>NW_009970717.1:7434958-7457379 GCF_000747805.2 Chaetura pelagica | reverse complement strand
CAGGAACTGCTGAGGAAACAATTACCAAATAAACTGCCTCCATCTGCATTTCTGAGGTGCAGTCAGATTGGCCAGCAGGTAAATTAAAGGCCAGTTGAGAGCTCAGTGCTCAAAAGACTCAACAGAATATTCATCATCAGTTAACACATACAGCAAGAGTCAGATGAGAAATTCTTTGTACCTATTGAAATTAGCAAGATCTGGGCAAACTACCTGTAGTAATTTCTTTGATGAATGAAACTTTTCCTTCTTGGCAGAGAGCATGTGTTGTAATTTTTACAAATGTGCTTAGTATTTTAAATTGTTTGTTCTATTATTGTCTCAGCAAATTAAGAGAAATGGATTGCTAGCAAATAAATCCCTGTGGTTATTCATTCTGCATGTTAAGTCACAAAAAAATGCATAATTTTCTGTTCCTGAATAGAAATCTATTCTTCCCCTGCAATATTTCCTAAGTGTATTCTTGCAAAATGAGACTTTTGCAAATAAGCATAAAGAAACTGAAAGACCCAAACCAGGGCTTCCAAATCAGATTATTGCATGCTTTTCTTTCTGTTCAGATAGCTACTCCACTAGGCAGTCCTGGTGACACGTCTCATTTCAAGCTATGAATTGCATCCACTACTCTTGTCTATCCCAGGTATCCAGATCCTTTTTCCCCTAAGCCATCCTCACTGTCCAAGGAACAAACCTGCAAATTTCCTAGAACACCTGCAATTTCAACAAACCTGATATGAATTCAGCTCCAAAGATTTCACAGGATCAGGCAGAGAGATCATGTTAATAATTTACATCTACAGTGTTTAAACCACATAAATCTCTGCAGGACTGATTACGTGCTTAGCTCTGGCTTCAAACATTGCTGTGCACAGGAGCAGAATCAGAGGAGCAGAAAGAAGGTGTCTTTCCTTGCCTCCTCCCAAATGCTGCCCCAGAGAACTCTGGCCATATCATCAATTTTTGTCCAAGGCCTGGAGAAGCTTTTTGTGTAGCCAAACGAAGGAACAGGCTGACAGCCTGCTCCCTGTGTCTAATCCTGCAAATCAGCACCAATAATCGTCTCAACTGTCCAGCAGATCTATTTTTAATGAATGCCACCTACCATCTGACTTTCAACTCCCAATTCCAGATGTGAAGCTGGTGGCTAATACTGGACTTTCACTGGGATGCTATAATCCGTGGGGATTATTCAGTGAGATGCTTCCCTCTTCTTCTTACATAACTAAAAGGACCTTTCTCATTTATTATCAGAATCAAGTGCTTTAAATTCAGGCCAGAAAAGCTGTCCCTTAAACTCACCTACTGCATATGGGTATTTATCCATTTGTAAATACACTATACTGAACTCAGATAAAGGCTCCTAACTTTAGGGCTTTCAGCTTTTCAGTGGTTGTTGCAATTACATCTCAAACCAGAATGTATTTAACTTTTCACTAGATTCAAATTGGAAAAAAAGCCAAATTTTCATCCTAGCCCAAACCTTGTATAGCTCTTCAGGATATGATTCATAGTACAATTGCATGGAATGACAACTGCATTTTGAAAGACACACACATAGACATGAATGTTGTCTGCCAGAATATCAGTTTTCTCTGAAACATATAAACTCACACTGCCTTCCTTTGACTGAAGGAAGAAATCTGTCCATGTTTTTTAAAGTTCAATCTGAAATATCTCTGTTGCCACAAGAACTGAGTGGGAAGATTTTTCCTGTTTTGTGAAGAACTGTAAGATTTTGGAAGTGTTTCATGTTGTGCACCAGGACAATCTATCAACACTTCTGAAAATCTTCAAGGAAGAGAAATCAGGTTTCTTGTCATCAGTTCTGTGCAGCCAAAAAGTTTCATCCCTGTAATTTGAAAACATTTTGTGTCTACTTGAAGCATTGAAATTTTTTGAGCTGGAGATACCATCTAAAATATCAAAATGAAAAATTAATGCCACATAGAAAACCTTCCATTTTCTTGTTTGGAAAATGATCTTTAAAATAGTTAAAAATTAAGCCAAGAAATTACTTTCAAAAATTGTAATTTACCAAAGGAAAAATTCTATTAAGCTCAAGTAAGAATTTCTCAGGGTGACTATTTCTTCAGGATTCAATAGGTTTGTGGACTTAGTTACCTATATTAGAGTGTCTGAATTCAAACAGTCAACTTGAATAAGAGTCAGGAAGAACTACCACACCCTGGCATTGCGTTATCAGTGCAATATCCAGGGGAAGACAGGGAACAGGAGAGAGCAGCTGGCTGTGTTATCTGTCTCATGAAGCAGACATGTTTCTACCCAGGAATCTTACAAATATTAAATATCCCTCACATTTTCATTAAGAAAAATACTGCTACATTATTTTACCTTATGGAAATTGGAAGTTCACAGAGACAAAAGCTGTCCCCATTTTGACTCCACTGTTTTTAGCTTTTCCTGTTAATCTATACAATCTTAGGGGGATCTTTTCTTTACAACTTTCCTAAAGGAAAGTATTTCTTTAAAACACCCACTTGATAGATAACCAAGGGATTTCACAATTAAAAGCATTAATGAAATAGATACGCCTGGGTTTGACTTTTGTAACTGAAAACAGCATTTCTGTGATTTCTTGACTACACCTGGTCTTCACCTTCCCTTCTCTTCTCCCATCCTGCCCCAGATGATGGGTGTGCAACCAGTGCCCACTTAGTGAGTCTGGCCTGGGAAGAGCTGGAAGCAGACATCAGGACTCTTGTCCTTATGGTGCTGCCTGAATGAGCTATCACATACAAGATCCTTTGTTACTTTAGGACAATCCCTAATGGACTGAATCACTACATCATTGTAATCTGATTTAAAAAGAGAAATAGCCATAAACATCTGCTGCATCACTGCCCAATTTGGCTTTGCTAAACTCCTGAGCGTATTGCAATGAAGAAGCCACCATCTGTTGCTGAGGTCTTGTCCTTCCCATCTTCTGTGCCTCTACTAACAACCTCCAAGAACAAGAAAATTCATCTGATGACTCAGAGGTAGAGTAGGACTGAGACCAGAGCTCAGTGGAAGATGTCACATTGCACGCTAGGTCAAAGCATCCATGCAGTCACTCACAGCTACCCACATACTCCCACTGAAATAGATGAGTGTACTTGGAGAAACTGGCTGTGGAGTCAACCCACAAACATCTGTGTTAATTGCTACACTTCTTCCTCCAAAGAACCATGGTGATATGGGTCACATTTGGAGGAAGGTGATTGACTTTCCTGATAGAAAAAGAGAGAAAAGAATGAGTCACTTGACTTTGCTGTTTGGCTTATTGTCTATTGGCTGTGTTGGGCAGGGTATACTATTCAGTCCCTCATAGTGAAGAATTTCCTCCTAATGTCTAGGGGAAAGGAAGGGCAAGGAGAGACAAGGAAGGGAAAGCAATGTCAAGGAAAAGCAAAGAAGGGCAATGAAGGGGAAGGAAGGGAAAGAAAAGTCAAGGAAGGTCAAGGAGAGGCAAAGAACAGGCTCAATTGCACCCATTTCACAGGTGCAGAAGCAAAGTTGACTGAAAGGAGCAGTGCCACCAGGCAGCAGGGGTAGGAAAAGGGACACAAGCAGCAGCATCTGTCACTTTGGTCTCTCAACAAGCAACACTAATTTTGGATGGGGTAACAAGCTGAGACAAATTACTTGGAGTCAGCCTTGCAGATACTGACATACAAATCCAGAGGGACAGTTTGATCCTGAAAACATACATTCTTCTAATTACAGTGAAACCAAGTCCATAATGTTCTATATGTTTCAAATGTCACCTTACAGAAATCCTTCCTGTGTCAGTTAGCACCAGCTCTCCAGAGCCTGTGGAAGACATCTGCCTTGTATAGATGATTAAATACAGCAATGGTTATGTCGTGCAATTCAACCTGCTTCTCCACAGAAGTCAGGGGCCACCCCCAGAGAAGCTGCCTCCCCCTCCTGCCTGTGCACACAAGAAGAGAATTGATGCTGATCCTAGCAGGCTGATCTGTGATGAGCATTTCAGAACAAGACTCTGGAGTCTTGACTTTGCTGAAAGAAGTAACAAAGCTCTCAAGAGCTTAATGAAGCTGAATCTTATCCCATTTCACTGTTTTCCAAGTCTAGGGTTATTACATTAGTCTGTGATACTTGTAAACACCAGTTTCCAACAGATGAAACATTCAGCCATTAGAGCCAACAGACTGGATTTACCTGAGTAACTTTCCTTCCCTAGTAGATAAGCATATGAAATGATAGATGAGCAGACACTCCTGCTGTTCACGTTTACAAACAAATTGGCATTTTTCATGTTGTCTGCCTCTGCCTTACAGTCCCTGCTTTCAGTGACAAAAGCACATCTATCCATCCATCTGAAGCCTCCAGAGTGTTTGGATGGAAGGAAAATTAAAAAAAAAACCAACAAACATCCAACTAATCTTCAGTGCAAGTGTTTATGATCCTTCAAATCATGGGCTCCAGCTGTCCTCCCTGGAATGAGAGGGAGGGCAGTGCCTGTGCAGCAGATACCAGGCACCTGAGAGCCACTGTTCCCTACAAAAAACAACTGAGAATATTATGGCCACCTCTGACTGTGCTAACATCTACCTTCCTCCTCCCTATGTCCTTCCTACTTTTTGGCTTTTATTTTGTGATGTTGCCTTATTGAACTTGGATGGCTGTAGGTTTTTGCAGCCTTAGGCAAACATTGTTTCTATGCAAACTAATTTTTAAAAACTTTTCAATTGGGTTATTTAGAGTAATGTCATAGAATTACATTTTCAGCTAAGAAACAACAAATACTTGAACCAGCTTTTCTTCCCTTGTCTTGTTTTTCATTCCCTGATCAGCAGCACCTTACTTAGAGATGTTGCAGGAAGGTTCATAGGATCACAGAATCCTAGAATGCCAGTTTGGAAGGGACCTCAAGGATCTACTATAGTTGATATGAGATGGCTCAACACCCTGTCAAGCTGAGACCTAAAACTGTCCAATGTGGGGGAATCTACCACTTCCTTGGGAGACTGTTCCATTGTTTGATTTACCTCATGGTGGAAGATCTACCTCTTGTGTCCAACTGGACAACTTGTGCCCATGACTCCTTGTCTTTTCCATGTGACTCCTTGTAAATAGGGAGTCTCCATCTTCTTGGTAGCCACCCTTTAAGTACTAGCACATGTTATTAAGGTCTCCCCAAAGCCTTCTTTTCTCAAGGCTGAACAAACCCAGGTTTCTAAGCCTCTCCTCATACAGCAGGTCCTCCAGTCCTCTGATTATCCTCGTGGCCCTTCTTTGGACCCTCTCTAGTCTGTCTGTATCCTTTTTGTAGAGCAGGGACCACAACTGAACACAAGATTACTGCATCCCTCAGACACTTTCAATGGTAATTTTTCTCCTTCCCATGTGATGTTTTTCCCCTCCCCTTCTCATTTTACTCTGTTTCCATTGATTTTCTGTCTTTATCTTGCTCCTTTGTCTTGAGCTGCAGGTGCCCTGCAATATCTCTGTTCCTTCCAGCTGCTTTTGTTTTTCAAATCCTTGCAGCTGCAGCCAGAAAAAAAGCAGGAGGGATAAAAGTCGTGTGGCCCTGTGCTGGGAAGGCAGAGGGAAGCCAGGAGCTGGCCACCTCACTGAGGACTGTGAGGGACAACAGCTTTGAGAAACAAACACACTGTGAAAGTAATTTGAAAACATACCTAAAAAAAATAACCAGAGAGACTGACGTGGCTGAGGGTGAAAACCTTTCAATTTCAGTGCCTCCTGGACTCCTCCCTCTCTTAACATCCTTTCACATTGAGTTAGACCTTGTGATCTTTAGACAGGTGACTTTCCCACTGTTATTAAGTATCCTGCTAGCACACCTCCTGAAGGATATATCAGGCCCTGTTCCCACAATGAATGAATTATTTATTCCACACTGACACACCAGATGGACATAGAGATCTCCAAAGATGTTAATTCCAACACCCATCCTCTAGTTTGTTTGAGGCAATCACAGTAATGAAAATAAATGCCTTGGGCCTGACAGAAAGCAGGCGTTTGATTATCTTAAAAGCCAGCTTTCCAGCCAAAAGTGCTAACAAATTAAATAGCCATCTGAGATATTAAATAACAAGCCCATGTATTGTGACACAAATCACCATCTGTGGCTTGCTCGCTGAGGGCTCAGTCTTCAAAGACACTAAGCACCATAGCCTGGACCCAGCAAAGCATGTGAGTGGTTACTTATAAACACGTGTGGTAGCAGCAAAGCCCAGGGAACACTTCACAGGAGGAACATTAAGCCTGTTCTTAACTACTTTGCTACAATAAAGCCAGAAAATTCTACTCCACAGTATATATATATATATATGAATATTTAATATATAGATGAACAAGGACCTCCTTAAGTAAGGGATGACTCACTTGAAATTTGTACTATTAGCAATAACACCCTGCAGTAAATTCAGATACTCTGTATTATTTTACAACAGTTAATATTGAAACCTGAAGCAATGAGAAAAGATTGGACATTAATTTCTAACATGATTATTTTAGCAGACCCCACAAGCCATGTTTCTTGAAAGGGGTGATTTCATGTTTGTGGTGTTCACAAGCTCCCATATAAACATCTGCTCTGCACAGCAACATAGTTGAAGAAGTGTCAGTTCTGAAACACAAAATCTCACATCTTGAGGTCTCACAGGTTACTACCCAGGTGTTCAAGTTCTCTCCACAGGTGGTAGCTTTGTGTCAAATTCTTTCAACTAAAGCCACTGCTGCTAAATAAAAGAAAAAGCCAGAACTAGCCAGGTCCCCAGCAACACTATCTGCCTGGCCTGCAGATAGTATTTTCATTGCAGCATCATTCTACTGAACATATGCTTTCATGTTTCTCAGCAGCAACACACAACATTAAGCCATGTAGTCATTTTTTTTCAATTTTATTTTCCACTCTTTGGTGCTTTCCCCTCTTTCTTTAAAGGTCTTGGTCCAGTAAGTTGGTAGTTCTGAGAGTTTTAGATTATATGAATAAAAATAATTTAAAAAAGGAATTCAACACTAAGACTTCATGGTTGAAATGGAAAGATAAAAAATATCTCCTAAATATACCTTTCAGAACCAAATAGGAGGTGCAAGTAATGGCAAGTACATGAAAAAGTGCATTCCTAAACCAAAGGTGTTAGCAGGAAATATCCCAGCAAGACTGAATTTTAAGGTAATTGATTTCCAAACTTCTCCACCAAAATTCCCTGCTCTTCTTGCCTACACAGTCAAACGGAAATAAATCCTGTATTAGAAAGAAAAGCAACTGTAGATGATTTTGATCATTGTTTCAAACACTGAAGAGGAAATTGCAAACAATTTCCAACAGTTTCAATACCGAAAAAACATACTTGTTCTTTATATTAACAGTGTGTTTGTTCCATATTTAAAGTCTGGTGCTCTGTAGCATAAATGCCTCATGAGAGTGCAAAGTTGACGCTGCCCCAGACACACAAGGGGATAACAATTTTGTCCAGTAAATGCCCATGGCAGATGCTTGATTGAAACTGTGACATCAAGTGAGAAGGGACAAGGGGCCATGCTGATTGCTGACTGTGTGTCTGCATGCTCCTGCAACATGCTGTGTCTACTGAAGCTGCAATTAATGAAGAGCTATTAGTCATCTGCTGCTGTACCCTCTCTGCCATCCTGATTTCACACTTACATTAAATAGCACCTAACCTGAGGGCCCTCTTTCTGTCACACTTCCAAGGCACTGACCTGATGAGCTCTGTGGTGAGTTCACACCAGCTGCCTGACTGCTCCTTCACTCCTCACCTAAGAACAACTTCTATTCACTGCGAGCAGAACTTTCCACATTGGCAAACACCCATTTCTGTTCCAGCCCAGGGACAGCTGATCCCAGCAGAGTTGTGCAGAAGGGGGCTGGCAGGTGAATTATCATGTCATGAAACACATGAAACGTATGAAATCTTCCTTTGATTACTGGGATGGGCCACTGATAAATCCACATGAAATGTCTGATGTGTGAGAACATTCTTGGGGTTCCTTTGTACTTATAATACAGTACTAAAATATAGTACTTCATTAAAAAGGCTTTGACAAACTGACCCATTTGTCTGTTTGTCACCCAGTTAGATTTTACTGGCTTTCTGCACTCATCAGTCTCATGATTGTCTTCTGCTACTTCAGCATGTGCTTTATGGTCTCATTAAGAAAACAAACAAGGAAGACCTGCTAACTTTGATGTCATCCCCTCCAGCTTTATATTTAATTTCCCTAGAATTAAATACAACGTTTGATTTCTTTGAAATGCTGAGAAGATGCCGAGGCTGATTATGGGGCAAAACTTTTATTTGTTCTAAAAAAATATCACAGTGACTATACTGCATGTTTATCTTATCAGCCACATGATGATACTGGGAAATGCAGGTGCTGCCATTCCTCATGAGCCCGTGGGGAAGACACTCAGCATGATTTCATTGTTTCTATGCTGTTGCATGTTTCATTTTTTAATAGATGGCCCCCGGTTCCAGATGTCTATAAAAATTAGAGCATCTGAGCAATTCCAAACTCCCAAGAAATAGCACTGTGTAAGCAGAACAGATGGCCAGTCCTACAGCCTTGGACATACGTTTTCCTGACACGTGAGATGGAAACGACAGCGCTGGAAAAGAGAGATATTTGGCTTTTTATTAACTTTATCAGGTGACTGACATTTTGCTGGAAGACAGTCAGGCTATTTCTGGTTGCCATGTGTGCTGCTGCTCATACCTAAAATGGAGATGAAATTGTGGAAAGATGTGAAAACTGTCATCATGCAGCAGACAACAGAAGAATGAAAGTCACTGGTCTAGATAGATCATTAATAGAATCATGTACCTTAAATTTAATATTAAAGGACACTTCTATCATCATTGGCAATGAGTGGTCACATTCCCCTCCATGACAGAACAAGGAATTGGCTCTATACAAAGGACTATACAAAGAAATTCTCCAAGTGCCAACAAAATACAGTAAACATATAAAGAGATGCTATAGGCTTCTTGCATCTAAATATATAGATGAAAAGCTGTAGACAAGCATACATGTAAAGAAATAACACCCAGACAGCCAAGCAGCTGTGAAGATTTTAGTGCCGTGGTACCTCTCATCAATTACAGATCTAGAGCTGAATTTTCACCTAACTTTCATATTTTTATTGTAGAATCATGGAATGGTGAAGGTTGGAAGGGATCTTAAAGATCATCTAGTTCTAACCTCCCTGCTTTGAGCAGGGACACCTCACACTAGACCAGGTTGCCCAAAGCCTTTTGAAATAAAACTACCAGAAAAATAAAATCAGTCCTGCCTTAGCTTTGTGATTCAGCAGCTCTGATCAGTTACAGGTTTTTCACAAAACCTTTCAACACCTCTGCAGAAAGAAAACCTAAAATTGTGGCTGCACTGGTTTATCCCATGATTAAGTTAAAATGTCTCTCCAACATATTTATCACAGAATCAAAGAATTTTAGGGGTTGGAAGGGACCTCAAAAGATCATCTAGTCCAACCTCCCTGACAGAGCAGGATCACCTAGAGCACATCACACAGGATATTTATATTGCAAATATTTATATTGCAAGAATAATCTATTATCTAATATATTGCTACAAGCACACACATTTGGATAATTTTCATATCCTAAACTTCACAAGAATCAGATACAAAGTTGCTGCCATGATATTTATATCTTTCTGTCCACACAGCAGCATCCAGTTGAGCTCTCTGCAAAGATGCTGAGCTCTAGGAGTAAAAGCACCCATCTCATGAGGTAGCTCAACTTTACAAGGCAGGACCACATCATATTCTACGTATGAGCTGGTCATACCATGTACTGCTAAAAGCAATGCAATGCTGACATTTGGAAGGAATTGATTGTAAATAACAAAGGTATTATGAGATTTATCCTATTCCTCAAAAATCCATTGCACTGATACTATAAAACACTGCTGCAGGGTGTTTAACAGGAACTCCATGCTACTAAGATTCCTATCTGGCACGTTAGCCCAATTTTTTTCAGTAATCTGACAGGACTAAAATGTGTATTAAGTACCTTAGTGCAGAGTGACATCTACACAAGGTATTTCCATGAAACTCTGGTTTGTAATTTCTGAAGCCTTCTGCTGGTTTTAACTCATTTTCACCTTAAAAATGGTACACTTTAAATGAAAAGCTTTAGTTGTTAAGTTTCTCTGCTGTATTTCCAGAAAGGATGACTCTAAATCCTGCTCCAGTGCTCACATTAAAGTTGTGTTGACATATGAAATGAATCAATGATGCTTTATGTTGTCTTCCATACACGATACTTGGCAACAATATGCAAGGTAATGACTTTGAGGCTGGAAAAGTGAAAATTAAGTGTACCCCTGAGAGTGCTTCCAGATGCAGTCACAACATACATTCTCAATTGGATGGGGGTCAGTTCATTTATAAAGATCATTTACAATCCAGCCATTTTCCTGCCAGCTATTCCATGGTCAAAAATTATTACATCTATTCCTAACCACAGAAATACATTATACAAGCCAGTCTCTGCTTTGCAGACTCAGCGTATTAAGCGGTGCCCAAACTGTTCTAAAAACTATGCAAACATGCTCAAGGGTTTGATCCTTTCCTAAGGTGGTACCAAAATTTCCATTATTTTTGAAAATGCAGGATCAAGCTGTAGGTTTGCTGGTTGTGGGTCCCTAATCTGACTGCTGTGCAAGGTGCTGAACAAAAACACAAGTTCCCATCTTTACAATGTGAACTTTTTGGTGTCCATGGAAAAACCAAACTCTTGGTTCCTAACTCCCTTCTGCAATTCAAGCCTGTTTTTTCTTACCCATCACCAGTGGATATTGAGAAAAGCAAAGAGAAGAGCAGAGCAGTCAGCAAAATAATCTCATGTAGTTTAAGGCTGAAACAATCATCCACAGCAAGGTACCAGATGTAATTATACTTCTTAGAGTAAGCTGTAGTCACACAACTCCTACATTCAAAGACTTAAGTTTTGCCTGTGGGTGCACTGGGCACCCTTATAATTCCTCATCATTGAAATATGGTCTTCTATTTAATTATGGCAAGGAACTGTCAGAAAAACATGTCAGACATAGAGAAGGGTAAGGATTAGTTTCTTTTTGCTTAATGAGCACTGGGTTGCCAGTGTCAGGTATACAGAAAACCAATCTAGAGATCAGCTCCACATACAACCCAAGTCAGCAGCAGACAGAGGGTAACCTGAGCACAGCTCACTGCCCTAAACAACTGGCTGCAACTGAGCAGCTCTAGTCCTTAGCACTGCAGTCACAGGTTGGCTTGTACCCTGCTTGTATAGACACTTTGCCTGTACAGCTCTGCTTCCTTTTTCCTTTACAGAGTTTTCTTAAGCAGAAAATAATGGCTTGATATATAACCCATCCCCCTGATATCAAACAAAAATTAGCACTAAAAAATGAAACATATTTTTAAGGTATTGCAAAGGCTGAGTACCAAAGCTGCCAGCTAAATGGACTGCAATGCTGCTCAGAACTCTGAATTCAGACCAGAA
Organism: Chaetura pelagica; assembly: GCF_000747805.2. Lineage (NCBI taxonomy): Eukaryota > Metazoa > Chordata > Aves > Apodiformes > Apodidae > Chaetura > Chaetura pelagica. The sequence continues at coordinate 7,445,854 of NW_009970717.1, read as the reverse complement.
ACTGTGTCTCATTATGTCACTTACTGTAAGACAGATACAACAGTTGTAGCATTGTGATGAATGTGTCAAACAGAATAGTTCAATTACCTTCTGCCTCGCTCACTATTCTGCTGTTCCTGAGACTGCTAGCACCATGAGAAACCTCTGAGCACTAGAAACCATAACAAATGCACCAGTAAAGTGCTTCTCCTCTGAACACTTAGAAAACCTCACTGACGAGGACGGCAGCTTGACCAACATCCACGCTTGGAACAACAACCTGTCTCTGAAGAACTTACCTTTGCAGTCCTTCTTGGGTGGAACAGCAGCTCTGGATGATCAGAGATTACAAATTTTCTCGTGGACTACACAGCAATTAACTTGCCTGTAGCCCTCAAAATGATAATATACCAGATGACACTTTTTAAATTAAATAACATATCGAATTTGTTTTAAAATTTAAAAACTATGACCAACGTGTCCTGCATCTTACAGACAGACAGCTACAAAAGCTACATAATAAAAAGCACTAGAAATGTTTTAAATGCCTCAAAATGTTTTTGTTTGTTTGTTTGTTTGTTTTGATCAGTGCTGGACAATGTGGGTGCAGTGTGGGGTCTTGGAGGTGCTGGCTCGTGCCTGTGGTGAGCACAGCATGGTCAGAGGTCCCTGGTAGGGATGGGGCAAGAGGAGAAGACCAAAAAGCATATCTTCAACCTAGCAAAGCCCTAGGTTACTGCTAACTGTGGTGGGAGGGAGGTCTGGAAGGTGGAGTATCTTCTCTACACACTCTGGGAAGGAGGGTGAGAAATGGCAGGAATACAAGTACAAAGTGAGACCATGGCCTGGTCAAGAAAACCCATCCAAGAAGCACCACAAAGACACCTCTAGTTTCTCAGTGGTGCTGAAGTCACTAAAGTTTTACTGGGCTTACACTTTAAAAAAAACATACATACATATATGTATGTGTATATATATATATATATAAAAACACATTCACATATGTGACACATTGTCACAATCTTAGACACTAAGGCTTGCATGAATAAAACTCCTTACAAGTAAACAAACATCACCTAATAGCATAATCTCTAAAATGTTGTGATTATTTTGCTAAGACAGTCTGGAGCTGCAGGACCCAAGCTCATGACAGTCTGAGAGATGGGTAGAAGTACATGTTCCTTTTCATTCTTTTCAAGCTCAAATAGAATCCTGAAGATATTAAAATATTCATGATACTAAATATTTTAATTCTTCCACCCTGCTGTCCTGGATACTTCTACATCCAACAAAAAAGAAAGAAAAAAGAGTTCAAATATATTAAAAAAAAAAAGTTTAAAAAAAGCTAAACAGAAAATATTGTGTGTTCAGTAAACAGAGGTGATACTTGGGAAATAACAGCTATAGCTGAATGGTGATAAAGCATTCCCTGTGAAATAGAGATGAAAATATTACAAAGAAATGATAATAAGAAAAGACCTTTCTCACTGTACAGTGGCACACAGAAAACTAAGGGTCTGCTCATTTTACAGACCTTAAGGATTATATTTAAAATTCAGACCCAGATTTCACTCTAGACCTCTTCAGACTTCACAGTCACAGAGTCACATGCCAGAGGACTGCTGTATTTTATTAACAACACATACTTTTCTTTCTCACAATATCGAATTGTGGGGATGGAAGGCGTTAGTTAAATGCACACATAGGCAATGGGCCAGTCACATTTGAGTTTGACTAAAGGGCAGACCTATTGAAAATACACAGCTGCAGATCCCCAGGTGAGATGGCTTCCCTTTCTTTTTGACATCTTATTCATAGAAAGTGGAGAGGGAGAGAGAGATGTAAGACAATGTGCTAAACCAGACACTACTGGAGAACCCAGACAGAGCAAGCCCTCCATGATGGGAATTTTCAAGCCAGGTACTGGTGACTGACATGTCCCAGGAGCAGGCTTCAGAAAAGACTTCAGTTAACTTGCAGGGTTTCAGATGAGGCACCACGTGCTTATGAAGGGAACTGCCCCTGTCTCAACCAAGAAGGATATTCTCAAGTCTCTGTGGGTCACATTTTGACAGAGAACACTTAGTTTATGAAGTATGTTCTAAGAACCACTAGACCGAATCCCCAGATCACTTCTTCTCTCTAGATACTTATTAACTGAGACCTCCGGATCCCTTCTCACACTCTATTTTTACTGGTCAGCCTTTGTATTTTCCAGGAATACAAGCCAGATTTATTCACAAATCCATGAAAAAAATGTTGATGTCAGATTGCTGAATATAGAAAACACATGAGCAAACATCTACTAGATATGTTATTAAAACTAAAGGAATAAAGTTTATCCAACTCTGAAAACAGAAAGACACAAAAGAGCCAAGCAAATAAAAGGCTATTTTAACCTTGGCAGTTTGACTTTCAAATGCAAACCCAAAGCATTCAAACCAAATGGAGCATTTCTTTCATTTCCAGCCACACGAGTGATGTTGAATTAATATATAGGTCACATTTGAAAGGTTTTCCTGAAACATTAGGCCTTTGATTACAATTTTTTGTTCCTTATTTCTTTCATTCTCCCATTTTCCTTCTTATAATCCTGAGATATATGAAGTACTTCAGTCCTTTAGATCTTCAAGGTTTTATTCACCTTGAAACAGCTGCAACCTGGTTGCTTTACTGCAAGACCAAAAATTTGTACTATTCTTTATTACTCTGATCAGCAACGGGAATTCAGAACTTATAGGGAGGAATTAATCAAGAGTAAGGAATTTTCCAGAATAGTTTAGAAATACAATGCTTAGAATTTTAACTCACTGAGGGCAAATTGCCCCAAGTTATGAAATTTCAGAGATAATGTCATTTTTAGGATTTGATATGAATACTTGGAATTTTCATTACAAACTTTTAAATCTGAATACTTAGCAATTTTAAATCCCATGTATTTTATTTTTTTTTTTCAAATGTACAAAATATATACAACATTATAAAATATGTAAAATATATAAACTGGTCTGCTGGAAATGATTTTTCTCACACCAGTAGGGGATAGGCAGGAGATCACCTTTAGCCAAAGGAGGAGGTACAACATGTTCTGTGCAGTGTTTGTGGTCCGGACAGTGAGTGGATGAGGATCTTGGAGTGCACCCCAAGTCACCTCAGATACAAGGAAAGGGGCAACCTCTGAACTTCCGTAATAAAAAAATGGGTATAAGAATTCTTTATCCCCCTTGAGATTGCAAAGGTACTTGCATTAAAGCAATTTAGACTGGAAGAATGTCATTTCTAGACAGCAATCTCTTTTTATTCCCTTTTCTATCAAAGATAAGCTTTAGCTTTTACAGTCAGTTTGTTCACTAGGACTTTTTACAACATTTTTAAAACCTTTCCACATTTTGACCTGGAGATCCTTAACACACAAAAGATAAATGGGTGAGGAGTCAGTTTTTTTCTCCTCACCTTTCACTAGATAAAAACACTTAATACGAGCACAATCTGCCAGTGTCACCCACATGACAGTGCTCTGCATGTGTGACCATATGACTGCTTCATCTGCCTGCTTCAGTAGATAATTACTGAATAAGACATTAATATTAGCCATAAGCTAGCACATCTAAACTAGTCAAGTTCAGACATAGTTTTGCAAGGAACTTTGAACTCTCCATTGAACACGGAAGCTGAAAATTAGGACTCAGCCTGAAACCTTCTGCTTGTGAGCTCCAAGTCCACAGTTGACACAACCCTTTTAATTCTTAGCACCAGACAAGCCCGTGGGAATAAACCATCAGCCATTAAAATAAACATCCCCCAGATTTCTCTAGCTAACAGAAGAGCCTTAACTCTCTCAAAATAATTGTAGTGAAAGAGAAAATGTCGTGAGGTATCTTTTTTTTTTTTTTTTTTTACAGGAAATTCTAACACTGAAATGTTATGCAGAAATTAATTGCTGTGCTTTGCTAAAAGAAATGCTAAAAAGAAAAAACTTCCCATTCCTGTTCTAGTGAGAGCTCAAAGACTTCTTAAAGGAGACACAGCAGTGACTTTGCCTCCTGTATTTCTAAAATCAGGTAAGATTTGTGACATGTCTATATCCTACAGTGGCTATGAATATGCATATTTATTTACACAGACACACAAGTACATCCAACCCAAGTAATAAGTACCAGGAAAATGAAGTCAGGCAGTGTCACACCGGGGAGGTAAACGCCAGTTCTTATAAAACATGCATGAGACTGATCCATACAAAAACGGCTCTGAGGAAATGTTCTTTATACATCATCTCCTGCATATACACTGCATGAAAATTAAATGCTTTTGAAATGACATAAATAGGAGTATTTGTCATATTCCTTGCTCAGTAAATATCTGATCCTTGCCAAAGCAGGAAAAAATACTTTCATTCCTAACAAAATGCTTCTTTTCATGTTTTCTCTGCCTGCATTTTGTGACAGCTACCAAAAGCCAGTGCTACTCTCCTGCAAGCCAAGGGGCCGTGATCCAACACCTCCGGATGCTGCTGTGCTGACAGGGTGTGAAGGAAGCCCCAGGCTCAGGTTTCAGCTTTGTTAGGGGGCACAAAGGCAGAGGAGAGGGACCGAGGTAAAGGCAGATCATCTGCCAGGCAAACCACACCGAACAGCTGATGTCAAAACAAACACAGTAATGCTTTTGACGACAGACTTCTAAACTACCTCTGCTGGAATGATTCTTTCCGTGACTCAGTCACTAGTTTTAATTATGATCTCTTACAGCTCATGACCCAAGAAAAGCTTTTAATGAAACCATTGCTGTTTGATTAAACCATTAATAAGATATTTAGCTGCAGCAGGACCATATATTAAAAGGAGGATAAACAGCCTTTGGGAAGAGAGATATTTTCCTTCATTAAATGTCAGAGGAGACAACTGTTCCAAAAACTGAGCAAACCCAGCTAATCCTCTGTCATGCAGCAGCTCTACAGATTCCAAAAAACCCCGACAAATTCACAGAAGAGGATGTTTTAACAGGTGTTTGAGGTGACTCCAAATTTCTGGCCTTCTCTCCTCTTGCTGTTTTTAAAAGACATAAGGGCTTGCTCTTACCACAGAAGGTACCTGTCCACAGCTGCAATAACCCAAGTGTGGATAGCTGGTGTGGCTCAGCAGCTGATTGTCTCCCAAACTGTAAATTCCCATTTACTTCCTGCTGGATAAATTTCTGGATCAGGTCATTTTGGGAGCCTAACTCACCCCCTAAGAAAGAGCAGGATGTCTGTCATGGGGCAAATGACCCTGAACACCTTTACTAAAAGATAAGAAACAATTTTTCCTTAAAACAGTAAGGTTAGCAACAGTGGAACCAAACTGCAAAGGGATGAAGGAATGGAAAATATTAATATTGACAGTAGCAGCCACCCCAGAAAAATCACCATTTTACAAGATCTGTGAAACTGGATGTTTTAAATGAAGGTCATTTTGCAGCTAGTTTGCATCAGAGTTCAATCTCTAATCAGACTGCAGTTCATCTATTCACACAGCCTTAATTCCTTGAAATGAGGACACTACTTAACAGCCTAGAGTAGGGAAAGATTCAGCAGTGAAAAGCAGTGTAAAAAACAAACACTGGTGCCACTAGTGTGCACCCACTTTTTCCTGCTTCACTACAGATAGAGTTTGATGAGGGAGAAGTGCAACTTACACAATAAAACAAGGTTGAACTGCAGGCTGAGTACGTCTGCACCAAATTTTATCATCCATTTTTGTATACATCAAACCAAAACTTCCCTACTACCCTGATTGCTTTAGGTTGTTTGGATTATAGACACTGTATATTCCTTGAATTGGTTTGTTGTACTGCTGTCTTGGACAAGTTCAGAGGTTTCCTCCAAAATCTGTTGATGAGCTCCTAGAGGTTCCTAGTAGAAGTAGCCCTTTATGTACTAAGTCTTGCGCAGGCACATACTGACAGACAGATCATCTCCCAAAGCCTTTAAAACTACACAGAGGAGAAACAAGCAGTGGGGCTGGGTGAGATGGTCACAAGCACTTTGCTATGCCAATAACACCAAGAGGACCATTAGTAACACAGCATTCTGTATTCTGGGCATGCTTGAGCTCAGTAATTAAAAATTGATTTTTAAAATATTGAATTTAATGTGAATACAAGGATACAGGAATGCTTCTATCTCCAGCCAGATGAGTTTGTTCCTTCTAAAAAATTCCATATATTGGGCACATAAAATCAAAACAGTTATCGAACAAACAATAATTGTTGCACTTAACTTTTTATTAGAGTTGTAAATGTAATGAAATTTAACTATTTTTAAAACTAAACATTTTAAAGACTACTGAATCTTTTATTAAGTTGTGTAGCTTCTGATAACATAACTGCAAGCTACTCTTCCTGTAAAGACACCCTAGGGGCGATTCATGGTGTGAAACTAACAGGACCAAGCTTCAGAAAAGCACAGAATTATCAGTGGGATTTATTATTCAAGGATGAGGTTCAAACATATAACCATTAACCAAGTAAGTCCATTGTAAATAGGCTCTGGGAGGGACTGCAATTCAAAGGGCTCATTAGCTTAAGATACACTAATACCAGCCAAAGACTCTTACTGCCTGAGGTCAATTTAAAGTTGACGATATGAATGATACCAACACTTCTTCTCTATAGACTTTTCTACATATGATCTGCAGCTCAGCATTTCTTTACTATAGCCTAAAACATCCAGCTTTGGCCTTGGCCTGAAAACATATGGTCCATATTTTTCTCCAACAAGCACTGACAGATTTTTCTTGTCAAGTCCACATGAATATTTTCTACTCATAATTAACAGGACAGCATCCAGTATCACTGAACAGAGTAATGCTGGGACAGAGGCAAACAGGATTTGGCCTTTAAATTATATGTATCAGGCAACTGGCCAGTTAATGACAATTATGGGAATTCACTGAAGAGCCAGTGAAACCAGAGACCTGATCTTGCCTTAAAAATGGTAAATGTTTCCATACGATACTGAAGTCCAAACAAACCCACAGTGCCTGGCTTAGTCCATTGCATCTATTTCAAGGGTGAGTTTTCTGAGACACAGACCATCTGTTTGTCCTGTGTTTTTACCAAACAAGAGAGTGTTCAAGGCTTTTTCCTGGATTCTTAAGCTCAGCTGCAACACCACTAATGACCAAGTAATATAGCAAAGCAAAGCATTCTTGCTTCAGATACCAGAAAGGCAGCACTGATTTCTACACAATATTCATGTAAAAAAAACATGGGGTTTTGCTAGAAATACAGCAAAAATATCACAGAAAGGACATGACAAGGTGGATGCACTGAAGAGGTGGTGTATTCCAATACCCTGAAACACTTCTTGCTTTGAGTTAGAATGTGGATTATGAAATAATATCAGTTTACATGCAAATAACAACACTTCTGTTACAGTAAAATAATTATGAGCCCTACCAGAATGTGAATCTGGAATGTACTTGTCCCTCCAAAGCCCTGCAGCCAGACAAAATATGTTGGAATATATGTTTCTTAAAATTCAGATCTCATCCTAAACCCAAGAAAACATTATACCACTTTTGAGTTTTCCAGCCAGTGTCAGTTCTCCCCTTCTCCTATCATGGGTAACAAAGAGCCTGCACTATAGTCCAAGCTATGCCCTCCATGCCCTTGGGTCCCTTTTTGCTCTTGTTTATCACCAAACTCTGTCTGAACTTTGTGACCAACTCTGCTGACAATGCACAAAAAAGTAAAAGGATTTAGCTGCTTTTTTTGCCAGGAGGATTGCTCCCCTAAAGGTGGAGGAGAGCAGCATTGCCAGTTCCAGCAGCACTTCTGCCTCTGAGCACAAGAAGGAAATCAGAGGTGCTGAGCAGAGTAGTACAGATTTTTTCCTTAGTCACTGTTCAGCAGACTGTTTTCAGCTGTTGCCCTTGGCTAATCTTGTGTTTAGATCACATCACCTCAAGTACTCTCCCTGTTTTTATCTGCTGATGCACTTACAGATGAGGGGAGTAAGTACCTGCATTGATTTTACCAGCTCCTGCAGTAGCATATGATCAGTAGGGCTTAGAGGAGAATACAAGCAATAATATACTATACTGTCACCTAATGAACAAAAGGATGCCCTATATTGCCTGGTTCTGTGAACATGGACTGATATCCTGAGATGACTCCTGAAAGGCTGTTGAAAGTTCCTCTGAAAAGGGCAGTTACTGCAGTACAGTACAGAACAGCAGCATCAACAACCCATAGCAGCAATCAGAGTGTGGAGAACTACAAAAACTCAATAGGTATATGATTAGGAACCAGGGAGATGAAGGAGCCCATCAAGGGTGATATCAGAGAAAGTTCACTGATACTTTGCTGCTTGCATTACTTTATGAGCTTGTAATAATTTGGGTTATTTCATTCTAATAAAAATCTTTCCATAATTCTAATCCCTTCCGCAGATTAAATATCACTAGATGGAAAATCAGCAACCACGCACAAAGCCTGGACTCGTCCATCGAGCTTAGTTATCTAATGGAGGTCATTAAGGATGGAAAACAGTCCCTTTAGACCAGCTATATACCCCATAAAGAAGGAGAGGCAACAGGAGAGCCAGCCTGTCTGGGATCTCTACCACTCTCTAAGTAGTTTCTTCTTTTCTGCTATCTAAATAAATAGCCTGGAATGAATGCATTTCAAATTAGTCTTCCTCATTAAGTGAGATGGATCTATGCCAAGTGTTGCTATTTACATAAGTCTTTCTACAAAATGGAAGACTTAAACAGCCAGATCTTGGGGGCAAAATTTGTCCTGGGCACAGGCTGTGAACAAAATGTATGTACTAATGTAAAACTACCAAGGATTTAAAGCTTCTGCAGCCCACATCTAACTTAAGGAATTTTTTCTGAGGGTAAAAACACTTCAACTAAATACAATAATTTCTGCTAACCTCAAGACAAGGGGTGCATAGAAACATGTTCATAGTGTTTTTACAGGTGAAATGGCTAAAATGAACTACAGGAATTCTGACTTCATACATGAAAAAATATTACAGCCAAAACCAGCCTTCAAATTCTGCTTTCCATCTTGCTTGCTGCCATATGTTTGTATGTAACCCAACTGCCTGTTTCTTTCCCAGGCAAGCAACAAGAGACCAAGCAGTAATTCAGTTACCTCACTCAAATGTCAGGCATATTTTGAACCACAACAATAGCTCAGCATCTCACATGCCTCTCATGTCCTGTTGGTTAATTAGCAAAGGAGCAATGAAAAGGAGCACAGGGATGAGGTGTAGATGAATATGAATTATTGAAAGGGACCAGGAAGAAAGCACTGCAGAAACAGGAGTATCTGTCATTCAAGCTCCATGCAAGAGGTTTTAAAGCACAAATGAGAGCAGTGAATGTGAAAATACTCTGACTGGTGTTTGTACTGCTTAAGGGAGAGTAGGGGGTCTTTGAGTTTCCACCCAGCTTCCCTCTCAGCATGGGGAGAATAATGGGGGAATACCCAAGAGTACCCAACATGTGCTGCCAGCTTCTACACAAGTACCTCCTGTGGTCACAGCTTCAGGAGGCACCTCAGTGAAGGACTGGAGGATAGTGGCATTTTCCAATGCCTCCTCTGTCTGATCAGTCCTCCAGGACCATTACTTCTACAGTTCACAGCAGTGTACCTTGGCCTTATTTGATCCAAGTGTAAAAATCATTCTCTCTAACAACATTCTCTCCTGCTTACCTCAAGGGTTTGTACTCATCTGAAGCAGCCACTGGCTGCTAGCACCTCCTGGCAGGACAAAACCTGCAGGTAGAGGAGCAGCTTCAGCAGAAAAGCTCCTCTCCCTTCAGGAGCTTAAGTGACCTTTTCAGTTAAGACATTTTCTATTGTCTAGCCCAAGCACTCAGACTGCAATTTTGTGTCTTTACCTGAATCATTCAAAGCAATATTTCCTTTTGCTTCATATTAACACCCATTCAACAACTGTGGATGATTGTGCACCGATACTCTTTTAAGTTCTTCTATTATTCTTTTCTTTGATTTTTTTTTTTTCTCATAAAACAGAACAATCATGTCTTTAAATTACTTTGCCAAGGCCACTTCTTTCAAATTCTGCAAATCTTTTTCAAACAATGAAATCCAAAGTCACAGGAACTGAAAATTTAACATGACTTCCATTTAATCCATGACTCATCGCATCCTCTTTTTAAATATCTCTACAAGCATCTTTTGATAAGTTTGGTGGATGGACTACATGAATAGAGTAATTTTATGTTTTCCTTTATGCTACCACATCATATTATAAAACCAAATTTTTCCTACTTTATGGCTGCTTTTCTTTAGATGAGTCCCCCATAGTAGACACACTAGTTGGTTTTTCCCCAGGTTCAGCCTGATTTTATTAATGCCTAACATTTTCTCTAATCCCTCTAGCTCCTTCTCTGTCTCTCTATCTACGATGCCAGACATTTGCTTTGATATTATCATCAACTAACGCATCTTTGTAGTGTTTACAGCCAAAGCTGGGTTATCAACACGAATCACAGATCCATCTCTGCCCCACCACTTCAGTCAGACCGTTTCTAAAGCAGGATGCTGGTAATTTTAAGATTACAGTGAATCAAACACGTTCTGATGATGGTTGCTCTCCAGTATCTCAGCACTTGCAGCTGGTAAGTCAGAATGTCAGCTTCAGGCAGGGAAGCTCACAAGGGGCACCTCTACCTTCCCCGTGCCACTGCTAAGCCAGCTCCCCTGTGTACCTTAAAGCAATCCAAAAGTTCCTCTATGTGAAGAGCTGATGTAGCAGCCAGAGATCAGTGAAAAGTGGAAAACACTTAACTATTGACAGCAGGATAGGAGCTTTTCACTGAGGAAGCCTCGTAGGTCTGTATGCTGAGAGAGGTCTGTCCCTGAGTTTCTAGTGGGAATTTCCAAACAAGGGGGAAAGAG
>NW_009970717.1:7431163-7434780 GCF_000747805.2 Chaetura pelagica | reverse complement strand
TTTGTAGGGAGTAAAAGAGCAAACCCAGGGCTTATTTTTGAAAATGGCTCTGCACCTTTTGAAATATGAACCTGCAAAGAGTATTTATTGACACCAAGACTGAAAAATGGGTCCAACAAGGAAGGACATTTGAGGGAAAAGCTTTGTCACCTGATGGTGGGCTTTTAAAAGATGCAGCCTAATAAAGTTGTCCTCAAATCAGATGGTGGAACTTCCAGAACCAGCTCGAGAAGGAAAAATCCTCTCCCTTCCTCTGAAAGAGGAAAGTGAAACACTTACCCAGGGCCCAACGGATGGGGATCTTCTCACGGGTTTGCAATGATTACAATGCAAGCACATAATCTTTCTACTGGTTTCATACTAGTATGATCAAATCATATTATCTTTATATTGTAGCCTGAATGAGGCGAACATTTCATTGATTAAAATACATATAGATGTCAACGAGAAATTAGCTAAGTTTTTAAGAAGAGCTTAAGGATACTTTTTAACAACTGGGTGGTACTATATGCACAACATCTTTTATGTATATTGCTTTTTAACACAAGGTCTTGAGATTTGGGAAGAAATATAATTGGAATGTTTCTTTTTTTTTTGACACTCAATGTATCATAAAGGGAGACCTGGATTTGTATGGTAATTCATTTGAATAGTATGGTATTAGAAAAAAGGAACCAAGATGAAGTAATCAATCTCACCAGTAACAGCTATAAAAAAATTCTCATACCTTCCTTCACTAGTTTTAAATGATTCAAGATATAAATCCTAACAGGAGAGAGGAAAAAAAATCGACAGCATTCAGTATTCAAACCGAGCTCACCTGCTTGGCAATTCACATTTTAATCTGGCAGTTTGTCACAGTAGCTAATGCAATTTTAACACTGTTTCTGCTTTCTATTTGAAAACTGCAAATGGACCCAGAGACGGCAGAAAAACTTCTTCCTCAAATGCTCAACTTTTGTGCAGTGCTCAGGGTGAGATTGATCACCAGACATGCAATCACGAGGGAATTATTCTCCAGATCTGGTTATGAAAGATTTGAGCTCGTCTTCCTCTAAAGCGTGACTCTTCACATTACCTGGGTCTCTCACTTAATAAGTCTCTTGCTACGTGGAGCACTCAGCTCTAAGCCCTGGCATTCACCTCTCGTTTCTTCTGCCCATGTCACACAACATTTTAATCCCCCCAAACCTGTTAAACCAAAGTCATTCAGCCCTTATGCAAAATTCATTCAGATCGACATTGGAATGATTATCCATTTGAAATTAGTTTCCTCAGGTACTGGCTGTTAACTTATGAAATTATACTTATTTTCTAGAGAATCCAGAGGAAATGAGCACAGAAAACTTTGGGAAACTATCTGAAGTTAATTTCTAGGTTGAGTCCTCGTGCATGGAGAAGAATCAAAGAACACCAACATTTGTGCGTTATGTATCATGAACCTTATTTTACATTTACATAGCAAAGCAATTCTCAAAATAGTTCATTTGCTTTAGTGGTATTTTGCTTAATGAGAAATGGCTCCTTTTGGATTTCATCAAACTTGTCAGAGGAAAAAGAAACAGTTTTACAAAGACAAGGGTGGAAATAAGGAATAAAACAGTGCCAACAGTGTGTGACTCAGTCTTCCAAGACAATTTGTGGCACAACAGGAGCATGGATCATGACTGGGCTTTTAAGGACTAGGAAGAACTAGCAATATATTATAAAAGTGCTTAACAAATCAAGGTTACCCATTGCCTGATTTACCACATACCCTAGAAAACTGCAGCATTATTCTACTGGAATCAATAATTTTGCAACTTGATAAGACCTGAATAATGAAAAGGTGAATCTGGTCCTTTACTGTCAACTTAATTATCCATACAAGCTAGGCATTTGGCAAGAAAGGGTATTTCTATTGCTCCATAAAGACAAATTATGAGGAAATAAACAGGAACATGAAGCTAACATTGCTGGACTGAAGAAAATGTTGGCATAAATCCTGAAAGTTTACCTTGCAATATGTAATGTCATAATTAAACTAAGAAAAGAAGGCCAAGCTATTCTTTATGCCCAGTGAGTAATAGAAGGATCTGAAAAGATGCTGAATTTCCATGGAACCAAGCCATCTAAATCCAATTACTTCCAGAAGTGTTAACCACCTGTGAATACAATGGAAACATTTAAACTAATTTTTGTGTGTTAAAACACTCTTTTCAATCCCATGTCAATGATTTCGCAAATAAATGAAAAAATATTTGATTTATTATAAGAATTCACATGGCATAAACATAAAGAACCTGGGAAAGGCCAGGTCCTTCTATTGGCTGAGGCCTAGAGAATTAGCCTTCAAAAGGCTGCATACTAAATTGATAAAAGAAACAACATTCAATAATTTTGTAATGAAATTGCACCCAGTGAAGATTCAGCACTGTGCTAATTTCTAAACCAATGAATGAAGGCAGTACAAGTTTTTAAAATTAAATTCTTTCATTCTTATTCTTTCTCCTCTTCTCCAGTGCATTCATATTTCCTTAAATAATTCTTTTGATTTACACTTTTGTTTTCTCTCTAGCTTTAAAAGCCTGAAATGCATCTTCTGTTATAGATACCAGGCACAGTAATTATCTTTGTATTATATTAAAGCATTACAAAAAGCCCAGCTGGGAAGGGAGGAAGATTGACAACGATGCCTTTATTAAATTACATGCCTGTTCCCTGCAGAATGATTGGAAAATGTGCAAGCCCATACAATTTCAAAGTGTACCATCTAACCCTTTGTGAGATTGCCCATTATATACAGACATCATTAGTCTTGAATATATATACATGCACATGCATATATAATCAGAGATTTGTCTTCAACTCTTTCTTGCTATTCTGACAGGGAAACAGTCAGAGAAGCAGTGAGTGATCAACCCAGAAATGCATGACCACACTAGGAGAGCCTAGGCCACTCTCCTCAGGTTTCTCAGCGTAAGAACATCTCCATAGGATCACACCAGAGTCATTGCAGCCCCCATATACATTATCTATCAAAAATCTAGGAAAAAACAGCACAGGGAAAGCATATATATTGTATTCCCATCAAAATATTTCCCTGCTGCCAAGCAATGTGCAGGCTACTAATGTCAATGCCAGACATAAGATCTACCTGGTGGACTTCCCTGCATAAATTTGCTCAGCCTTTTTTTGATTACTTTACAGTTTTAGCAAACAGGACATCATGTTCCAAAAAATCCTAGCATTTTATTACGTGCTTGGTGAAAAAAACTGCTTAGTTCTTCTGTATGACTGTACTCTGTGTGGAGCTGCTGCATGGTGCAGGACTCAGGCATAATTGCTGAGCACAAAATAGAGGTGATGGAATCACAGGTGTGCAAGCTCTTCAAGCCAGTGACATTCACATGCTTTCCTGTTCTCTACAGCAATTAACTGTTGTATCTAAATAACAGCCCTGTAAGTTATTTCATTATTTAACTCTCTAATAGTCTGCTCACCACAATGGGTGTCTCTTACCGGATTCTCCTCTGCATGTCACAGGGACATGATCATAACCGCACTGCCACATCCATAAGGTTTCCCAGCAGCCTGATAGGTCTCTGTTGTGAGTGCTTGAACTGGGATTCAGCAGG
>NW_009970717.1:7429566-7431109 GCF_000747805.2 Chaetura pelagica | reverse complement strand
GCAGGAACTATGCCATCAATTATCACACAGCCTAGATTGAGGCTTTAACCTTGGTTTACACAGGGCTAGGCTGAGTCCAGCTGGAAGAGCTGTACAACAGTGTGCAGTTGCTTTGCCCTGGAGCCATCTGGGCAGAACTGCCTCTTCAGCTCAGCTTGCTGCTCAGCAGCAGCACAGTGCTCTTATTGGACAAGGGGGTGCAAGAGGCAGGTCTAAACCAAATCCCAGTAGAATGGCAAAAAAAACAAAAGGGGGGAGACAACAGGGAGGACACAGGAATGTCATTCACGTCCACAAAAAAAATTAAGCACATGGACACTTTATTTAAAGCATAAAGGGCATGTAAAAGAAGTTGATATAACCAGATGGCTGAGGAGTAAGGTGAGCACAATTCCAGAAACTGTAAGGGAAACAGAAGGAGAAAAGAGAGAAAGATTCTGAACTTCATATTGAACTGGGCAAATCCAAAGGGAATTCAACAAGAAGACTACAGCAGTAACCACAGGGGAAAAAAAAGAAGTTTCAACAAAATAGGTCAGCAGAGGTTTGATTTGAGCCAGGAAATATTGCTTTTGCATCTGGGGAGAGATTTCAATTTGTGGTGTCAGCATTAACAGTTTTAGATACCCCACCAGTACTCAGGAGTCTCCTACAGACATGGTAGCAGGTCCAGAAGAACACAAGACAGAGACCGGCCAGGGTGGTAAGATTTATCTTTAAGAACTTCAGAGCTGGATTCAGGGCCTGACTGCCTCAGACACCAGAAAATAGGAGTTATCTTTTCTGTGCCTTCATATTCCATTAATAAAATTAAGATAAAAATATTTCTATCCCTTTTTTTGGTCTTATTTATGAAGACAGATGACTCTTTAAGTACTGACTGACAGACACTTGCACAGATCTAGTTGGCAACCAGGTCCTGATCTAGCTACAGACACTACTGCACATCCCAATAAAGCAATGATTGGGGTGCCAAGTATAGGAACCAAAGGCTTAAGTATCAGAATATATGTATTTCCTGTAAATAAATATAACACTCAAAAAATTCAATTATGAAAAAAAAAATATTCTCCTTTTGGATTTATTTACCTTCTTATTTCAGAAATATAACCTTTAGCAACACCACACAAGGTAAGAAGGAAATGCTTATTGGTTTTGTCCTTTTGTGAAACAATCCATCCAAAGTTAATTAGAATAGGTTTGCTTTTTCTTTGCAAAAATAATCCATAAGAAAGACTGATAGACAGAGCAAACTGCCTTTTGCACAAAGGTGGTAGGATTTAAATGATTTCGAGCTATGCTCCCAGAACTCAGTTGCCTTCAGGCATCTATCTGGTCTTTGTGGATGGCATAATTAGGACTTGAGTGAAAACCCCAGTGGTGAAGCCTGATGAAAAGTTAATCTTCTGGGCACCACGTGGGTCAAAAGAGTTGTGCTGAAATGTCCAATTAGCAAAGATTTCCCATCCTAAGCTGTGCCACAGCATTTCTCAGTGCTGACCAACAGCTGCAGCATCTGCTTCTGAGGCACAGCAGTTCAGCA
>NW_009970717.1:7400917-7429373 GCF_000747805.2 Chaetura pelagica | reverse complement strand
GGGGACCAGCCCCATGTCCAGTGCCAGGGTGAGAAGCCTAGTGCAAGCAAGGAAACCACCTGCACCTTGTACCTACGGTGCACATGGCAGAAAAGCAGCTCTGTAACCCAAACTCATTAGTGCATCTCCACATGACCTTCACACTCACATTGGGACATGCAAATCCTAGAGACTCACACACCACTCTAGTAATAGGATCCAGATTCAGTGCTTTCAGCCACCCTGGCTATAGACTTAAGGCATCTCTTACTGCATTTGACAGTTCCTCAGAGGGCACTTGAGAATAGGATCTGATCATTGTCTGCTTCTTGAACACATTGTCTGAGGCCAAGTGAGTATAATATGGGTCAAATCCATGTCACCCCAATTCTACACTGAGGCAGTCCAAGAACTTGCCAAGCTTGCATTACAGCAAGCTCACCCGCTTCCCACCAGCTATGAGAAAAGTGAGAAGGATTACGTTTAATTTCCCATCATCTGTAAAGGAGAGATGAGAAAGCTCTTGGCTGTTGGAAAAGCACTGCAGATCTGGAAGAGTGAGAACTCAGCACCTATTCTTTGCAAGACAGAGATCCCTTTTTTATGGGAGAAGAGCACATCCCTAGTAGCCAAAGGAATGCTGAGGCCCAGCACTGATGGACCAAACAAACTTCCCTCTCTCTCTAGGGATATTTAAGAGCAAATCCTAATTTCAAGAGGAACGCAGGACACAGAAACTGCTGCTGAGGAATTTGAGAGCAAGCAACTGTGGTATAACTACAATAGGAGGGGTTAATAGGCATTGAAATGGTTTTATTAAGTAGGTTTGACAGAATTTACTTATTATGAAACCTCATTAGTCGGAGACTGTCCCTGTACTCCCATGTTCTTACCCAGTTGCTGCCTGCTGAATAGACAGAGGGATGCCAGAGAGATTATTTCTAAGCCCTTCCCCCTTCCCTCTCCCCTCCTCTTCCAGGACCACACTGACAGTCCCAAGGGAAGCAGAGGAGAGACAGGGAGAGGGCAGGATTCACCAGTTCTCACTCAGCATATTTAATCAGGAAGCCCCAGGAGACCAGAAGAGGAGCTGTCACTTAGGACGCTGTCTCCTTTGCAAAGGATCTATTAGTACAACATATATCACATGAACATATGCGAATATTTTCCCTTTCCAGGAAAGAAGGACAGAAAGAGAAAGAGGGAAGAGACTGCCATCTCCAGAGAACTATAGTGATTTTCCATGTAAACAATACTGTAAAATACCCCCAGGTGTTTCTGCAGGACTGTAACTCCGAGGACAGCGGATCAGAGTGCGGCATGTGTGTGTCCTTCACCTGCAGGGAAGGCAGGCACTGGGCAGCAGCCCCTGGCGCCGTGGTAAGTAACTTCAGGGAAGTTTCCTTGCAATTTTTGCAGTTCACTGACTTAGGGTAATAAATGCCTTTGACTCCTTAAGAGATTATGACAAGACCAGGGGTTTGTTCCTGAAATTAAAAACAGAGGGGGGGTGACTTTCAATTGCTTCTCCCCTCCTGTGCTGATAAAATACTTCGCTTTCAGTCTGTTTAACAAAGTTTTCTTCAGGGTGGGCAAATGTTCCTTATATCTTCACAGTAATTTGGAGTGACGTGAGACTGGGATGATAAGAATTGTCATCAGTTATACAGCAGTTTACCTCCTGTAGCATTTCACAAACATCTACTAGCTAATCCTTGCAAAAGCCCCGAGCGGCAGGCAAAACAGACATGCAGGGAAAGGAAGAGGAATTGCAATCTGAGCATTCAAGTCAAAGCAATTAAGAACTTCACAGCCAGCGGATGGCAGGTAATTGACCACTCTAACTCTAGTAACTATTAAGCAGCCTAGCTGAGTTAGCGTGTATTTCAGGGTTTATAGAAATGAGAAAGCAACACAACGATCACTAGAAATAGAATGATCTACTGATGAGGGAGATGTGCCAGAGAAGAGCCCGATCTGTTCAGGTTGGGCTTTGCAGGCACCCGACCCTTGCAATAGCTCTGAATGAGGCTCCTCCGTGTCTGTGTTGCCAGACAACCAATGAGGCTGCAAAGCACATTGCACTCACAGGCTGCAGATTTCAGGAAGAAGCATAGAGGTGACTACTAGCTACAGAACAGCCACTCACTAATTTGGTGATTTAGGAAACTAGTCTGAAACACCTTTTCTCTTGCAATAACCTCTCCTATGTTTTCTCCTCCTACCCACGTCTTTTGGCTGCCAGATGACCCTGCTCTGATGCCATTTCGGATGTCCCAGTGAGAACTCCTAGAGATGCCTATTCTCTCTGGAGGCAGTGACCAAGACTATAGTAACATTAGCTACACTTCTTGTAATTCCTTGGGCCACTTCTTTCCTGTCACTGTTGAAATCCCTTCTGTCAAAGGGGTCTATTACCGAAGAGCCAGGAGGATTTACCACCCTGATCAAGTCTCTGCAGTTGATCTAAAAACAGAGATCATGATAAATGTTGGAGGCATCAAGTACCTGCTACCCTGGAGCACTTTAGATGAATTTCCCTTGACCAGGCTGAGCAAACTAAAGTTTTGCAGCAGCTATGAAGAAATAATTCAGCTGTGTGATGATTACGATGAAGACACCCACGAATTCTTCTTCGACAGAAACCCCAATGCTTTTGGGATGATTGTCAGCTTTCTAGCAGCAGGGAAGCTGATGCTCTTAAGAGACACATGTGCCTTGTCTTTTCAGGAGGAGCTGAGATACTGGGGGATTGAGGAATCCAACCTGGAGAACTGCTGCTTTCGAAAACTCTTTCAAAAGCTGCAAGAGTTGGCTGAGGTACGCAAAGAAGAGGAGCTCCGGAGGACCGAAGACGCTACATGTGTCTTGGATGAGAAAACCAAATTTGGACAATTTATGAACAGACTCAGAGATATGGTGGAAAATCCCCAGTCAGGGGTCCCAGGCAAAGTCTTTGCCTGTCTCTCCATTCTCTTTGTGGCCACCACAGCTATAAGCCTTTGTGTTAGCACTATGCCAGACTTAAGAGCTGAAGAAGACAGGGTAAGTCCTCTTTAACTGGTCTAACCACAGAATTAAAAGAAAATTGTCTTCCTAGGCATACATCATTAGAAAGATAAAAAATATACAGAAAATTCATAGTGATGAGGTTCAAAACTGTCACTGGTAATGAAGCAATCTATAGCAGAAAATGCAAGAATGGCTTAAATTACTTCTATCACTTTCATTCAAAGTGATATTCGATTAAGAACAATGTGAACAAAATATTTTACTAATTGTCAGGTAAAGTAAAGGAAAGAGGTCCTGGACAGAAAAGATGCTTTTCTGTGTTACAGCACATTTTAATGCAGGATTCTTTTTCTTACTTAAGAAGCACTTGCTTTTGTAAGTTATTTTAACTTGTTAGCACTGGGACTCTCAGACTCACATTGTGGAGTTTTCCCTTCAACATGCTTTACTTTCTATTTACAAGCAATCTCATTTGGACACAACAGCTAAAAAAATATTTTCCTCTGACACCTTTACTTTCAAACGTAGCCAAATGCCTTCTCCTTGTGATAACAAAGTCAAATCTTTAAAGAGGAAGAGCCACTAATTTTTCCTCCCTAATAATGTTACATTTCAATAGTTGCAGAAAGGATATGTGAACTGTTTTTGTCAACTACATGAGATACAAATACTAACACTTCAAGCTGTGCCTCCAAAAATCCTAATTCCATGCTTATAGAACTCTGAATTTGCCTACATATATAGGTACATATTGCAGGAGTAATGCCAAATGCTAGCTGACCTGCTAACTGCAATTAAAGCCTTTTCAAGTAAGTCACTCACAGTAATTCTGGGCAAATTAACGAAGCCCATGTGATACATGAGGGATCTTCTCTGTAACATTTTTGTTAATAGTTCAGCATTGAAAAGATTTGTTATGCTAATTAAAAATGGAGGAAAGTAACAATCCAAAGTTACTTCAGAAGTAGTAATGTCCAAATTTAACAGATAACCTTGACTAATCTCTTTAACGAATCCTGCACTTCATTTGCAAACTGCCCTTCCAAAAGTATGGAAGAAGTCCAGGTCAAATAAACTCCCTGCCCCAACCCCTGCTGTAAGATAAGAGTTCTCAGAGTGCTGTAAACAGATGGATAAAGTAATTTTTACATTTATAGCACAGCATGGCATGCACAACACAAAAATCTGTATATATTTTATTGCTCAAGCAGCAATTCAAAGCAGCATAGTGAAGATACATGATATTTGATATCTTTGAATAAAAAAAACAGAAGCTGAAATTTAAAATCATACCCTGTTCCATTTAACCCCTTGAATATTAACTTACATTTGCATAGGAAGACTATTACCTTTTAGTAAGTCTGGTGCTCCTGCAGCCTTCCACAGCTATTACTTTTGGCAGGAAAAACTGTGACACTGTTCCAATGCTTCTTTCCAATGAAGTGCTTTAAATATAGAACATCCTTCTTACAGTTAAATGCAAAACCATTACAAACTCTGCTCTAGCAAGTGCTTCCTACTAACTTTGTTAATGGAAGAAGCCTGATGCATTTTATCTTCATTTCCCAACCAGTCCAGAAGAAGCTTTTATAAATACTTTTCATGCCAAAGAACAAGCACATAATGTTTCAGAGCTCAGCTAGATGTAATATGTTGTGTGTTTTAAAAATAATTGCCCATATGTTAGAAAGGAAAGCATGTTGAGGGTTGTAAGTATATCTGGTAGCTGCAGTGTAGCTGCTGTTCTGGATTTCCTATAAAACATGGGTGGCTTTACTACTTAGAGGTTTTCATATACATCACTACTTTAAAAACAAGCAAACTGGACTGAAACAAACTCAAAAGCAGATATGTTCAAAGAGCAGAAGAGATGAACTTGAGCAAAGGACCACATTTGTCCAAATATTTGGAAACATTACGTAATTTACACTTACAGAACCAGCCTAATGCACTTTGTCATTGTGCCAGAAGCTCAGAACAGAGTATTGAAAGTCCTATTATTTGAATTATTTAAAACTATGCCAGAGAAAATATAGGGGAATATATGAGACAAAAATATTCATGGCTTGCAGAACAGCACAGAATATGAACTATTAAATAATCATTTTTCCATTCCTTAAATTTCCATCCCTAAATTCTCAGCCTGCAACACCTAAGATTTTCTTATTGGGACTGTAAAAGAGCATTTTAGCTAGAAGTGGACAAAAAACTCAAATAATTTAATTAACTACAAATATTACTTGTTAGTTTTGGTTGAGTCTTACCCAGGCAAACTACTTTGACTTGTAACTCAAAATTGCTCACTGGCTGACCTCTGAAAGTGATTCCAAACTGGGGCCACATTTACCAGCAACCTGGGACAGGCATGCAGAATCTGAAATTTTGGCTGTGGGCTGAACGTAAAGATCACACAGTATCTGTTTGCTCAGTGACAAAACCCAGTCAAATTCCTTCAGTGACATTTCTGAGCAACCTCTAGTTCCCTAACTGAATTCAGAGATGCCCTGTCCTGCACTTCATTAATTTCTTAAAGTTTGGCAAAATCTCTGTGTGTAAATGTACACTGGAAATTGAATCTATCCTCTATGAAACACAAACAAGAAGGCTTTACCTCAGCTGCATATGTACCACTCTAGGGTCCTCTTTCTCATCATGACAGCCACATTGAGAGTTAGAACTGGCTAGATCCCAGCTCAAGCAGAAGGATCCAAAAAATAAAATAAATAAAGGAAAAATAAGACAATGTGACTTCCAGTTCACTCAGAGGGTTGGCTGATCCCACCCTGCAAGCACATAAAGTCACCTGTCCTTTTAGCAGTTGCTAAACCAGGTCTGCTTAGAAGGGCAAAAAGCTGCCTCGGCAGGCAGAGGAGCAAACAGGAGTTCTCAACATCTGAGGGGAAGTGAAACTCCAGGAGAGAGATAGCAAGGGGTCAAGACAAGAGCATCCACATCAGAGAAGCCCAGTCACTCTGGCAATCACATGGGAGGGAAGGAGCCATCTCTATGAGCAGCAGAAAGGGGAAGGGAGGGTTAGCTTTAAGACAGGAACACAACTGAAAGTAAAGAACAAGTTGTTATAGCTGGTACCATGTGCACACTGTAGAGTATGTCAAATGACATTTAGAAACCTCCTCATTAGAGATATGAAAGAAAAACACAGATAAATGGGCAAATTATTCTGTAACTCTGTATCACATAAGCAGCTGCCATGAATCCCAACCCAGAGGGTGCAGCCCCAGGCACAGGAGGCCAAACTTTCAGGAAAATCCTCAGTACTCAAACTATGAAATCCATTACAAAGAAATTCAAATATAAAGCTCCAACCCTGCCCATAACCTGCATATGACTAAGTATCTCTAGTCCACTTATTAAAGGGAAACCCAAGAACTTGGGAGTGACTGGAAGAGATAATAATCCTTGTGGAGAGTGTCACTGAGAGGTGTGTAAACCTAGTTCTGCTGCTCACATAGTCTGCAAAGATAAGACTCGACAACAAAGTGTAATTTGGCCAATTGTTAGGAGCACCTCTGATACATTGAACATGACAACCAGATTTTGACAGGTCCTGTTGGTTACCATTTTAATAGTTTTTAAATAAAGGGGTCTAAATACTGATCAGAAAATAGTTTTCTAGCTTATTAGCCTGGGCAAAATGTTTCCCACTGAAAAATACATTTTTCAATGATTATGAGTACTACTTCAATGAGTACTGCTAATGAAGTGGGCTACTATTCAGAAAACACCTGAAAAGCAGAGGTATTTCACTGAAACTTGGTGTTCAAACTTACCATCTAGCACAAGCATACACCACACAAAGTATGGCCCAGAATGACTTGCTCTATTGCAAAGAGATGAATGAAATTCTGACTTTCAGAAACACTTCTAATGCTTACTTTAAAAGTATACTACTACAAAGGTGTATAAGCACATGCCTATCTATAAATACATTAGTATATGCCTTGAAATTACTCCAAACAAAATAAAACTCGATGTGCTTTAGTTTTACTGCATCTGCTTAGAACATTTCTTATCAGAACACTTACTGGGGACACTCACTCTCCTAAATTGTCTAGTCACCTAGTACAATTCTGATTTCTTCTACTAGTTTTGATCAGCAGTGGCAATACTGCAGCATTTTGAAGTCAGAAAATGTGCTTCACTGAAGCAGCAAAAAACACCTAGTCTACTAGGTGCATGGCTCTATACAATCCAGGTGGGTTAATTGCTCTGTTGATTGAGTTAAATTAATAACAATTGAAGAAATGTATAAGAAATAAGAAGCTGTGAAACAACACAATATTCAAGCCTGGGACTTTGATACATAGAGAAATTATTGCTTTATGTGATCTGCCTTTTTTTGAGGTTTGTGTAGCCATTCAGTAACATCAAATCTTTGACCTTGAAACTGCACCATTAAGACTCTGATTTCATAGTTACAGCTTATAAGTAACTATTTTCCAAGCATCCACAAACAGAATTGCATATTTATTGTACAATATGTACAACATCAGTGAAGTTCACATTTCTGAAGTCTTGCCCTATGCAACCCAAGAGATGCATGGGTGGGGGCAGATGCTGCTGAACATCTGTACCACAGCTTTCCCTGGCTGACACAGAAAGCTACTTTCTTTAGGAAGTCTGGACACTCCACTCCAGTGAGTAAATGGACTCTGTGTGGTTTTCAAAAGCTGGCTCTGCCAGGACAAGGTCCAGTGTTCAGAAAGCACAATTAGACATTATTAGTTTGCCTTATGTTCATCCACTTTTGGCTATATCCCAACAACAGTTAAGTCTCAACTTTGCATGCTATCCTGGGGACAAATCCAGCTGTACCAGCTGCTCTGCAACAGGCAATCAACTGCTATTCCATGTGCCAGCACACACATTCCTCACTGGGAATCATGCCTTTTTTTCCCCTTTTGCTGCTTTCAAGTTTGTAATATTTACAAAAGGAAAAAATCCTGTTTGCTTTCTTCCCTTGAACCATCTCAAGGGGTTCAACACAGAGGATTACTTAATAAGTAACTTCTTCAGGAAGATGGGTGCTTCTCTGAGGGAGACACTCCGTCTTTGGTAAACACTTTGAAATCAATACATCCTCCAAGTTGGTAGCAATAACGCCTTGTGTATTAAAAATAAACAACTACACAGATTTGTAGGTATTTTAGAACTTCCTCTTTGTAATATGACAGAAATTTTTGAGAACTCCTCTGCCTACTGCTCCAGTCCAATTCACAATCTGCTATTTTAATTCTGAGCAAATCTAATTGATAATTTCATTGCAGCATCAGGGCTATGAACTGCATATATTGTCTTTATCCCCACAGTGTCAGCACCTCCTGTTAGCACTACTATCTTCCCTATGACTGATGCAATGATATTTGGGACCCTGCTGTACATCCTGTACTGCTCAGGTACAGTAAGAAGTCATTTCCACTCCCAAGAATTTACAATACAGTGAGGAAAGAAGCAGAGAAGAAACAGTAACAGGGCAAATGATTTGACCAGCAGTAAAACTGGAAATTGAAGATCAGCCTCCCAAGTACCAGACAAATACCTTGTGATTTTGATTATAGTGTTCTTCACAGTTACAAAATTTGACAGCCTGTTAAATTTCTTCCTAGAAAACCAGGAAAAAGAGAATGCTTCTACATCTTTCTCGAAACACAAACACTATGGGGTCATCAATTGGTTTAAATCAAATTCAGAATCTTCAAACTGAAGATGGGTTATGATGTTTGCAGAATAAGGACCCGAGCTTAGAAGTTAATTGAAATATTTTATTTTAGTTACACTTCTGCTCCAGAGAAGATAATTATGTGTTGAATACAGAGCTAATAACTTCTGTGTTCTTTCTAATTTCCATATTAATAACAGAATCTTAGGGGTTGGAAGGGACCTCAAGAGATCATCTAGTCCAAGCCCCCTACCAGAGCAGGATCACCTAAAGCAGGTCACACAAGAACACGTCCAGGCAGGTTTTGAGTGTCTCCAGAGAAGGAAATTCCACAACCTCTCTGGGCAGTCTGTTCCAGGGCTCTGTCACCCTCACAGTGAAATTTTTTTCCCTTATGTTTACGTGGAACCTCCTGTGCTCCAGCTTGCACCTGTTGCCCCTTGTGCTATCGTTGGACATCACTGAGGAGAGCCTGGCTCTGTTCTCCTGACGCTCGCCCTTAACATATTTGTAAACATTAATGAGGTCACCCCTCTGTCTCCTCACCTCCAAGCTAAAGAGATGCAGCTCCCTCAGCCTTTTCCTCAAATGTACTAGTTGCAGTAAATGTTTTCATAAGTCCAGGCTTCTTTCCCACAAAGCCAAGTGAGTGGGAAATCATTCTGTGACCAGAATATGCAGCACTCCTTTAACAAATTCATCATTCTATAAATCAGGTTAGAGGCTCTTCCTCAGTGGGCTGTAAACCTTTTGATTTCATTGCATCAGTCTGTAACCATAAATCCAAGTACTGAAATGATCCATAACACGGGTTTTTCAAGCTCTCCCTAACCATCATTTGATTCAGTAGAGCATGGTTTAATTATTCAAAGAGCAGCAGCAATGCGGTCACAGTGATTCAGCAGTACCTGCAGCACTGCAGCTGGACCCCACAGCGCCAGGTACACAGAGAACACAGATTGGCACAACACTTCCTAACTGAGTCAACATTTCACAGCCAAAAGGGATTTCTTCCTTGTTCATTTCCTGCTGTGAACTGGGATAAGAACAGCTGGGAGCTGGTTAGGTATCTCAGTTTGCTACACTGAGGTCTTGGATCTGCCTCACTCTCTAGACTTTAGCTTCACCTTGTAGACCCATCAAGAATCCCAAACTGGGATTCTTGGACAGAAAAGGGCAAGAACTGAAGCTTCTTTTTCATGATTACATTAGCTTGTATTTTTTTTTCCACAGGGGGAATTGACAGGGTAGAAGCTGTAGTTCAGAATACTCTGCCCATGTATGAACACAAGAAGTATAAAACAGCACTCTGCCCAGGAAATGTCAACCTTGGGTTTAGAGAAGAGAATTCCTGAGAGTTTTGCTTCTAAATCCTCCACATAGTGGGCTCAATATTTTTTCTCTGAGTGAGCCAAAAGGCCAGCCTGTGGCCTTATCTCAGTCTTGCTGAGATAAGACTCTCTACCAAGTGTGAGGTAGCAAAAGCAGGCAGAAGGCAGGTCAATAGCCACAGTGCAGATCCCATCTGCTGCCACTTGAGTGGCCAGTGGCCTCTGTCCACAAAACAGTGTGTGGATCAGAGGGAAGGATCTTAGCAGTAACTGGATGTACTTGCATGTGCCATTTCAAATCTGGACATGGCAGGGTAAGTTTAGCAGATGTGAATTGTGACCTTCAGCCATGCTGCTAGACACACTTCTGGTGTGAAAGATGATGTCCTGGCAGCCTGTCCTTTGAGTGCAGAGTGCTCAGCAGGTCCAGATCTTATGTTTAAGGAAACTCTCTTTTAGGACTCTAATAGGAGTAAAAATCAAGACAGGTCAAGCATACTGCTTTCTGCAGCTTCCCTGATTTTCCCTACTACTACATCTAGGGTGGATCTAGCTTGGAACAGCTTTCAGATCCTTTCTGCTCATCCTCATTTTTTTTTATGAGGATGAGACAGCTGGTTTCCATAAAGGCAGCCTGGGAATAACAGTCCTTGCATACAGTGATTCAATTATGACTTCTAGCTGGGTTCAAGGTCTTCTATCAATATGGCTTCATAAATAATATTACTTGCTTTTCTTGCAAGTATGCTGCATAAGCAATATATATACTTACTGCTGATCTAGAGGTTGATTTTTACTCTAAAGCTTTGAAAATATTAATCTCTGTAGGGATGACACGATTCTGAAATAATCCATATACTGATTTAGCAGGACTTTACTAGCAAAGCACTCTACAAGCATTGGTGAAACTCTCCCCATTTAAGTAGGAAACAGATCATCTGATAGGAAATACTTAACATCACTACTGTTATCATGGACACTGTTAACTGGCAAACATAGAAAGGAGATCATGACATGTCAGACTTAACCCTGCACAAAGCATGAAAAAAATGCACAGTAACATTCCTGAAAAGTTTGCTTGGAAGGAATACCTGTTTAAAAAGCTGACTGAACAAACTGCCTTCTCCAAATGTATATAACTTTCCATGGGGAATGCTGAGGATGCAGAGAAAAGAAAACCATCCCAACGAGTCCTTACAATGCCACACCTTGAAATTTCACACTCAGTTCAAAAGACACCCTAGATCTTAATGGTTAAAACTCCCAGAAAACAACATTTCCTTTCTTGTATTTTTCAAGGAAGGAATAGTAAAAGCTACATGATGATCTGAGAGCAATGTCACCTGTAAATGGATAAAAGTAAATAATTATCAGGTGTACCGGAAATTCAGCCCAGTTAACAAAAAATAAAACAAATCTTAATGGAAACAATGAATAATTCACATGCCACATCACTAGAGTGACCACAAGCAGGTCTGTGCACAATACAAAGAATTTACAACTCAGAAAGAGTGAACAATGCACAACACAACTGCTGATTTCAAGCAAACTCATCAAGCCAAGTCAGCAGCTCAGCAAACATCACTGCACTGCAGGCACTGCCGTGGCAACGACTTCAAGGGGGTCCATAACCTGATCCTGTAGGTGTAACTTTAGCAGGGCCAAGACTTCACTACCTTTTGTGATGTTTGTTTACTTCAAGAGCTAAATGATGATCACAGTCTACTATGCAGAAAGGGGAATCTGTGGGTTAGACAGGGTAAAACACACGGGCAAAGGGATGTGTTACCATTTCACCCAGGGAACCCCAGGTAGCCAATGACACAAACACTGCCTGAATAGAAAGACTTGCTACTCCCAAAAAGAGCAGGAATTCTGTCACAAGGGACACTCAAGTTCACTTGAGCTGGTTTTGGTTTAGAACTGTAATCCAAGTATTTGTAATCCAAATATGCAAGAACTTAAAACTAAATAACAGGATAGCACTGTGAAAACACCACACCAGTACCTGTTAGGTGCCGTTCTTCAGACTTAATTCATAATGCTTCAAAGCAAAAAATATTTTTTTTTTAAAAAAATCAGCTTTAGTCCAACCACAAGAATAGAATTCTGAAGAACATATTAATGCTCTGTAAAGATAAAGGAATATGTTTATCAATAGGTTAGATGGGTTATTTAGGAAAGCAATGACAGCAGTATTTAAAAACTGTTTTTCTTTCAGGGGGAAGTGCCCAGCTGCTAAGCAGTACAAGCTGCTTTCATTGCCATTTTTTACCTTCTATTAAGGCAAAATACTGTGGCATGACCCAGTTTGTTTCCTGCCAGTTGGAATAAAGCAAGCAGACACTTGTGGATGTGAAGAAGGCAGCATGTACACCTGTGTCCATCTGTTAGCTCATTCTTTGGATGGATCTAACCTAGTAGCTGCCTATTGCTAAAGGGCAAAGCTAAGCGCCCTCAGAGTGTAATCTCTTTTGCTTACCCAAAAAATTACAAGTTAATTTACATTTGCCTCTTTGTTCCACTGAAATAGGCCTAAAGAAGTTTCATTTTTTAAGCTTATCTCAGGAAAATAAAAATGTGAATCCAAGGTAATTCAACTAAATCAATTCCTTTGATTGAATAAGATGAGAAAACTGAGAAAATACTGCTTGTAGCACACGGCCTCAGTACTGGGAGAGGATTCTTCAAGGCAAGTTTCACCTACTGGGTGGATATTTATTTTCCCTTAGATTAAAACATTTACATGTACAGAAAGGAACATTATCTATAAGTGAGACAAGGATCCAGATGAACCACTTTAATTGTATCACACAGCATCTGTGAAAGCACCATGCATTGACCAGAACCAGAAATATACAGAGACATTCAAACATTACTCTTTCTTTTGAAGAGAAACTGATTTTTGTATAGGCTTATAAACCAGTCAAATTTAAATTGTTTGAAACCAGAAAGCAGGACTTATTTTTGCCTTACAGGCTGCATGCCAAGGCTTTATACAGAGTTTCATTCATTTAGACTGGAAAAAAAGGAACATAAAAAAAAACAAAACAACACTCAGATATTTGAAGTACTCATTATGATCTGTACACCACTGAAGGATGGCTGTCACATAACTACCCGGCAAGCTGGGATTTGTTCATTACTGATGCCAGTGACTCAAGCAGATACAAACTGCTTCTTCCTTAGTGTTTTTGGATGCTAGTTCACAGACTGTTCTTTTATTTAATTCTCTTTCTGTTTTGTGTCAGGGTGAGTGTTCCCAGAAGTGCTATTACATCTTTGTCATAGAGACCATCTGTGTGGCTTGGTTTTCCCTGGAGTTCTGCCTCCGATTCATTCAGGCAAGGAGCAAGTGTCAGTTCTTCAAAGGACCCCTCAACATCATTGACTTCTTGGCTATTTCACCCTATTACATTTCCCTCATCTTCTCAGAGGATGACTCCAACGAGGAGGATGACAGGCCAAGCAGCAACACCTATTTGGAGAAGGTTAGTTTGGTGCTACGGGTTTTACGTGCCTTGAGGATCTTGTACGTGATGCGCCTTGCCCGACACTCCCTGGGCTTGCAGACCTTGGGCCTCACAGTTCGGAAATGCACACGGGAATTTGGGCTGCTCTTACTCTTCTTGTGCGTGGCTGTCACTCTGTTTTCTCCCTTGGTCTATCTCGCCGAGAATGAATCTGGGAAGGTGCTTGAATTTACAAGCATACCTGCTTCTTACTGGTGGGCTATCATTTCAATGACCACGGTGGGGTATGGAGATATGGTACCACGGAGCGTCCCAGGCCAGATGGTGGCTCTGAGCAGCATCCTCAGTGGGATTCTCATCATGTCTTTTCCTGCAACATCAATATTCCACACTTTCTCCCATTCCTACTCGGAGTTGAGAAAAGAACATGAACGACTGCAGTCTCGGCTAAACAGAGTGAAAAATGCCAATCACTCTGGTGAAAGTGACACCCTCAATGAGACAGACAGCTTGATCCTGGAGGACCAAGCATCACCAATCAAACACATTTACAAAGGAAACTAAGCTTGGTTGCAATGCATTCCCAAGAACAGGAATAGAAACGTACACATCTGTAGGTCAACATAATACACAAAGCAAAGCAACAGCGTAGGTTATGATGCTATTTTCTCTGCCAGCACAGGTATAACAAGCAGTCAAGCCAACACAGCTGGCTCCAAAACATATATAGAGAGCTGGAGGTTTGGAGAATGTCAAAAGTTAGAGTTTATTTAACAACGAATATTCATTCTCTCTATGACTTAATAAGAACACAAACTTTGTCTCTGCCAGTCTTGTATCTTGCTGAATACCTAATACTGAATGAATAACAAACAAACCGGCTTCTGTTGGCACAAACACACTTGTTATTTTATTTGCCTTTGAGTTTCCAGTGTTCTTGCAGTTAACATCTTGAGCCAAGCATTAGAATGGATTCTTTCAGGGCTGTTTACCAGTGTGGTTTATACAATGCTCATCCACCAGGCATACAGAAGAAGCCTCAATATAAATCTGAATACTGTACCTGAAGCCACTAATAAACTTAAAATCAAAGCACTGTATGTGAAAGCTTTCAAGGTTTGCCTGTAGCCAGATGATCAATCTCTAAATAACAAATTGCACTGCTACTGTATAAATACATAGTGTCTGCAAGAGAATTTGCTTGAAATGCAGTTACATTTCATACTAGACAGCAAAAGTTTTCAAACTTGTTTTTCATATACTTATTTCAAATAATAATGAGGAATAAAAAGACCCCAAGCTTATTGACCATATTAAAAAGAGTTGGTGTTATCTTTTCTACTAAATAGTGATGACTTAACTGGAAGAAAGATAAAAAAATAGAGTTATTGAAAATGAGAAGACATTTCTGAAGTATCCAAAGGTAAACAGGAAAGTATGTGGTGCCAGAGAAAACTAGCCCAGCTACATTGCTCTAAACACACAGATAACTGGAAAAAATATTGGGGCTTTTACTGCCCAAGTACTTATAACAGCTTCATGTCCAACAGGCTCAGTGATGTAGGTGGACATAACACGCATCCAAATTCACAGCCATCCAAGCATTTAAGGTTGTGTAAGTTCCTCCAAAACAAAGAATGTATTAAAACATGGAGGTAAAACAAATAAACAAGTCACCAGTGTTGAACAGTGAAGTAAGTGTTTGCACTTGCAGCAGAACCAAGACTGTAACACATTTCTGTTTCTAACATAATCCCTTCCTATAGATGGGTCTGGGCTGCACCAGCTCGCAGAGAAAATGTCCTTCATGATTCATTGTGTTACTAGGGAGGGAAAAAATATGTTGAGAGGAACATTTAGTGCCTGTGTAACTAAAACTGAGTAACAAATTCAGAACAAGCAGTTACAATTAGCGGATATTGTTGTTGCCAACATCATATAATTTCGTAACCAGAAATAATTAAAAGAGCAGTTTAGGTGCCTGACATCCAGCTTCTCCCAGTTCAAAGCCTTTTCCCCCCTGAATTTAAAATCCTAGAAGCAGCAGAGGAGCAGCGCTCATTATCCAAATAAAACCATGTTATTCAGCCCTCATCTCTTTTTAAGCTTCCAATTGGTACTGGGATATAGCAACAACTCTATGGTATAAGGAAGGGACCCACAAAACTCCCCACCATGCTCTTTTTTTGGGGGAAGTCAATAGACACCCTGCTCTTCAAACCAGCTGGGGACACCAGACAGTCACAGAATCGTATGAAGAAGCAATATAGGACCCTTCCAGCTACTGGTTTGACTTGCAGTCAAAACACAGTGAAGAGCTTTTGATCATGGACTAAATGCAAATTTTCTGATGTTGAAATAGTACTGAGGAACTAAGACCTTTGCTTTGACCTCACTCTCATTTCTTCAGGGATTCTGCAGATTGTTTCAAATTCTCACTGCAGCCCTTGTACCCCCCAGCTATCCTCCAGCTGTTTCCCCTCCTTGACTTTCATCAGTTCCTCTGGTAGAGAAGCATTACATAAGATGGACGTGTTATATTTAAGTAATGAACTCATAGATTCAGTATTTCATTACTTTAACTTACTGTTAGATCTCCTGAAATTTGCTTTTCATCTGTCTTTGGCAATCTAAAGTTTGCATCCAGTCTCTGGTTTCATAATATAATTAAACTCATCAGGTTTATTATTTAAGTCACATAAATTCACCGGAGGGAATAGCACATTATTTTAGGAGTATGCTCCAAATGAATTCACTAAGGATACTGCATATCCTGTGCATAAATTATAGTAGGATTATTTAAAACTTGGATTGGTCAGGTTTTTTTTATTTCAAACATACCCAAATAGTAATCTGCAGTTATTTTAAACAACTAAGCATATCTGCTGATAAAAAGAACACTGCATGCCCACTGTCATCTTGCTCCTAATGGCCATCTTTCCCCCCTTTTTTTTTTGTGTTCAGAAAGTCATTTTAATACACTACAGTAACCTATAAATAATGATGAAAACCTGGAAGGTCAAGGAAATGAAAAGTGTAGACATTCCCTGAGGGAGCGTTAGAAAGTTTTTAGTTCTACAAGTAATAAATTATTAGCCATATGTTAAAGTTAAAACTGATAAAAGGCTGATATAACACATTTCCTAAATGGAAACTGTTTTCTGCAATGCCCTAAGAAATGGGACAAGATTGTGAATATCTTGGGTACTTTGTATGCACCCTGGGTTCTGTGCTGTCCCTTGCTCCTGTCTTTCCATTTTACTTCTGATAGAGGTTAGTTCTCAAAAACTTGTTTTCCCCAAAGCTTAGTGATCCAATAACTCCCTTGCACAAGTATCTGATCACCATGAAAAGCTCACACACATGTGAAAAGAATTTATCCCAAAGCTACTTCACTATAAGGGAGATCTGCATTCAGGATACTACCAAGGAAACAACTCTCATAAAAACTGCAGGCTTGGATCATCAGCACCAAGTGTTTAAAGAGCACCTTCATTCAGCAAGTGGGATAAAAATCCAGCTGGATTTTTTCCTGCTTGATTCCTGCCGTAGCCACACCAGTTGTAAAAATCAAGCTCATATCTAAAAGAGAATGGCTGCAGAAGAAAACCCTTTGGGGGTGATTTTCTTCTGAAAGCTGTAGTGTGTTATATCACCAGTAGAAAGTCCCATAACTAATAAAACCTAATAATCCCAAAACAACACTTAAGATTTTAAATATTAAATGAAGAGACCTACTGCTTCATACCTGACAATTTTTGACCCAAAAAATCCTTTAGGACATAACGCATTAGCATGAAACTCCATGCATATAAAGTCATATAATCTTCCAAAATTTCCTGTTTGCTAGTTCTAGCATTCAGCCAAACATCAGTCAGAAACTATGAGCCAACAGGTTTTATTTTGGCTTCTCTAAAATAATTTCATCAGCTTTCAAGAAACTGACTATTCTCAGCAAGAACCAACGGAGTGATACAGAATTATTCTTCTGCCTAAAGCAAAAGCCAATGAGGTACAATTTACACTGACATTGCAGGGCAATGAAGCCCTCACAAAACCTCTGTAAGGGTGACATTTTACTTGACTTCAGACGAGCAGCATGATCATTTACTGATGTTTCACCATTTGCCCTCAACCCCACATCCAGGTCCACATCATTTCCCACACAGACAGAACACAGACCAAATACCTTCCTACTTGCAAGCTTTCTTTTGTTTTCATCTGCTCACCTGGAACCCAACTTCAAGAATTTTCCCTTCACTATACAAAAAAGCCATCTTATTGAAGAATTTTCTTATTAAAAATTCTTATTAAAATTAATAACCTTAAAGTTACTGTGTGACAAACACTGAAGATAATTGGATTGTGCTCATCAACAGAGAATACTAATAAAACAAAGGAAGAGTTTTCAAGCCCTTCAATCAACAGGTCTTGTACTGTCCCTTAAGTGTCTTACACCACCTTTTAAGAAAACATCTATTAAAATTTTCTAATTAAAATTTCACTTACAAGTCACTGATCTTGAAATATCATCACCAGAATGACAAAGCAGGTAACAATAATGAAATTTTATAACTTGAGGATCTACTTCACCAAATTATCTAAGTTTTCATAAGTCTGATGTTTTACTTTTACCTAACTGAAGCTTTCCTAACTGCCTAGTTCCCAACATGTTAAAGCTGTTCTACCTCTGAGAAACTTCTATATGAGCATTTCACAAAAATCACCTCTTCTTAAAGACATCAAACTCCATGAAATTCAAAGCTTCAGAGAAACAAGAGGTATGAGCTACTCATGATTAAAGAAAAAATATATTGTACACAGTTCAGCAAAGATACATTAGACTCATACAGCACAATGACTATGTTTTTACAGGGTATTTTGAGGTAAGAGAGAATAAATTCATACAGGTTGAAAACAGCTCTATCAGTAAAAGTCTGATACACAGTTTCATGCCTTGAATGGTGCTTGCAGGATTTAGTACAGTCATTTCCAGCGTTGATAAAGATAATGCTATCAGCTCATTAAGGTGTAAGTATGCACACTTAAACAAATTAAACTAATTTCATACAGATACAAAGATACCTGGGGGAAACTGAAGGTCAAATACATTTATGCTGTCAGTGATTCAGAGATTGTGAAATATTCTAAGAGAACTTTACAATGCAATTTGTCTACAGAATTTCAACTTCTGAATAAAACTGTAACCAAGGGTCCATTCCTCAGAGTTATTACACAAAAGTAATAAACAAAACACCACACACCACAGAGATGTATTTTAACAACAGGAATATTGGAGGGAATACTACACAGAACAAAAGATGTAGCAGTTTCAAATTATCTCCCAAAAGAGCAAATATGCCAGCAGAATAGGCCTGCTGGTCCTTAATCACTCTTGAAATAACAGCAAATCAAAGGTCTGTTTTTTGCAGGTTGTCAGATAATTCCTGCATGCTGCTAAGTGCCTCTGGATTTGTGAGAGCCTGGAGAGTTTGGATCACCCAGTACACTGAAAACTTTACGAAGTGCAACTAAATATTACGATACAGTAGTCAAATTTTACTCTTGACTATATTGTATTTCATTGAAATAACACAGATTCTGACAACTCTGACTGGTTTTAGAAAAGACCTCCACATTTCACACTGCCTGCTTCTGTAGCTCAGCTTGGGAAACACCTAGAAATCTGTCATGCTTTTGTCTTCAATTATTCCCTGCTGTAATCTCCTTTTACCTGTGTCTTGGTCCACACTTTTCCAAGCAGAAGCAATAAGAGCTAGAATAAATCTATGAGATACTTTACCTAAGTCACAAAACCCCACATAATGCTGAGCACATTTCTAAGCTTAGTAGACCATTTCACTAATTCCTAACTATAGACACTGTTCACTAGGTTTGAGACTTTACAGGTGCTGCATTGCCTTGAGGTTCTGAGAACTGTGAAATTAACAGTAAAATACCTTGGGTAGCTTAGCATGAAGGCAAGAAGATTGCACATTAATGTTACATTTTATTCAGGTTTACCCAGAGAGCAGGAATGTATTCTATTTTTAAAGGAAGAAGAAAAGAAAAAAGATTTAAAGAATCAGCATGAGTATTCTGAATAGGGGATGATTACTCCATATTCTACAAGCAACCCAAAGAAAACCAGCTGCCTCCAGTGGTTGCCTTCAGCTGTACATATAGAGGTTAATTCACAGTAGATAGACTGACACAGTTCAGGGGAACACCTCATTGCCAAAAAGCATGATGTGACCCCAGAACACAGGAGCTAGTCAAACTACAGCCTGAGTGGCATTGTGCAGAGTATTCAGCCCAGGGTTCCTACTAGAAAAAAAATAATGTGAATAGGATAAGAAGGCACATGGTCAGCTACAAAGATAAGGACGATGGCAGTTCTCAGCACACTAGACTTCAAGCTCACTTTTCCTCTACCTTCATCATGTTTGAGCCCTAGCTTAATGAAATCCCTCAGCTTATCTCAGCAGAGATACCTTGTAGAGACCTTGGATGCAATGTTTTCCTCCAACACTCCAAAGCAATACATGAAACCCTACTACCAATAAATAATGCAAGACAAACTAGTTCTAAACTTAAAGACTGATAGAAAACCACCTCCCACACCTCTTCTTTCCTCCAGCTTGAATTCTCCACAGAAAAGAACATACCTTTACCTTCTGGCTGCCAGCACAATGACCACCAGCACCTGGTGCCTGAACTTTCCAGGATGCCCAAATCAATGCTGATCCTAGTTATTTATAATGCTCCCCAGCTGACACACATCCCCCAATCTGATTAATCAACACAAATGTTTCTTCACCTGCTGTAGCTCTGTGTCTCTTTGTGATGTCCTGCAAGTAACCAAAAGGAAGAAGAGAAAGGGAAAAGCTTTAGCTGGCACTCATCCAAACATATCTTTATGTGGAAGATATCGTTAGGGAGGGAGAATGACACAGTGAGTTTGCCCAGACATGGTGCAGCAAAAGAATGCTGTATTATGCACTCTGAGAAATTCACTTTCAGCATTTTTGCCCCTATTAAAAAAGGCAGAGGGTTTTGTCATGTACTTTATACCAGCTGCTTTCACAGTTCAGAGGCATCCACCTCAGGGAACTCTCTGGCCCTGCCCTCCTCCACAATGAATTCACACTGAAAAAAGTAAATAGACTTGCTTACTGATGTGTACCTTTCCAGGATGGAAGCTCCAACTACTCACTCAAAAGCTACCTGGGAGCTCCTGGTGAAACAAATTACTTTTTTTTTTAAGGTATCAGAGCAAGTGGACCAAACTGCAGAAGAATTAAAAATTAGGCCAGCACTTTTTTCATTTACAAATGCAAATACAATGTCTGCAAGCATACAGAAAAATACAAATTGCCCCCACCCCTCTGAAGCTTGAAAAGGTGGGGAGAAAGAAAACATAACAAGAACTGATCTTTAGACCTCAGGTTTTTACCTGCAGATAAATCTCAGTTGAAAGTAAACACAAGTGAACCAGGTTAAAAAATCTAAGCACAAGAACTCAAGTTAGTAATGTAAGAGCAATAGAAAAACAGAGCATATTGAAAATGAATGCACTGCTTATATTGGCAAAAGATTAAATGCTGTGTTTAAAAGATTCAAATTCCTTCATCATGTTTTTATATTATATTAATCTAGAACTGTCATATTTTTACAATGGCTTATTTTTACACCAAATAGTGTGATATCCAATGCTATTTGAAGTACAACATAAAATCACTAAAACAATTATTGTTGAACACAATGGTTGTTACTATACTATGTTACATTGACAAACCTCTACAAATACTCAACTGGAAGCCCAAGATTATTATTTTGATCATCCAGTCTGGCCCATAGTTTTCCTTCACATTAAGCCTCTGAAATGACTGTATATTACCTGTAGAGAAAATTAAGATGTCTGCTTAAAAGAGTTCACAGTTGATGCAAAAGGTAAAGGGGGAGAATTATTTATTATGAACATTTTCCACATATCTTAGTGGTTTCACATCTTTATGTTCTTATTTTCAGCTATCTATTTTTAAAACATCTCAAGAGAATGTGCTAGTAAGTGAGTCTGTGGGAAGATCTGAAGGAGGCAAATTAAAAAGAGAAAAATTAAGCACAGTGGACAAGGTTAAGAAGGCAAGTCCATGCACAGGGAACATGTACAATGCAGAAGAGCTGTTTCATTGCCATAGAAGCACTTTTTGAAATGTGGGTTTAATTGTAGCCCTAAAGCTTGTCATCGTCAGGTCTCTCTGGTTTTCACTGTTAACTGACTTGTCTGTGAAGTACTGTCCAGCCTGCACGTCATGTGGCCATGTTTCACCTCCCAGACAGCAGCAGTAAATAAATACACAGTAAGGTTAACAGCAGAAGCAGGATGGTCATTAGTACTGTTTAACAAGTAGATTGTCCCTACTTCAACAACAGTGCAAAATCATTAATTGCATTATTGACAGCACAAAGGCTCAAATCACAGGAGAGATCACACAACAGTTTCACAAGTTCCAGCTGAAAACCAAAGCTGACACCTGGTTTATATTTAAAAAGCTCAATCCTAACCCACTTCTTTACTTTTTCACCCTTCATATATGATTGCTGCTTAGAACCTTAGGAAGATTTTTTTTTTAATGCAGAAGATGAGCAAAAAGTAGCAGATTAGGAATACATACCTTTTGAACTAGCATAATACTGCTGACATGTCTTGAAGAGAAATTGCTGACAGCACAATTTTTTTCTCAAATTACCCTTTTAAAAAAAAGGAAAAAGTTCCTCCTATCAACAAAAAACACTAATGACTTTTTGCAGATTTTCTAACAGCGGTTTTTCTTCCAAGACAATTAAAATTGATGATTTATGTGAAGCTAGATCAAATCTTTAGACATAAATACCACCTGTAATTAACAGGTTTTCTTTTCTAGTTTACTGATGAAGTGGAAGGATGGACCTTTTGTTTGCCCTAAGAGAACATAAAATGAAACCCAGTAAGAACTGACCATCTGTGATAAGGATGCCTAAAATAACTGAGAATACTGTGATTAGAGGGTTCCCTGAAAAAAAAAGAAAAGTGTGGAAGAAAAACAAACTTTTGTTTTGTTTTTCTGAAAGAGCAGAAATTTTCACATAAGCTTTTAGCTGGCAGCAGTAAAACATGAAGTTTCTTAGGCTGAATTATCACTAAATTTTTTTGTAAGGATTAACCAGTATGCTGTTATTAGAGTAGTCAGTGATTCGGTATGCCAGAAGATTGGAAGATTAAACAAAAGCTAATCTCTAGAAAAGTAGGACAAAATCCTTTGTTTCTTTTTCAGAAAAAAGAATTCACAGCTTGCAGGTTCTCAAAAGTTGGCTTCCCAACTTGCTGTCTCAGAAAGACAAAGTTGTTTTTAACAGCAACACTTCTCCATCCACCTCTCCCAAAGGAATGCAACTTCCAACAGCTGTGTATTATGGACCATGAGGGATGAGGAAGAGCCAGTGTTGTTCATTTTTCTGACAGATTAGCACTAACTAGAGCATTTTTCTATAAATCAGGCAAGTCTTTTGTTGCACTGGTGGACAGATTTTGACACAACTGGAAAAGGCTGACACATCAGATTGGCATAAAGCTTGAGGAGGTATTCAGCAAATCACTGATAAACAAAATGTTGTTCAACATGTTTATGTGCATTTTAAAGAAAACTGTTGTCAGATTCAACACTTACTTTAACTTGAATGCAGATATAAAGCATATTTCAAGTTCTTGTCACTGACTTATCAGCTGTAGGATCCATCCATCCTCTATGAGGATAAGATTAGTTCAACACATACTGTGTTCCACCAAAAACCTTACTACAGAGGATATTGTCACTCTCACTGCTGCTGCTGCCAAACCATAATTGTTTTCAAAAGAGAATAACAATCCCAGTTTTGGATGCCAAACCTGAAATCAAATTGTTCCAGGTTAATAAGCAATGCCTCCTTATTGTTTTCATGTGTTTCCATAATGGCCTGTAAATCTGATCCAAAGCAGATGCATGTTCAAGTCTTCACTTTTGGCACTCTGCTTCTAAATGTAGACACAATGTACTATTGACACACTGATGGAAAAGGTTATACCCAGTTCTTGACTAGGCAGAAATGTCATTTTTCAAAATAATGGTGAAATAGTTAATTTTAATTTAGCATGATTTTTAAAGAATGTTAATTTTGATAGGGGAAAGATGATGAATTTAGAGCCAGTCTCCTAATACCATTCTACATCAGGTCTTGGTTTTATATGTAAGTATTACAATTTCAGCAGTACCTCTCACCAAGTTCCCTATTGGAATTTCCAGTGGCATTCAGGACTGTGATAGATAAGTAAAAGGTAACAATGATAGATAGAGTTGTTGCTAACACAAGACACAAACACAGAGCAACTGATACACCTCCTACACAATACATAAGATTTTCAAAGGTGATTTAGGTTCTGGACATTTAAAAGAGATTTTTAGTGTTTAAGGGACCTTTGACAACTATAAAAAAAAAATAAATCCCAGAGTTCAGTGTTCAACTCAAGCAGAAAATTATGAAAATGGACTAAAATAGCCTTTGAAATGAAAACATTTAATATCATACTGTATGGCAGAGAAATGCCACATATTAAGTAGATTTCTTGCATGCTTCTATTGAATATTCTCCTGCACTGGAAGAAACCTTCCATCCAAGTGCAGGAGATTGGCCAGGAATAGCAGTAGCACAAATGCTGCAGCTCCTGGGAGGATTTATCCAGGGCACAGTGAAGATTTAAGAGATTTGCAATTCATACCTGAGTGATCTCTTACTTTCCTCCAGGCTCCCTCTGCAGTCATGTGCTGCTGAGAGTCCCAATTAAAGAGATGAAGCCATTAAAATGACTTAACAGCAACGCATCAGTTCATGCCCCTGCTTGGGATCAAAGGCACCTCATTGGGAGTGACTCTTTCACAGCTGGAAAGGTCACCTGGGAAGTTCCTACTCATCTGCTCCAGGGATGATCTGGACCCAGCAGTTGTTTTTTTGCCTTCAAGGAAGTTCTGACATGGATGAAATAATCTGCTAAGAAACTGGCAGCAGGACTGGGGTCCTAAGTCTGCACTTTACATCTCCTTCAGCTGGACTATGTAGGAAAATGTAAAAACAAATTTTGACTTCCTGAATTAATTGATTTCACTATTTCTTGTCAGTTTTGCAGCACACAACTGTCTATCCTTTGAGACTGCAACTCAGCACAGATTGACAAACCACATATAGTAGTAATCTGCAGGAGAAAAATGTTAAGACTACTTGCCAGAAATAAAGTACATGAAACATTAATCTCAACAGGATTAGGCAAATCACAACAAGCTTAGAAGTCCTTGTTCGTTTTATCTCTGCTTTTCTGTCCATCTCCTACATATCCCACTTATGGTACCTGACTTAATATATCCTTGTAACCCCTTTTTATGAAACATGAGCCAAACCAGTGTTCTCTCAACCCAAGGAAGGCTTCTTACTGATTCACAGTGTCAGTGAGG
Organism: Chaetura pelagica; assembly: GCF_000747805.2. Classification (NCBI taxonomy): domain Eukaryota; kingdom Metazoa; phylum Chordata; class Aves; order Apodiformes; family Apodidae; genus Chaetura; species Chaetura pelagica. Next base: position 7,404,376 of record NW_009970717.1, on the reverse strand, counting down.
TCTTTGTGTTAAGCATCATTGCATTAACAAGCGAGACTGTGAGCCAGCCTTAAACTGAGGGTGCTCCAAGCTAAGGGCTACTATGGATTGTTTATTAATCATAACATGCATTCACTTCCTAGCTGCTTTTGTTCCAACAAGTTCCTCTATCCACTTCCTCAAAATTAGAGTAACCATTCCAAAGTATTTAATAAAGTTTCTAGTTTCAGGTCTCACAGTGAAAAAGAACTGTTATTAATCAGTGTTACAATATTTAGCATCTGCTACAAATCACTCACAGCTAATTATCAGTTCTTCTGTGGCTCTCTAATGATTTTCTTGGAGAGGAATAGACAAGGACAAACTCTATTCAACCTGTAGTGTTTAATTACTGCTGGCAGGTAGATCTGGCAAATGTTTCTTAAGTGCCATTTTTGATGGGCATTGCTACAGTGACTCCTGCCAGAGTAAGGCAGAAAATCTCAGTTTTACAAGCATAATTCTAATTTCAGTGATTGTTTCACTTTGAAATCAAAGTGATTTGATCACTTGATTAAAACATAATTTCTAGGGTGTTTTGGCCAAAATGCAACTGCATATATTTGACAGGTAGGGCCTAGAGTCCTTCTACACACAGTCAGAATTAATTTTCACATTCACAGATATGTATTGCCAAAATACTGTATGTGCAGCGACTTGTGGAAAATCCAAGGAAATATCCAATATATCCTCAGCTGATGTAAACCAGCATAATTCCACTGAAATAAACAAAACCAACTTCTAACAGATTCTCCTAATTTCTGAAATGAACTGCATGAGATTGCAACTGTGCAGCTCATTGCCAAGGGACAAGAATGATGACACAAAGATGTTTCATTTTTAACAGGCTACAAAACACACCGGAAGCACCTACTGAAATTATTAAACAGTGATGATTTACATCTCAGCAGCTGACCTCATTCTGTGACTCAGGTATGGTTACCTGCCTGCTCACTTATATTTTCACTGAATAATCATTTTGGTAGACACCAATTCCTTTGTATTTTATTATCTAGTCTCACCATTCACTTGAAAGAAGCTGGAAAATTGACCATTAATGTCAAGACTTATGGAGTGATGCAACAAAGTGTTTTGTTAACTAAACACACATCAAGGCTTAGACTTATGGTGGCAATTCACAGCTTTCCTGAGACAGCTGGAAATTAAAAGGAAGCAGAATCTGAAGACTTTTACGATCTTTTTACTAAACATAAATTAGACATGAAGGATAATTTTCTACATACAGATTTATAATTACCTGAAAATTCAGGCTTACAAATAGGGATAATTCTTTCAGATACATATTTTCCTTTCTAAAATCAGCTTGTTTCCCCATTCAATAACAACTCCTTGGTGGGCAGTTTTCTACCCTGAAAACATTGCTCATTTGTAAACTACTTTTGTATCTCCATACAGTGAAATGTCATAAGTTTTCCTGTTTAAAGCCAAAGTGTAAGTCTAGAATCTTAAATCACACAGTAGGACAGCTACCCATCAGGAACACTTAGCATAGCCTGGAGAAGAGGAAAATATCATGGGCAAAGACCAGTAACACATCCCTCCCTGCAAAATAAAAGCATTTTTACTCAACTGGTAGCTTTTGGAGTAGATCTGACCAGTAAGAGAAAGCCCACCAATATCCACCTAAAATGAAATGGTAAAGTCAGAGGCTGCCTTGTCCAGTGCTCCCACATAGCTAGGTAATTGAGATCCCAAATTATCATTATTTCCACTAATACCTTGCATCCTTGGTATTAGAAATGCTGAACTACTGTTTATTACTGTTACTCAGAGTGAGGTGCTTTAATAAGGCTCAGAGTGAAAGGGCATTAAAAATCAAGAAACCTGACTTTTATTGTTTGCATTTGTCAGAGGTCCTAACACCAGAGTTATTCTGTATTCAGTCTACTATAAAAAGAATTAATAGTTCCCTAGATGTGAATGATTGATTACACTCCTCGATTTCTAATTTTGCCTGAGTAAATATTTCAGGTTCTGGTCTTGAGGTTGCAAAATAAATCATAATACAATTATACCTTGCCAGTGTTTCAGAGGAAAAAAGCATTAATTTATTATTACAGTAACAGAAGCCTAAGGTTCATCAGCAAGACAAACAAATTAACTTCTATCTGTGCATTTAATTCCAGATTAAAATGGTTAAACTCAGAATTTAAAACTGACCTACTTAATTCTGGAAGATGAGGAGGCCAGTGCTTATAGACACAAGGATCATGCAGCAGGACAAGCACTTGTCCATTTGGAAGGCAGCTACTTGGAAGCCATCAAAAAGATCAAGGCAAACAGTGTGCACTGAAGCATTGCATCTATGACCACAGATGCAATAAATTGCTTTATTTTCCATAATGAAAGTGTAATTTGTAAAGCCAGTGCTTGGAACTCAAGCCAGTGAATTTATGTTGTAAGGTACCTGATTTTTTGCTGTCATCCTAAAAATCTGTCTGGGGAAGACGGAATTCAAAAGCTGAGATTAACTCAAATTCCAGAGCAAGACTGCCAAGGCAGGTTGGATGTAAACTGTGTGACAGAAGACAAAAACCCTTAATGGTATGTGATAATTTTGTATGTTTGCACTTGGGAGTGTAATTTCCTTGTAATCTCACCACTGTCCAGCTCCAGAGATGCCTGCCTCTTCCCTTCCTTTCCTTAGGCACATAGGTAATAACTCTCCTCTAGTGCATAAGATGGAGTTGGCCTCAGCCAGCATGCAGAAGCAGAGAAGTGAAATTTGGAAAGGCTGAATTAGCTCACTTTTGATTTACTCAAGTTAAAGCATGAAGACTTGATCCTGAATTCACCCTCAGATGCAAGAAGCAGACACTTCTCTCGGACACTTTCCTACCCACCCTGTTGCTAGAGAAACTAGGCTTTATTCAACAGCCATGACAGATAATAATCTAGCTATTTAAGTTAATGCATACCCACTCAGCCAGAGCAAGACTCTGCCTGGCAGTAATCATGACCCAGACCCATAACAGCACTTAATGTCACCAGTCATCTAAATTTACTGTAATAAATGGAATATTTCAGTGGATCTCTAATTATTTCTATTATGAGAGCATAAAAGGCAGAGACCTGGCAAATCTAAATCACACATTGAATGGCAATAGCTCTGCTGCCCATTTGCGTGGCAGAAGGGGTGAACTGCACAGAGCAGAATGTGACAAGCTCCCACTGCATTTCTTTTCTCTCACCCATTTTTGTCAATCAAAACTTGATCCAGGAGACATCCATGTTACAACATGCATATTGTCAGAAAGCAAAGGGAACTGCAGCTGGAAGAAGCCAGAGTTCATGCCTGCTCTGGACAGCAGGTAGTCTCTCAATATGAATTGCTTTCAGCCTTCTAGTCTTTTTTTTTTTTTTTTTTTCTTTTTTTAAGATCAGAATTATTCACCAACAATCTTTTTTTTTTAAAGGAAA
>NW_009970717.1:7395773-7400573 GCF_000747805.2 Chaetura pelagica | reverse complement strand
TTTTTTTTTTTTTTTTTCCTCTTTTGAAAAGTTCAGAATTATCCACCAATAATCTTTTTTTAGCAAAGGAAAGTCATTTTAACCACTCTGCTTCCTAATCTCATAATTGTAGCATTCAAGCACGAAAGGGTCTCAAATTACATTAAACTCATCGGGAGACACTCTGGGAAATGCTGTTTTAAACATCAGATAGCAACCCGAGCCATAAATTCAGAACAATGGACTGTACTAACTAGACAAAGAAAGTGAGTTAATTTCAAATTAACTGATTTTAAAAGACACTCAACTGCATTTTTGCCATAATCACCAGACTAATTCTTCAAGGGCTCAGCTCAGCTAAAGCATGTCATCTACCTAGTGTGATTCCCGCTGCACTTTGTTTCTTGCTCATTTCAAAGACATGAGATTGTTTGAGCAGCTTTGTGAGATTTTTATTACCTACCTTTGATACTTCCAGAGGGGAAAGGATGCAAAAAATTAGAAGTATGGAGCCCACACCCTTCACAAACATAAGAGACTGAATTTCTCAGTTGATGTGAGGCAGGGGCACATTGGCATGATTGTTTTGGGAGAGAAGGTGAACTCTTGCCTCTGTGTTGCAGGGAGTCTCATTTCTACCTCTTCGTAGAACTTACCAGAAGACATCACCTGGTGAGGGCAAGATCATGCTGAGCATGACAACAGATCTTGCTCTGCATTGGCTCAACTGAAATGTCCAGGAAGGAAGACAAAGCCTTTATCTCTTAAAAAAATAGGATTCAAATGTATTCAAAGCTCTAAAGCTCAAATCTAATGTCTGTTCTATGAATATCTAAATTCAGATTTAAAATAATGTGTTTGGCCAAATCCAGATGCCTGTTGAAAACACTCCAGAGTTTTGGCTCAAGTTTCATCCAGTTGGCATCCAGTTTCAAAATGTTGATACTTATGAATAACCTTTCACAGAAGTAAGGGAAAAAGAAGAAAATCCCCAACAATACTAATTTTGAATCAATGAATGCCAAAGAAGTAGAGAGTCATATACTGGGAGACTGAAAATTACTCTCAGGGGGTTGAAAACAGAAACTAAGAAGGGCGTTGATGGAGCAGAGCCTTGTGACAAGCCCTTGCTGAAGGCTGAGTATCTCTCTGAATGCCTAATTCACTGCAGTGCACTCTGAGAGAATTCCTCCTCATCCAAGGCTTTTAAACCTCAAATGACCTCTGAAACTGAAGACTGGCCTCTGTATTCAAATGATTCCCCAAATATAAATTAAATTCTCTCCTGTTTGCTTCAAAACTTCCTGTTTTGACAAAGAATGCCAATTTCAGAGCACCAACAATGATGTGGGGATTGTCATAATCTAAACCATAAATGAAATTGTTCGGGTGGTGGTCAGACTGCCACAGTCATTCTGGATTAGAGGACTGCTCTGATTCACTCTGCATATCCATGTAATAATTAAAAGTTCTATACTATGCATCTACACAGATTTAAAGCAAAGTGCTGCTGGATATGTGAATGGGTTTAACATGAGGTTAACGTTAAGTGAAAAACAAAAGATAAACAATACAGTGTTTGAATTGACATTAATGACAAGAAATAAAAGTTTACTACATGGAAAAGACATTATAGAACAAAATATTCTATTTAAAAGCTATTGACTATTAGACGATATTAAAAAAATATTTCATATAAGCCACTTCTAGGTAATGTAATTTTGCAAAAAAGCCACAGTGAATTGAAAGAGTTCATACAGTGGTCAATGGAAGATTAAAATAATGAAATTTCGACCCCAGAAGATACTATAAAACATATGATTGGGATATGGCAACGTCATTATCTGGTTCATCATCTGGTATTATTGAGGAAAGTAGTTAAGAACATTTCAGAGAGTGGGTTAGATGCTGTGATAAAGACCTTGATGGCTGTGATAAAAGGCCAAGGTGCAGAAATTCATCCCTCAGTCTTTGCAGCAAATCAGAATGCTGAAAATAACAAAGTTGGAGCAACACTGCAACTCTTACCTGTGTGGAAGGATGGGAAATCAATTATGTTCCCTAATTATTTTCTTAGTACTTGACATTCTATAAAGCCCTGGAACCCACAAGGATGAAGATATCTCTTTAGCAACAACCATCAATAGAAGCATGTAGAATAAATAATAAATGCTAGATCCCATAAGCCATCAAACATTCCAAGTCCTGTTTACCCTCATGGGAACAGAGTTTTGCAAAGATGCCTGCTACAGAGAGCAACCCAATGGACTGTGCAGGATTCATAAGGAGAGACACAAATTTATTGCTCCCCTGGTAAGTACTCAGGAACACTTTGGTGACTTAGGAGGCTTTTAGATGAATCAGAGGCCTGTGATACTAGGCATATGTTTTGCTGCTGAATGGAAACTCCTTCTACAGAATATTCCATAGAAAAGAAAATTTGCCAAGCTGATGACTTCACTGCCATTGAGAGCAGTCTTTTAATAACCAGAAAGAGTTTTTATGGCAACAGGTTCCTAGAACCAAACCCTGGCTACTCAACTGCTAGAGGAAAATTACTTCTCCACTAATTCCTTCTTTACACTCAATGTGTATGAGAGAAAACAGAACCATTATTCTATCTGAAATGCTGAGAAAAAGGAATGCAACCACCAGAATTATCTGTACTTTCTTGAAAGAGAAAGTCTGGGACATCATCTCATCCTCCTGGTTTTTCTTGCTTTGTTAATGAAGCACCGATGTTAACTCTACCATACTAGTCACTTGTCTTTAGCCTTGCACCTCAGATAAGACTTCCCACCTTATTTACACATCTCTGGCCAGCATTGACAAAATATCTTACTTTTCAATGCACATGCAAAGCCTGCAGTAAACAGCATTGATCATCCTATTATCATTCTGTTATGCTTAATTTCCCTCTCATCTTTCAAGTCAAACTTCATCTCAGACTACATTAATAGTGGTGGCAACAAACTGATTGATTTCCCTTGCCTTTGGCAGGCATGCATGCAGCAGGTATCTTGTAAGATTGCTTTTGCATTACTCCAGCACAGTTGAGCTCTCCTAAACTATTCAAAGAATCAAATTAACAAGTACATTGTGATCTTTAAGCACTCTGAAATTACTTTGTAACAAGCAATTAACTGATGCTACCAGACAGTGTGAGTATGCACTAGAAATCTCTGCCACGAGGAGGACTGTGCTGCAAACACAAACCAGCTCCAACATCCAGGTGGGCAGCTCCTTGCCTCAGCTCTGCCCCAGACAATAACAGGCAGGCTCAGGTGTCCTGCCCATTCCTAGTCAGCCAAGGAGGCAGCATGACTGCATTGCTGAAAAACAGAGATAGTCATTCACTATCCCGCTCTCTGAATAAATGAAGGCAAAGCAGAAACCTAAACACAAGAAATTCTGTAAAATGATGCAACTCCTTCTACAGCAAAGGAGCTTCTGGGAAGTAACGACCCTAGAATTCTTCCTGAGTAGCAGTAATTTCCTGATGAAATCAATGGTTGCCATCAGCTTTGATCTAAAGGATCAAAGAAGCACTTTTCCTTCTCCTTTCCAGATCCAGCAAAACTACCAGCACTTGCCTTGTCCGTAGCCCAGCCAAAAGGTCCCATTGTCCTGTGGCACCAGAAGTGAAATTACTGACACTGGATATTTGGATCATAAGAAATGCCTATTAAAAATAAAATCATCCCATCAGTCCATCTTTTCTGATACCTGAAGATCCTTTGAACCTTTGGCATTTCCAAACATACCCATGATGGTCTCAGTAACTTGATTCCATAGTTTACCAACATAGTATTTGCCAACTGTCCATAGATAAGCAACTCTAGCAAACAGAACAGAAACTGACCAGCAGGCCAGCAGCACAGCCTGGTGACACTTTCTCCTCTTGCTTTGTGCAGCTTTTGTCCCCTTCACACAGAAGGGCAGGTGTCACCTGCAGATACTGCTTTCAAACCTGTGCTGTGATCTGCAAGCCAGTGACAAATAAGGGAAACTGCTCTATTCCAAGGTCAACCAACTCAAACAAGAATATCCCACAAGTTCCTGACCACCAGAGCAGAACACTCACTTGCAGACTGTAATAAAGAAATAAGTAATTTTAATTACTATAGTTTTTAAACATTTTTAGAACATTTTAACCAATTTTCTTAAGACATCAGCACCTAGTAACTGTAGTATTCGTAAGAGTACATGTAAAAATGCAGTGCCCCAATTGCTAACTGTACTTCATCCATCATTTACCACCCTAAGTGCAGCTCTGCAGTGCTTGCCTTATCTCCATTCTATACAAACAAGTTACAAAAGCATTTGATAAAATTAATTAATAGGAGAACTTTTACTCCATTTTTTTTTTCACTAAGGTCAATTTAGTAATGTGCATTAATAATTATGGGTACTTTGAATCTACTGCTGTTTATGTTCCCCAGACACTGCTGGTGCAGCTCTGAAGAGAAGTGATAACTAAAACAGCATACATTATTAACTCTGCACCAGTTTAATTCCAACAGTCTTTGATAATGGAAAGTGCAGGGAAATAACCACTAGCTTAGGATAGAGTTTTATTCATGGCTAGCTGAATAATGAAATCCCAATGTGCACAAATAACATGCTGACAAGCATTGATTCACAGGTATTTATGACATTGTTTATAGGATTGTTTTCCAGTTCAAATTTATTGTCAAATTGTGACGACTCTTGGTTTCCATCTTTTTCTTCCTTATATAACTATGCATTCCTGACCATGCTCAAGTTACTATTTGGACATCTGAAAGTAGGAGACTTATAGTCTGTAAGTTTAACTCTTTA
>NW_009970717.1:7387714-7395729 GCF_000747805.2 Chaetura pelagica | reverse complement strand
TCTTTCCCTGGCAGTCATGCATGCATCCACCACCTCTGAAACACTGCTTCCAGGTCTTCAGCCCGTGTAGCCTTAGAGCAGGGAAATGAAAGATCACCACTTCAAGTCCCTTTCAGATTCTGCTTCTAATGGATTTCTCCTATATCTCAAGATCCAGTAAAAGCATTCCTAACACAATGTAACCAGATTTATAAGACTTGAATTTTACTGCCATGCAATTAGGGTGCTCTTAAAGTTTAATTTTATTTCTTCTTAAATGTGCTGATTGTTTCTTCCAAAGGGGTTATGACTCTGATCCTTTCTGCTTGGCACAGTCTTTACATTTCTGCACTGAGCTAAAGAAAACTGTATTCATGCAACAAGAGATTGTAGCAGGAGTTCTGCTTGCACTTTTATAGCTTGACATTGTATATTGTTATGCACTTTGCTGCATCAATATGCTCTCACTATTGAATATCAAAGGAAATGCATGGAAATGTATTGCATGCAACGAGTGCAAATCATCACGTGCTATCAATGCAGTGTTTTGAGACTCAAGAATAGATATTTCACACACAGACAAGTGTGACTCTCACTTATCATATGATCCAAGCATATTTATACATTACATAATAACATGAAGAAAGAACTGGTTGTTTTCAATATTAGCTATTCATACTACTGATACAGGTTCGAGGTGTTAAAACCTGGTCTTCATCACAGCTGGCAAGGAAATAGCCCTATACTGCATTTTTAGCACTTTGTCATAGATACAACCACACAGTGAATCCCACATGAACACAGATTCCCATAGGAAATGCTTACTTAGAAACAGAAGGAATTTGGATTAGTAGACATTTTTTCACAGCCACATGTTAACTACTTTCCCTGCATTATTTATCTTAGCAGAGACCTGAGTCCCATGTTAGGACTGATCTCTTAAATTGACATAAGGAGACCTTGTTGCACTATGATGAACAGAGACAGAACAGCATTGACATAATCTGAAGCTAAGATACAAATTGGTCAGGTCTGGCAGCATAAAAGACTAACAGGATCATCAAATGTACATGTGTGGGACTAATAAGTAGGAGTAAGGAAGTTATTTTGCAGCAGAGCTGAGGCAGAGACTCTGTGCAGTTCTGGTAGCCACCTTTGAAAAGGTTATTGAAAAATCATGAAGTGATGGATGCTGTGCCTGGTACCCAGGGCCCTGCCTGTCTGTTGCGTGGCAACAAGAGGTGCACACTTCCAGCCCAGCTCTTATTCCCAAAGGAACTCCTTGAAAGGCAACAGAGCTGTAAACTGCAATCTTTCCTACAAACCCTCCTCCATGGTCTGACCTAGTACATGGATTATCACAGTCAGACAGAAAATGGTGAAAAGTTTTCATTCCTCTCGCAGATAAAGGTAAGAGGTCCAAAAATGAGACAGTGTAGGAATGTTATGCCAATATCACCTATAATCAAAGCAGATTGGTTTTACTTTCAAGCACCTCATATTGCCAGTTACAATGTGCTTGAAGAAGCACCTGTTTTTCACTAGTGGTACTTCTAGTTTGGCTGGGGTAACAATTTTCTGTATTTTTTCTACTGAGAGGAGTTGAAGCTCTTCTTGAGGAAAAGAAGGAACTAAAAGAATTTATTCTTTTTTTTCTCCAGTATTGTAAGAAAAAAAATCATTCTCCTTTGTGCTATCAGTTTTTGCTGTGTGGCAGAACAAATGATACACACATGGCTTCCAAACCACATTTACAACTTTAGGAAATCTAAATCTCAATACCTGAATTTTACAGTAACATTTTGCCATTTTTTAAACACACAATCTTCCCTTCTTGCAGAAGGGGCAACAGGAGCTCACCCCACTCCTTAACCCCTGACTCTAAGGATGAAAAATAAATCTGCTCCCACACTGAGCCAACTGCTACAGTTAATGCCTATTGCCAGCAGCTTGAGGACTCAAAAATCCAAAATGAGACTCTAGAACCTATGTGACTGCCCCAAACAACACATATTTTACTGAAAAATCATGCTCATGTGCACAGTTGTATTCTGTCCTTCTGCCTCCCTATCTGTTGAAAAGGATCACCCGTGTAAGCCCCAAAACCCTCAGTGTTACTGCAGAGACCCCTTTTACATCAGAGGTTTCAGGTATGGATTCTTGTGATTAAACTACCCTTTCCATTTCTGATTCCTACTCACTCTCACCCCAACCTGATCTAAACTGGCCTAAGGGCACAGAGTGCACTACAATTAAGTGATCAGGATCTTGCCTAAACAGTATTAATGCCCCCCTCAGGAGTACTAGGGGCAAACTGGGAGAAGATGATCACATCATCATAGGCTCTACTTCTGAAAGAGACAAATCTTGAGAGCTTGTTTACATCAGATGTAGTGACTGAACTTCACTGGACATGTCATGAGCATCCAGTCTGTTGGGCACAGAATAAAAGGAGTAATTTAGCAGGGAACTGCTGTATGCCAAACAAACAGGTTGTAAAACAGTTCTGCACAAAAGCTGGGGAACTAGCTGTCTAGATCTGAGGCACAGAATGGATTTTGCAAAAGAGCTCAGCATTGACCTGATGGTGATAATGGCAGAATCAACAGGAATTTAACTCCAGATTCTGCCAGAGTAAGAATTAGGTATTGCTGCTCCGAGATGTCCAGTGTTGTAGGTGAACACATTTTGCAGAGCCTTTATAATGATCCTGTCATTCAGTGTGGCTGCACAGTCACTTAGTAGCCTCCTTTTCTGGTCTGGCTTCCCTTCTGGCTTCCACAGTTGTACCTTTGTTTTCCAGGTGGCACTGCTGTTCCTTTACAAATTATACCTTTCTCCTGGCTTATAGAGTTGGAATTGAAAGACAGCATTTCTTATTTCAACTAGGAAAAAATTCAGCTGCCTTTAATTTTAGCCTGGAAAATGTAGTTGTAAAGCTGTGATTGATTTGCCCTACTTCTTTTAACTCAGTAAGAGAGGAAAAAACATTTGAGTGGAGCAGACACTGAGAATAATTACCTATTCTCCTCCACACATGAAGTATTTATAATTAAATACATCCAGCTTTGTCTACTCAATGCTGCAGAAATGCCAATGATTTCTTTAGGAATATTCAAGGAAATGTCATCCTTTAAATTTTCAGCTGATTTTGGGTAGATTGTTAACATTCAAAAGCTAATACATACTTAAATTTAACTGCTCATTCAGAAAAAGGCAAGAAATAAAATAAAGGAACACTTTGTTATTGTGCATAAATAACTAAAACTGGGAAATAAATCATTATATTATCTTTGTGGAAAGAATGAGGACTTCAGCAAACTAGCTGTACATGGAGATACACTAAACAGAGACAAGAGCTGTAACTCAAACAGAAAGGTATAATCATTAGAGCAGCTCTCTTAATAGAATGCCAGATAACGAATGAAGTTAGAAGACCAACAGTATTGATGTGTCTCAGAAAACTCTTAGCAATTAAAAATGGTAAGATTTTTTTTTCTAACTGTGAAGACTGTCCTGGTAGTTCCCTGCCTCTCATGAACTGAGGAGCCCTGAACTGGACACAGTTCTCACCAGGGCAGAGCAGAGGGGGAGAATGACCTCCCTCGACCTGCTGGCCACACTCTTCCTTATGCACTCCATTGGCCCTCTTGGTGGCAAGGGCACGTTGCTGGCTCATGGATCATTAACTATCTACCAGGACTCCCAGATCCTTCTCCTTCATATCTCACTGGAGACTTAGTTGACTTTTCTACTAGTAAAATGTCTGGCCTTATGACTTGTCCGTTTCTTTAAAAAACTCTTGATTCCACTAAAGATAACAACACATAATCTTACAATTATCATTTTCCTCCTACAAGTTGTTCTTTGAGCACAGTCCCTCTTGTTCTGTCCCCAGAGATGCCAGGAAGCAGCACCATACATTACCATGAATTAGAAAGCAGTAGTTATGATATTGCCATGCATTTTCACACTTCAGCATTGCTTCCGATTGCTTTCTGCTGCTGAACATTTAGTAAATCTAAAGGAATAATGGTGTAACACCCTTCTTCCAGCACCTCAGCAGGAGTTTTGGGAAGGGCTTTTGGTTTTGTGGTCACCAACCATTGGCAAGCTTTCCCCTTCAGGAAAGTATAGATGACAGGAGCTTTTCTTCTCTCGGACACAGAGGGTTTAGCAGCAATGCTAAGGAAGTGACATTCTGAAGTGTGTGTGTACAAGAGTGAAGGGGGAGAGTGAGGAGGAATGAGACTGTGGGAAAGTGATGTACAAAATATGATGATATCCCTCACTTCTCCATCTCTTACCTTGCTCACTTTCCCCTGGTACAAACTCCTGAAATGAAATGTCTGCTCTTAATGAATCCCTGCTCGTCTTTCTCTTCCCAAAAGCTCTGAGGCACCCAGGGAAGCTCTCCTCGATCAGTTCTGATGGCAGGCACCAGCAAGATCATCAAACACTGAAAATATAAAAATACAGGATAAATTACCAGACAGGAATAACTACAGCACAAATAATTTCATTTTGTATTAGAAGATAACTTAATGTTATCTTCTGTCATAAAACCTGTCATAAAAAAGAAGCTGTTTGTTAAAGATGCTGAAGAATAATGGGAACAAAGCAGAGCGAATTGTTTCTGTTTACATACAAATCACTTTCACACTTATGCTAGACCCATTTATGCTGCCTCCATAATTTGTGTCTTATCCAGTTAAATTCACGAGTCAGGATATCGAACATTTACTTTTCCCTTGACAGTTGTTTTATAAGTACAGTTCTTTGTTTATTAAGTCCTGACCTCATGTATATTTGGCAGTCTCTAAGGAGTGTTATTCCTCAGGAAGTAATAAGTGAGTTCTACTTGTTATATTTTTATATTTTCTCAAGAATTTCTGCCACAAGCAACTGCAATTGAAATATTAATGTTTCATTCTCAAGATTCTATCATAAGTCTTTGGCTGAAATACAAAAGATTTATCTGTGATTTTATGTGCTAAGCATCTAAAGATCCATAAATTCAGCAAACTCAAATGAGGGAGCAGGCAAGAACAGTTGCAACAGTTTGCAGCGTCATTGTATGAATAATACTCAGAACTACCACAATTATCTGCAAGCCAACAGGGAGCCTAAATAAGATCCAATGGTCAAAGCAATTATAGTTGCCATTTATTGCCTCACAGAACACAAAAATAATAATATACTCTTTTCTAAACTGTTACCACTGTGCTAATGCACCCAAATTCCACAAGGAACAAAGTTCTCTGGCAGAGTTGCTATTTAAAAGATGTAAATACTGGACCACGACTCTTTTGAAGTCATTACAGAATTCACAACAGTGTTTTTGCTAAGAACAAGGTGTTTTACAAAATCGCCTTTGGGAAATTTTCTTCTGCCTTTTTAAATTTACATTTCATTAGATACCTCCCAATCCCTGCGTTATGATGACTGGAAAGGAGACCTATCCAAAAATACACATTTAATTCTGCAGCATTAACCACTTAAGGTGATTTTTGCATTAACTGACACACATGCACACAAAGCTGTTAAAATAAAAGCCTTTTTTTCAAGTGGTTGCTGGATGAGAATTATATTGAGCCCTAATCCCATGTCACCAAAGGATACAGGAACTGAATCAGACCTAATGACACCAGTCCCAGAATCTCTATCATGTTTCCTCAGAGGCAAAGTTCATATTGAGTTCTCATGAAAACTGAAAATGTGCCTGATTACCAAGCCTGACCATGATTTACTGCTATATGAGCTCAAATTGTTCCACTTTGGAATTACATATCCCCACATTTTGAAGGAGTTTCACTGTTTTTAAATTACTTAGTAAATTTATCTTGATTTTAAAGAGAACAACAAGCTTTCTATATTTTTAAGGTCCTCCTTCTTTGTATACTTTAAATTAAGACCCTGTCAGTAAAAAGCTAGCAAGAGAATTCAGCTTTCTACAGCTCCATTCATTTTCGTGGTCTCTGAACACTGCAGTGATCATCAATCCTACCAGTCCTCCTTGCATAGCATTTTCTTTCAGTCCAGTCTCAAAAACAAGACAAAACCCTGCAAATTTAAAGTCAACTCCTGTTTAACTATGCCATGCTAGGAAGCAAATTAATAACCATGTTTTATTCTGCCATGAAAATAAATTCCTAAAGTTATGAGAACAAGTGTGCAGCCATTTGACACTTACTAAAACCTTAATGGCTTGAGGAATAATTTTGTTAGCCAGATCTGACTCCCTGCATAACAAAGACTGTTTACCAGCTGAGTGGACACAGCTTTCAAATTATATGCCAGAACATCCTAGGGCTTGTCCATACCCTAAAATGGAACATGATTTTGGGATGTCTGTGCAGCTGAATCTATAAAGAGCCTTATCTAAACTTGCCACAGTTGGCAACAGCAGGGTCACAAAGGCCTGCAGTCAAATCAGTAACATCTCATTCTCAAGTCAAGCTGCAACAAAACCATTTACAAGCAAAAAAGGTCGAGGATCTGGCCGATGCATAATGTTTTCTTGTTAAATGATGGAGAACCCATAGAGACGTGCATTGTCACCTGCTGAAACCTGGAGCACTGCAGCAGGGAGAGAGAGCTCTGGACCATCTGTCTTCTCACAGGCATCCAGCCTAAGGGCTGTAGCCTTGACATCCTGGTCAGGAGGCTAGAGGAGACAGAAATGGCCTCCAGTAGCTTGACATGTCAAGCAGTTTCCTGAGAGCTCCCCTCTTTTCTGCACTACTAAGAACAGCCAATACTAAAACAAGAAGATCAATCTGGAGAAGAGAAGGCTCCGGGGAGACAACACAGCAGCAAGCACCAGCACCCACACACCACTCACCCCAGGACTGGGGGCAGCCAAGATCCACACTGTGACATGCACCATGACACCAAACACAACGACCTTTTCCCAACAACATCTGATTCAAATAGCTGTCATAAAAAGCAATCATCCTTTCATAAACACATCAAACAATCAGTGGGAGGTCATTTCTTTGTATTTTTCAGAACCAGAAGCCATATTTACTTGTAAACAGATGACAAAATTTCCCCCAACTGGCACTAAGTAGTTTTTTTATTACTGCTGCAGTGGTCCTAAAGGCACATTAATAATGCAAACGGCCTGGATCTCACATTTGTTACTAGTTATGGGGTAAGGCAGAGTGTCAGTGCCTGGTATTGGCTTTCAGGTGAAATGAGACATTTGAGAATCATCTGCTGCTAATAGGAAACATTCTCCTTTCACACATTCACATTCAATGTTTTTGTTAACTTCAGTTTCCATTTTATCACTGCACACAATAACCAAGTTGTGTAAACACCAACTCACTTCACAAACGAAACCTACCAACGAGTGGCTTTGGTCTAAAGAACTTGCACTTAGGAAATGCTTTTCCTGCATCCATCCCTGCCACGAAAAGCCAGTCTATGAACTTAAAAGACTATGTCACTAATCCGTGGCAGACATGAATTTAATCCAGTGTGTGCAGCTTTTGGCATTGTGCCTCTTTTAACGAGGACAAGATGCCACAGTAACACCTGGCCTTTCACTGCCAATCCACTTACACTTACACGAGTGCTGGCTTCCAGCACTGATCCTGTCGTGCTGCCCTTCCCAGAGCCCCTCTCTGCAGCCTCCAACGTTTGCCATCCGGGCTGAACTGCTCGTTTCTCCTGCATTAAATGCTAAAAGGGGGAGGCCCTGCAGGCAGCACCGCTCCCCGGGCCGGGAAGGTCCCTCTGTCCTCTCCCATACTGGGGAGCTGGAAGAGCACGAGCGCACCTGAGGAGCTGAGGAAAGCTCTCATTCTGAGCACAAGGCGAAACGTGAGCCTCACGCTCTGGGGAAAAGGTGTTTGAACGCGTTCCCTTCCCACAGAGCTGCGCCGGTGCCTCTGGCGTGGGCCTCGGGTCAGGCCTGCAGGGCAGGCCTCGGGCTCCTTCCACATCGGCTGCCCGCGGGGACCGGCAGCGGCCGGGGACACAGCCCGGGGACGGGGGAGGGCACAGCCCGGGGGGCACAGCCCGGGGAC
>NW_009970717.1:7371092-7387226 GCF_000747805.2 Chaetura pelagica | reverse complement strand
GGGGGGGGTGCGGTGAAGGGCAGGGTGGGGGGAAAGGCTGTTCCGCTGAAAGAAGCGTCGTCCCGTGATGATCGGGGAACGCTGGAAGCAGCTGCGGTGGGTTTAGCCCTGAGTGTGGAACGCAGGTGTTTTCTAGGTCTGCAAGTTGCTGCTTCTGAGCTGCAGTTCTCCCATGTGTACGTGTAGATGTAAATGTTACTTAAAGTTGGGGTTGCACTGCAGAGTTTGTGCACAGTGGAGCCCAGCAGTGAAGCAAAGCCTTGTACTCACTTCATGAGGTGAGATCAAATACTGCAGCCACCTCTGAAATGAGAACAAAACAGACTTGATTTGTTTTCCTTCCTATTAGGTGCAGACACTGCTTCAGCAAATGCAGAACAAATTTCAGACCATGTCTGACCAAATTATTGGAAGAAATATCCTTTTCTTGCAGTCAGATGGGGGCTGTGCCCTGGAGGTGGTGCTTTGGTGTGTATTGGCCGTGGGGTTTAGGAGGGAAACGTTAAGTGACCCTAAAGTGTTTGAGCAAAGCCAGGAGGAAAGCAAAGCAAAACACAAAAACACAAAACATCGATGACAACAACAAAAAAAAATAGGCTAAAACCCCAGTCTCAGCACTGAGCAGGTTGCAGTCACAGCCCTTAACTGCAGTGAAGTTGATGACATGAGCTACCGCATCGATGACCTGGAGAAGAACATCGCGGATCTGATGACGCAGGCGGGAGTGGAAGAGCTGGAAGGAGAGAACAAGACCCCTGCTGCTAACAAGAGTTAAGGTGAGATAGTTGCTTACTGGCCTTGAAACAAGTCCTTGAGGCAGTTGAAGTTGCTGACTCTAGTGTGGGTGGGCTTTCCCCCTGCTCTGTGAGGTAGCCTGAGGTTCATGCAGAGCAGCTGTGTAATGAAGTGGTAAGCAGCTCTCCTCAGCAGGCTCCCAGCAGCTTCTTCAACAAGGATGTTTTCTTCACCAGTAGTGGGAGGACAGTTATTTCCTGCATGTCTTGTTAGTTTTGAGGAAGTGCAGTAGCTGCACTTGTCCTCTGTTACACACTTAACTCTGGTACTCCCAGTAGGATGTGAAGCCATGGCTGTCCTTGCAGCACAGGGAAGGGGAGAGATGGGAAAATACCAGGAACAAAGCAAGCTGCTCTTTTCCTTTCTGTTGTCATGTTTGAGCCAGGACCACAGCCTCATGCACGTTACCAGCCTCTGCTCCCAGCACTACATCACATCCTGTAGACTTCAGCTCTAGGCTGCAGACCTGCTGCTGTGCACGGGGCCTGATGAGTGAGGCACTGACTGTCAGGAGGTTGCTGGGAGTGCATGGCTCACAGGTAGCACTACAAAGCAGCAGGCCCTGGCTTAGTGTCAGACACACCTGAGGCAGGAGACAGGGTGTGTTCTAGGGCAGCACACCCTGGAAAAGTAAGTTCCTTGTTGAAAGGTAAATGGGGTATTATATATTATTCCTACATAATTTCTGAATTGATATCCTGCCCCTCTGGTCCACAGAAACATTAGCAAAGTAGATGTTTCCTCTGCTTGGCAAGTTCAACATCCAGTACAAAGACATGGAAATAAACTCAGTGATCGGGGAGCTCCACACACAGTGTTTACAGCAACTGCTGAAGGCAGTTCAGGACACGGGGCACTGTAAGAGTGCCAAAACTGTTACACATAAACAAGGTGTGGGGGGTGTGGTTCTTAATTATAATGGGTGAGCACAAGGATTTCACTTCAGGTTGCTTAGAGCTTGGGTTTTGTAACCATGGAAGGCAGCTGGTGAATGAAGTACAAGCTCCATTGTGCTAAATGAGCTTCTGGCTTTTCTAAGGTGGGCAATGCAGATGTGTCTGCCCCTCTTAGGCTTGAAATTCTGAGGGCATATCTAGAATACTGTGCAGCCTGTATAACTGGCATGTGTGTTTAAAACAGGAATGTCTTGCTGCTTAAGGTACATGATTTTTACGACAGTTTGACAAAAATACAAATCATTATGGGCTTTATTGCCCCCAGTGCCAGTTCCCTTAGCCTGAGCTCCACAAGTGAGAATTTCTAATGGGCACTATTTTACTCAGTAACATTCTTTTAAAATTATTTTTCCTCAACAGGTTGCCAGTAACTTCAGATGAATCCTGGAAGACTTTTTTTTCTATGAACCTTGGAATTACAGAAGAGCTTTTTGCAACTGTTGTGTGTAAAAGCATTTTTATATTGTTACAGAGCTTGCATTCCTAATGTATATTGTATAGTTAGGGATAGGTTAGTTTATATTTTGATTTGTGTACTGTAATTTCACTTTTTGAATTCTTGTTACGAGGATCAATTAGTTGTGTTATTAAAACACAGATCTTAGGGATCTCAACTACTGGGTGTATTTGCAAAGTCACTTTTCCCTCTTTCTTATACTTTTTCTAGACATTTCATTTTTGATAGCTGAACATCTAGTGACTCACATCAAATGGAAAACTTCTCTTGTACTATGTAACTTTGTGGAGTGAAGCACAAGACTGAAACTTAGCATTAATCTTAGCTGTAAGCATCAGTCACTCAACTAGTTGAGGACTCTCTTTCTCTTAAGTGTGATAAGGTGATTTTGGAAACATAAGGCACTGAACATCAAAATCCTGTCTCCTGCTCCTGCTTTTACCTTACCTGGGTATCCCTAGAACATAAACCAGAAAACAGAGATTTAACATGAGACATCTGTGCTAAGCAACCACTGCCATTGAATTCTGTTCTATTTAGACAGGCAAGGAACCATTAACTCTGAAGAATCTCTCGGTGGGATTTACATTTTTAACACTGTAGAACTGTTTTGAAACTGAAAATGTGTCATTTAACATCACCTTTGAACAGTCATTTTGGTTAAAATAATGATACAGAACAGGGCTGGGATTGCAGGAGTCTTTCTGTTTAAATTACTGGCTGGTTGTACAAAGCAATTGGCTAAGAGAGCAATGGGATATGGAGTAATAAAAAGGGGGAGAATCCAGTTGGAATTGCAGAGTCTTGTATCTCTTGAATAACAACTAGCTGGAACTCTTCAGAATATTTGGTTTAGAAAGGTGTTTACTCATATCCACATTTATAGGCCTGGGAGTTGAATGAATTGTATTATTTTGACAATGGAAAGTGTTTAAGGGAGTCCCTGCTGTGTCAGCTGTGAAGAAAAGTGGCCCATGTTGGATGTCACTGACAATCACTGAGATGCTCCTCCAGCTGGAATGCAACTCTGAGAAAGCACTGGTGGCAGACAGGAGCTACAGGTGGACCACGTGAGGACTGCCCAGTGGAGGCCACCAAATGAGCTCCTGTGTGTTTTGAAGGCAACATGACAGGTCATCTTTCAAAAGTGAGGAAATATTGTGATCAGAGCTCATCACAGGGGAATTTTGTGACCATAGGAAATGTATCAATATGCCTTGTAATACCAGCCTTGGGCTCTTTGTAATGTCATTTTAAAAAATCTAATAAAATATTATGTGGTAACAAACAGTCCATGTATATTAAAGCAAAATCCAGCATGGGTATATCATTAAATGTGAGATTTTATTTATTTCTAGAAAGAGTTTAGCATAGCTGCTGCTGACAGGATGTAGTCTAGAATGCAGATGTGTTTTGTACAGCAAAAGGGTGAGCACCATTCCTGCCCTGACAAACCTGGGATTTGCTGGGGAATGGCAACGTAGAACAGATCCTTCTGGAAGTGACACTGCTTGCTCTGCCCCTGTGAGTGAGTGCAGGTACCTGATCAGCTCTGCCTTCTGCCTGCAGGAGGGGAAAGGGTTTCTGGTGTCACAGGTGCCATCTGGGAGGAGGGGAGGGATGGAAGGCGCCCTCCTGAGCTTGCTGCCTCCATTCTTGCCTGTCCAAGCCTGAGCAGCAAGAAAGGGGATAGAAGAGCTACTTCGTGTGAGTGAGTGTGAGGTAGGGAATGACACAGAAAAGACAGAGTCTGCAAGTCTTGCGTTCATGGGGAAAAGGAAGCTAAGCACGGAAAAGGCAGAACACACCCTGCTCCTCTCTAAATTCCTTAAGGTCTCCATTGTCTGCTCTCACCCCTCCATGACCATCATCCTCTTCAGCTTCTCTTACACCCTGATTCCTCAGAGCTCAATGTCAGCAGTTACTGAGGAAAAAGCCATTGTTTCCAAACTGTCTCCAGGTGACTGCTAAGTAAAGATGCACTTTCACAAAAGATCTACATTAGGAACAGCAAATAGAATCAGTCTTTTTCTATGACAGGCATTGTGAGTGACACCATGCAAGCCACAGTTTCTGTGACCAATGTTTAATAGCAGTATTGTTTTCTGAATGTTGGGCTTAAGACCTGAGAACCCAGAACTAAGCTAAAGGTGATGGGAGCTGTGTGGCCTGAGCATTCTGCACTGGGCAACAGAATTAAATTTGAAACTCTTGTCTCTTCTGGTGTCTTAATTCCTATCTTTATTGCAAGCATGATGCTCTCTCAGGACAGAGAACAGTGTTACAATAAATCTGTGTTTTGAAACACTTAGGCCCACTGATAAGTGATCCAGATTTACAGTTTCCTTAAGAGGATTATTAATTTAATCTCTGCCTTAAAGACAACACACAGTAAGTAAGACTGCACAGATAGCTCTTCAATTAATCCCATCTGGTGCACACACTAAGTGCAGCTGGTTGGAGGCCAGGGAGACACACTCAGCTACAGCCCTGCCTGGCTGCAGGAGCAGGTTTGGAAGCCCTGCTCTCCCCGAGCTGAGCCCAGCTCTCCCAGCTGCCTGGCAGGTCCCACTGCCTGCAGTACTGCCCACCTCCTGGCAGAGCCCACAGGAATGACTTGGGCTTCATCTTGCAATTCTCACAATCTATTGTTGGCAGGACAGACAGGTGTGTACAAATCCACATGGTCTGGCCTTCTCAATAAAAGGACTGTTGGTTCCTTTCCTTAGAGGGAATGAGGCACGGGGAACTGCTTTGCCTGAGCTTACTGTGGAAATCAGTAAGAGACCTAGCCTGCCTGTTCTCCAAACCCTGGGGGAGGGCTGAAGGCATTCAGTGCTTCTTCCTCCAACCTTGAAAGCTCATGAAATTAATTCCTTCACACTGTAAATTCATTTGATACTATGCCTTCAAAAAGAAAATTATTCTGCTTCCATATTGTTTTGCTGTGAAACACCTGTAACTAAGGCCAGAGACACTGTCCCTCCTCTCTCTAAAATTAAATTTATCTGCAGTTTGTGTGGAGGTGTTCCCATGGAGTTATTTAATGAAGCTTTTTACTTTTCCTCAAGATTATAACTCTCTAGCAGACACTGCCTTCTAGTGGGCACATGCACTAAGAGAAGGAACATTACTCAGATTAATGATTTGGTTACCTTTAATGTACAAGTTCAGATGTTAGGAACTTAATGGGCCACACGCTGGTTTGAAATGTGGTTATTACACAAAACACTGAGGCTCTGTTTGCAACTAACAAAGTTAATAGGATACACAAATCCCTTCCTGAGCTTCAAGCCTTACTGTGTTTTGAAAAGAGCTGATGCTTGCTGAGATTTTTTTTTCTAACTCTGATGTAGAGTTAATGAAATTAGGTCATTAGGAAAACAAAGCATGGGAATAGAAACCTTACATCTTATAAGCACTCTGAGATAAGAATGGTTAAACAGGCATTGGCTCTCTGAAGAATACACATTTATGTACAGAAAGTGTTTTCTTATGGCATTTTGCTACAGACCTGACATTTTTACTTACAATTCTCTTGTAGTTGGATACATATGTAAAAACTTGTTTACAAAGCTGCAGAATATACAGTCCTTGGTCAAGAGATTAAATCCTGTTCACAGCAGCATCTGGAAAAGTGATGGAGTAAAGTGGTTCTACAGTCTCGGGTTCATAGGTGTTCATATAACAAACCTGGATGGATCTGTGACCCTTTTGTGCAAGCCCCAGCACAGACAGGAAATTACAGCCTCTAACTGACAAAATGGAGACGACAGGCAAGGAGCCACCCAAAAAGTGGATGCAAAAGAGAGAAGAAAAATTACTTAATGCTTCACAGCAGATCAGTGGCTGAGCCAAGCATTAGATTTAAATCTGAAGTGACCAGCAAAAACCACTTGAGACAGACTATGTAGGACTTGTCTCCCAAAACAGGTAGGCAGGCAGGTGTACTTGCAAAATAAGGGTGTCCCCAAACTTTGATGCAGCATAGCATTCTGTTCTGTGTAGGTGTCAAGTGGAGAAATGTTTGTCCAAAACTCACTGGCAGGCAGGACTGTGCTCAGCTCAGACTGGGTGGGTTACTGGCAAGGACCCACCTGCTATTCTGCCAGATGACATTTTCAGTCATTCCAGCTCAAAGTAATTCACCTGCAGAGCACCTCAGTTTTCACCTGTAACATTCCACCTCAGTCCAATTCCTCCTTCTCTAAGAACATTTGTTTCCCAGAGTAGAAATATTTCTGATTCCTCCACACAGCTCTAAAGAATCTTCCACTTATTTCTGTTGCAGACCTGTTTGGTTTTGAAGACCAGATCCCTGTCTCATTAAAGCAAATTAGGAAAGCTTTTACAGCTTAACCCACACCACCTCAATGGAAGAAACCACTGAATTCAGCTGATTTCTATCCACTACCATAGAAAGATCAGTTTCCCAGGAGCAACACAGGAAGGTTTCCAGGAAGTTTTTGTTTCTTCATTTATTTTGACATGCAATTTGGGAAGTCAGGAGACCAGGGATATCTAGGCTAGACATTGTGGAGTTTGGGAAAGTTAAAGCAGTTGCTAACACAGAGGGAAAACAGCCAAACTTTGAGGCTACCTGCTGGTTTCTGGTTATTTAAGACCCCACCTATGAGGACAGGGTGTGATGAAGAGACCATGGTGGTCTGAGCTCTGACACATCCCAAGGGCAGCAACAAAGGAGCTCTTGGTAGCTTCCCAGGAGGCTGCTCAGGAGAAATTTTCTATCACACAAAAGATGCCCAACTTAGACTGTAAGAGGCTGAACGTCAACCAGATTCTCTTCAAAACACGGTCAGAAGGCAACAAGAAAAAAAAAAAAGAAGCACTGCAATTGTTAAATATCTAAGGCCCAGGAGTGCAAATGTCATTGAGCTTTGTAAACTGGTTGATACTGCAAGGATGTTGTTCACTCTTGAAGTACCAGAAAGACCCTTCTAGGCTCATCACCAGACTGTTTAGGAAGAAGTATGTGATTTTTTTCCTGCCTCTACAGAGCAGTAAATTTTAATGCAGGTGACTGGTCACCAAAGATAAATGAACCTGAGTGCTGGCTTGCCTAAATTCACACTGAGAAAGGACTAGTACAGGACCTTGGTCATTTTATTATCCTTTAAAGAAATAACTGATTCCAACGACTGAGAGAGTGAATGTTAATCAACATTATTACTTGATATAAGGGTGAAAAACCAAACCAAAACCTTACACTTTATTTAGTGAGACCAAATCCCTCCTGCTATTGACACACTAAACATACATCAGGCCAAATCTGCTTAAATATTAATGGAACTGCAAATGTTAAAATTAATGACAAATGCAATTGACATTTATTAGAAGGAACATCACTGGGATCTTCAACAAGTCAGGCAAAAAATCTAATCAGGTTCTTATCAGAGGGTTACAAATAGATGTGTCATTTTAATAAATTTGACAAGTACACCATGCAGCTGAGAACTGGGTGCATCTTAAAAGACAGCTGTGGATCCTTGAAGAGGATTCACTGCTTTAGAAATTCTTTGCAAGTCCTTTTTTCAAATTATTAGTGTTACCCTGTTGCATGAGAAGGTACAGAATTGTGCTCTTCTTCATGAGTAGCCCCAATTCTCACCTTTTAAACTGAACATTTTAATTAAAAATACATTCAGAACTAGTGCAAAATCCATAAGCAAGAGCTCTTCAGTTCTTTGAATTTTGCAGGTGGCAGTGGAGGGTATGATGTGGGTACCTTTGATAATCTGTTTTTAAATATTCTTAATAATTCTTAATTATTCTTAATGTTATGTTTTACAAGGTCTTCACATTAACATTGTTTTTCTTTCAGGTCAGAGCCACTTTTAAAGAACAACAGTTGAAGACTTTGTACTGAGCAAGTGTGGAAGTGCATATGACCATGAAAGTTTTAATTGCTTTGCAGAGATCACAGACATGATCAAGGCCTTCCCCTCAACACCCCCACTGAAGACACTCTGGGATTCAAGGTAATTGAGAGTTAGATTATTAGTTCCACTCATTAGCAAGAAATGCAGTAAATTGAAGCCCTTGAAGGAAAGGTCTGTCACTTGTACAATGAAGCTCTCATTTAAAATCCATTTTGAGCAGTTTTAAAACAACAGGCAAGAGTAAACAATACTTAGCAGAATGACACCATCTGCCTTTTTTTTTTTTCCCTTGTATCATCTTTCCAGTGTTTTAAACAAGGGTTTGGTTATCAACACTGACAATTGGCACTATAAATTCTGGTTTTCTGGTCTCTGAATAGTTAGTAGCAAAAACAAAGTGCAGATTCATTTTCAGTTTTCACACATTATTGAGCTTGTGAGATATATTTTCAGATCCACCCTCTCCTGCCTCATGTTCAAGGGAGGGGACATGGACAGAGCTGAAGCACATTCCTTGAAGTTTGAAAATGGTTCTGCATTCAGTTGGGCCAGCTGGAACTGGGGATAGGGGTCTGCTTCATGGAGATAACAATGAGATGAATGCCTGAAGAAGAGGAGCAAGAGAAACCAGTCACCTTTGCAACTCTTTTTGGAGGGTTTATAAGGCCAAGTGCTGTTCCTTCTAAGGCTGGGACTAGCCCAAGCTCTGTGTTCTTCCACTACATACATGGCAACAAACAGAAAGGAAATTTCAACTGTCTTTACACATTTGTAGCTTCATCGATGTAATATGTTTTAGGAAATCCTGCTCCTTCCCCTGACAGCACTGAACAAAATCACTGTTTCACACATCACACAAAATGAAAAACAAATTTATTGAACCTAAGGTGCATTTAAAAATCAGGAGGCTTTTCATGCCCTAAGTTATTTTAAAACAGCTTTGAAACTACTCCATAGACTGAAGTTAAACAATTAAAATGCATAATCACATTTCAAAAGCAACACCAAAAATGTAAGTAATTTTGTCACAGAGGCTGCTCCAGTGTGGTTTGATTATTTAATGTTATGGTCCAAAACCAATTTATACCCTATACCCTTGATCTCTGTTTTAATTTCAGGATGTTAATGCATGCACCATTGCTGTATTAGCTGATAGAGCAGAACAAATACTTCAGGAAAAGTCATGATTAGAATTTGAAATCTCTCTCAGCCATGTTAATACCCAAATGTACTCACCTCACTGTCTTTTCCTACAGGTTTTCCCCACTAGAACCCCATTTTTTATACCTGGAAAGAGCAATTATTTAACATTAGTAACAAGTGAGCATAAAGCTCTACAGGGAGTATATTAGGTGCAGTCTCCCCTGCCATGAATGCTAAAATTTTTCAGGCATCAACTACACCTCTTGAAATTGAACTGTTCCACAACAGCCTGTGTCTCCAGACAGGGAGAGCAAGCAGTGGCCACCTACCAGGCACAGGAATCTCTGGATCCAGAGAGCCAAGATTGGAGGAGCCAGAGGCTATTTCCTCCTTTCCCTTTTTGCATTGCCTGACTCTCCAGCTTCTGCAAACTTTTCTCTGTTCTTTGCACTTTGTTTCACCATGTGCAACCTGCAATGAGAAGACAGGAGAGGGTTTGGATCACTGAAGCACCAAAGTGTTCTGAAGGCTCTACCACGGCCTCTAGTTCTGTTCATTCACTACTAAAGGAAGCAACACACTAGATGCACAAGGAGACAGAATCACTGTTGCAGGATAAATAATTTTGTATTCTGAGCATTGGCAAGGAAATGGGTGAAATTTCAGGGGAAACATTTATAGGAATTTAGCTGGCAGGCAACATTAGCACAGGGG
Organism: Chaetura pelagica; assembly: GCF_000747805.2. NCBI lineage: Eukaryota > Metazoa > Chordata > Aves > Apodiformes > Apodidae > Chaetura > Chaetura pelagica. The sequence goes on along the minus strand of NW_009970717.1, from coordinate 7,377,261 downwards.
CTGCCATCCATGCATTATTAATTAATTGCATGCATACAGGCTGTAAAGTGATTAATTATATTTTCTTTCTCAACACATGCTGTGTTGTATGTGTTCAACACATATTTGTACAACACATATGTATTGTGTGTTTATACTCTGTATAAATTAGAACCCACTGTTGGAATGTGCATTCCAAGCATCTCAGACTAACTGCTTGTCTAGCAGAAGATATAACACGTACTTGCAGTCTTTGCAGAAGGCACAAGGGGGAAGGCAACTGTTCACATCCTCCCTGAATCACTCCAGAAAAGGAGGGATACTGTAGATGATTGCTTGAAAGGCACAGGGAGACAGTAATAGTAAAGGCCATGTGTGTCCATGTCTTGAAAACCCCTTCGAAAGAAGGTGTAGATACAACTCAGCGTCAGTCATCCACAGGGCAAGGTGCCATTTCAGGTAGCAGAGGGAATTACCCTGAAACTGGGATTTGCAAGGCTCGTGGAAGCCTTGGAAAAGGCACAGGTGCAGTGCAGGGCTTCATGGTGGCACAGGAGACACCGTAGAAACCCTCCCTATGTCTGCAACAGGGCTGTCTCAAATCCCTGCCAGAAGAAGCCTGATTCCAATAAAAAGGAGCAGGTCATTTGAAGTAGACAGCTTTGCCCAGAACTAATTGAACAGTTATTCTCTTGGCCTGCTCAGAAGTTACTCTTAAGGATGTGCTTGGTGTTTGTGTAATGATTCTTCACTCTGAGGACAGAAAGCTTCCATTTTTGGTATCAGTTAGCCGTCTTCTTACTGTTTTACAGTTTGTCTCAGAAAAAAAAACCCACCCTGAAATCTCTTCCTATAACCACCTTTTAAAAACCACAATAACAACTGGCTCATTCTTGATAGCAATATATAACCCATATATTTTCTGAGGAAGGTTTACTAAGCAAAGGGACTAATGACACTTGGCAAAAGTTCTGCAGTTTTTCTTGTACACGATAGGAAGAAATGGTAAAAGTAGAGAGTTGTCCTTCAAGTGCCCTTGCTGAAACAAAATCAACAGCTTGAGTGCCTATCATTAGCAGGCAGAACACCTCTGCAGGAGGCACATGGCTGGAAACCCAGAGAATTCTGCATGATTAAAGCTAAGTAACTCCACAAAAATCAAGCAGAAAGTTTTCCTGAGGGAATTTATCTATGGAAACCTGTTTACACTAAGGTTAGCATGTATTAGCTGGGTCTGAGTAGAAAAATGGTTATTTGGAGATACACAGAAAATTTCAGCTCTCCAAGGGAGGAAGGGTGGAAAGCACATGGTAAAGCTTTATCACAAACTAAACAAACAGTATAATTCCTCAGAATTATTGCACAAATGTCAGTAGAATTTTTATTTAATGAAGGAGTTTGGATCCATGACTAAAAATCCTCTAATCTTCACCCAAACAACTATTACTATTTAAATATCAGCCCACCTTCCTTGTTACGATGACTGTTAAATCCTAGTCTTATGGTAATATTAACTGATTAGCTTCCCATTGTGCTCTGGTGCACAGAACTTAATTGTAAACTGGGTGACAAAAATCTTGCTAGGAGAGGAAAATAGTTCTATAGGTTCAGTAGCAGATCTGCTTTGTTGGGTTTTTTTCTGAGCAGACCTCTCTGGAGTTGTGCTACATTTCTATTACAAGAGCTTATTACAGCTGAATTTTTGCTTCAGTGTGAAATTAGTCCAGGTTTTGGAGAGTACAGGTAAGTGGCTTGCATGGGGAATGCATAAATCTACTCATGCTTTGATTTAAACACTTTTCAGGTATAGTTGATGGAACTGCTTAGCTCCTGAAGCTCCTGTGAGGCTCCCATCACTGAGCAAACACAGAGGCCAGACCCAACTTCACCTCTGAAATTTGGTGAGGTTCAGAACCAAACTTTTTGTTTCTACAGCCTTTAGTAAGATAGTTCAACAACCTACAAATCTACAGTTTTTACACTGGAGCCAGAGCCTCATGATGACAGCAAGTACAATCCCTTGATTTTTCCTGTTCCAAAGAGCAGGAACAGATTAATTGCCTGAAGGGAAGGAGTGGAGCACCACTAAAGCACACACAACTGTCAAACCTAGAGCCTTCAGGACAGCAAACCTCCCAGGGTACATGAAAAGAGCAAACTCATCCATTTTTGCCTTTATATGACAGGTGTGTATAGCCTTTCAAACACCAAGGACAGGATTATTTCATTCATTATCTATAGAAAACCTTGATGTTTTCTTGAGTTACAAATCAATCCCCATTTACTGTAGGATTCTGGCCCACCAAGTCAGTCCCATATTTCCTTTCTCTCCCAAAACAGCCATGTTCTGTGTATGTTTGTTAGGATAACTGGGAAGATTTTGAGTGACATATACAATAATAGTTCTCAAACAGCTGAGAGTTCAAGAGCTATTCAACTACAAAGAGTCTAAAAGCCAATGGCAATATATGTGTTTTGGATAAAGATTAGACATTTTCCATAAAACCTGTCAAATAGTCTTCAAATTGACACAAAGCCATACAGGAAAGTGGTTTGAATAATGTGATTTCAAAATTGCTTGTGTGACTGTTCTGTATTAACTGACTCTAGGTTGTTGCCCGTTATTTAGTGTATTCAGCTCCAGACAGAAGATGCAGCAGGACTCAGTCAGAAGGGAGGAGCACTATCTCAAATGAAGAGTCAGCAGAGAGCACTTGGAGAAATCAATACACACACGAGATGGTTTCATGTTTTTGAAGGCACCAAAGCCCATTGTCAGCCCGGCTCAGCAGATGGCACTGTCCCCTCTGCAATGGAGCCACACTCCAGCACAGCGTTAAGGGAAGGATCAGGTTCTGGATGAGAAACACAGCTGAGATCCTTACTCCTTGTAGTCATTAGGTGCTCAGATACCGTGGCAGTAAGTGCCACTGGCTGATAGGCCTTAACAGATGGCAGCATCTAGGCTGTTTTTCCACTCCAGGCCTTGTTGCCCAGTGACCCAGTTGCAGATCAGGTCTTGACAATCTTGACAATCTGCCTCCCAGATTTCCTGTGAAGCTGACATTGAGCATAATGGCATCATTCATTTCTCATCCTAAACTCCTTGGTCATTTTGATGCCACTTCCCAAGCCAGCAGTGAATTGTATTCTAGCCTGTGCTGGGTGATTTCTGGATGTGCAAGTACAACACTTGGTGATCTGCTGGGGATGAAGAGACACCTCAGATAGTAAAGACATTTTGCTTGGGCTTAGGGGGAGGCACTTTACAAGGTACATAATTAAGCAAATGAAGACATAATCCATCTGTATGTCACAGCCAGCTCCCTTCATGGTGTGCCTCCTTTTTTTTCAGCTCTTTCTTGGCTAAGGGAAATAATTCTCTGACTTCACTAAAAGAAACAGACAGACCTATTTTAATAGAAGCATCTTTGTGAGGGCAGCCTCTGGCTGCAGCACAGGGTCAGACTGCAACCAGATTCACCAGGGTGTTAAAACTGGACAGAATGGTGTCCTTCACATCATGTCCTAAATCACTGCTGATATTATTCCAGTCCAGTACTTAGGCTGCATAAGATCAGGTGGGCATGGTACCTAAACAGCATTTTAGGGATATAATGGGAGTGGGAAGGCACTATCAAATGCAACACAAGCAGAACCATGAGAAGGTATTTTCCCTATTGTGAATTGGTGACAGAAAAATGAAATGGGCCAGAACTTAGCAATGAGATTGTCTTGGTGACCAAGCAGAAAGCAGCAGTTGTCTCATTTTCTCTTACAGAAATAAAGAAGGTTTCAAACTTCTTTCTAAGCAAAGGACAAATCTGCAGAATCTGTATTCCTCTGCAAAAACCTCATTCTCTTTTATTATTCCACCACAAATCAGAAACAATTCACTTCAATGAGGCAGAATCAGAAAGGTGTGAGGAAATAAATATTTTTGTTCCTAAGGGCCTGCACTGTGAGTGAGGTGGGATGGATGGGTGCATTACTGATGTCTGCCTTCTTCCCTCAGCTCAGGTGACAGTTTGGAATATTAAAGACCCATGACTCTAGGGATTGTGAGGCAGGGAGCCACTGCTGAAAGCCACAGATCATACTGTTATCTCACTTTTAGATTAAAACAACAACTTTTTGTCTTCTTATATTGACTTGCATTTCAAACTGCATCTTGACAAACACAGGATAAGCATGAATTCTGATTACACTGAAACTCAAATTTCTTTTGTACTTTTGTGCCTGCCTTGTTCCACTCCAAAGAGAACATATGGTCAAGGGAGATGATGTTCCACCCATCAGGCTACTCCTATCACCCCAAACAAAAAGAGGAAGTAATATCAGATTCCACATTCATCTGCTGAGAATTCACCCCTGTCCGTCAGTGTTTCAGTTTTTCAGACCAAAAAAAGCACAAGCCTCCACTTTAGTTTTGTAGTGATTTTTCAAACTGAACTCGTTCTGCAATGATTCTTCTCTTGACACTTTCCATGTTTCTTTCACATCAGCAATTTTCTAATAGCAGAAGAGAAGGAAAGAGCAGCTTCATAAAATAATATTAAACAAGGAGGCTCATTGGTGGAAAATGGGAATGGAGATTAAGGAACACTGGGCAAAGCCTGCTGGAATGCCTCTCTGGGACATTTCAAACAAGTTTTTTTAATAACATTTTTCTCTTTCTAGAGCTAATTATATGTTCACTGCACACTAAGCAGAAGGCCAAATTAATTGGAATAACAAGGGTAATTTGTTGCTGGTTGGAATGAGGCCATGAATGCTTGTTTCCCTCATGGGAGAAGTAGTGATGACCTCTCCTAGATTTGTCATCAACAAAAGATGGGATGCAGGACCAGAACATGCATCCTACCCAGCCCATCATGTAGCTGAACAACCCTCCAGCCTCCTCTTCATCCCTGGCAATGCCAGCCACTGTGACTACTGACTGGGAGCAGCAGGTGGAAGGTCCCTCTGCCTCTCCTTCCAGCCTCTCTCCATTCTTTCACCATCTGGCAGAAGATTGCTTCAGCAAGAGCTGCCAAATTCAACATGTCAATATTAATCACCAAAGTCACAATGGAATATTTGTGAGGCCCATACTCATGTTCTGCCTGTCAAATAGATCATCTCCTTCATGCTGGTTCCTCATAAACAGCTGGAGATTTTTAAACACCTTATTAAAATAGAATAGATCATCAGCAGCTGGAGCACTTCAAAGATGAATGGGCTTTGTATCAGTAAATATGGTACTTGCCAAAAAACAGGTGGCAACTATAACTGTAGCTCTCTACAAGACTGCTGCCCTGCCTGTTGTATATATTGAATTAGACAGGCTGTACCTTGTGGACAGGTATTGAATACCTACCTCCTTTTCCCAGGTTGTCAAAACTTGCAAATGTAAGTCAAGCATTCCCAACCTTCCAGAATGTTTGACTAAATATGAAGCAATTCAGTGGTTCCTCTTTCTGATAGGGAAAAAAAATAATAAAAATAATAATAAAAAAACAATTAAAAAATCTGCTGAACATTTGAACAATTTCTCTAAGGTACAAGAAAGCCTATATTGCCAAACCTGGAAGCCAATCAAAAGTATACTTTTCAGGCTGAGGTGTTAGTGCTTTTTTATGGCAAAACATACATGTGTAGTTGGTGTCTTTAAGCTCAGTTTCATTCCCCCATGAGAAGGATTTAGTTGGTTTCAAATAAGAAATCACTGTTTTACATAGTACGTAGTTTCACTTTTAACCTAGTAATCCATATAATGTATTTAAATTTAAAGTAGTAAAATACTTACCAATGAGCTGATGTTTTGCAAACACTCAGAAATATTTGAACTTGACCACTTTCTTTTAAAACAAGGCAAGGTGTAAAGAGGGAAGCAGCTTTCTTGGGTAACCACAGTGTTGGTGAGAGGACAAGGCTGTTAAACAGAATTGTGGCCCCTTCTTTTACTCCTGCAATTTCCCTCTAAGTCACTGTTTAACTTGGGGAAAGACATTTAACCTCTGTGCCTCAGTTCACCCACCTGTAAAATAGTAGATAAGTCACCTAATTCACAGGGATGTTATGGAGATTAATTACCTAACATCTGGGAAACGTCTCAAGATCCTTCTGTGAAAGGCGTTATAAGGACAGAGGACAGTGGTGTAACCATATGCAAAAGGTTTTATCACTTGTCACCAGAGCTTTATCCTCT
>NW_009970717.1:7355079-7370928 GCF_000747805.2 Chaetura pelagica | reverse complement strand
TCTTTCCCTCTGCAATATCCCTGAGTATTTTTACAGGCACCATTGCCAGACTCCCGCAGCTTTGCGAGTACCATTATCTGAAGTAAAAAGACACGTTGCAACCTAAGTAAAATTGTATTTAGTCAGCTCCTGCTACTGCTTCAAGATCCCCAACGAGATCAGAGCCTTGGCAGGCTGGATGCTGTACACACAGTCCTTGAAAACGTAAGAAAGCCACATCTATTTAACATCAAAGACCTTTTTAAGCTAATTTAATTGAACTGACAGATCTGCTACACAGGCTGCCTGTAACGGTGTTGGCAGGGCAGCTCTGGGTGGAGGCAGAGCAGGCAGCTGCCTCGAGCAGCAGGCTGATTGCAGTGAGGAACAAAATGCCCATGGGCTTCCGGCCAACTTTGCCTGTGCCAGATCCATGAGAAGTCCAATTGGCTATTGCTGCAACCTGGCAAAAGAAGGTGTTAGCTAGTGACCCCTCCTACTCCAAAAATCAGTGGCAGCAGGTTCCCACAGCTGCCCTTGCTTTTCGTTTCCCATTCTCAAAATGCTTTTTCACTCAAACGGAAAGAACAAATTGCAGCTCCTTGACACAAGCTTGAGTCAGTTGGTTGATTTTAACTCAGACCTTAACATTAATCCAGCTGTGCAGCACCCACAGTCACTGCACTGGAGTGCTTGCCATATATATATATAAATATATATATAGGGGGAAAAAAAAAAGAAAAAAAGAAAAAAAGAAAAAAAGAAAAAAAGGTGAAGCAGAGTATTGAAATGACTCTTTAATAGATCAGCCAGAAATAATTCCCAGAGTCCATCGTGCCTGGTGTCCTAGCCCCCAGATCTAGCTAGTTCCTAATATGTACTAGGGACTTGTCTTAGTCTACCTGCTTTTCCATCCATGCTGATTTGTATTATCTGATAGTGCTTTTACCCAGGAAACCAAATTCCACCATGTCTTCCTCTCCACTGAGCTCTGCATGCAGCCTGCCATGCTCCACTCCACTTGGTACCTGCTTGAAAATACCTGTCACCACCATGCTGCCTTCAGCTGCAGCACAGCATGTTGCAGCAAACATTTATATTAGGAAGAGGACTGGGAAAACTTGTTTTAAGCCAGCTGTTGATCTTCCTGAGCTATTCTGATTTAGTTTCCTCTTCAAACAGCAGATATGCAAGGGCAAGGGAGTGGGGAGAAAGGAAAGTTTGGTCACAATTTAGAGTAATTTGTTTCTGTCAGGATTTATATGAGCTAAATCTCAAGCCTGGACAAGCTTTAATAACTATCATATTTAAAGTTCAGCTGTACAGGGGCAGACTGCATAGCCTAAGGCAATAAGTAATAGAATACAAAATAGTTCACCTTTCATTTGCCCGTTCTTACCCAATCCAGCAAGGTGCTGCTGGCCTTTCAGGGGCATGCATGACATGAACTTAGCAGTTTCTAGCTAATCCCATTGGACTAAACTACTGCTAATTGGTATCCTTGCTGGATAGTCACTCAGTAGGTCACTCACAAAGTCACAAGAGTTAGCTTTACTGCTAGTCCCCTGCTGGGGGGAGGGAAAGCCTCTACTTTCTCATTATAAACTGATCCACCTAAACCATTTTTAATATTCCTATACATTATGTTTACAGTCACACAAGGTTTGTTTCAAGGCAATGCACCATACTGATACAGTCATCTAAAAGTGAGAAGCAATGTGTGGGCAGACATGTTTACTGTGGATAGTAAAGACAAGAAACAAAGCCAAATATTCTCCTCGATTGAGGTGTCACAGGTCACAAGTGGAAACAGCTTCACAGAACACTCAGAAATGTCTTTAGCATATTTTTATCATTTCAGACTGCTAAGAAATTAATGGTGACAGAGCAAAGCAATGATCTGCCAATTATCTCTTCAGAAATTGGCCATTAACAAACACGTGTCTCCCATTATCAGCCTCTCAAGCTCAGAGCTTCCCCACACAAGATTACAATATTATATGTTCTTGTTCCAGAAAAGAGGAGAGCTAACACAAGTAACAGGCGTTTGCCAGAAATATTTCCATTTTAGTTGTCACAGGCCAGTGCTTCTGCATGGAAGGTCCCAGAGTTGGTCCCTGCTGACTTGCTGCAGTGAGGTTTATGATCAAGAGGCATGAACAATAATCACTTCTGACCCTAAAGCAGAATTCAAAGCTGGTGTGTTGAGCAGTAACTTAATTCTTTTTAGTGGTTCAGTCATGCCAGACACCCACAGCAACAGTCAGAATTTCCAGTGGAACTGAATGGAAGAGGCAGTTGGTATGGGCCGTTGTCTTTTCAAGAAGGGAGTGAGTTAGCAAAGTAGAAGAAAGAACAAGAAGGGAAAAAGGTAGTTAGGAATAAGTTCAGTTGGGTAACAACCTTGGTGGGGATGAATGCTAGTGGACTTGAATTATTAATGGGTAATCTGGTGTGAAGGGGCTCAGCCCAACAACCTTTTGTGATATCTCTCTGGAGCAAGACATCTCATTAAAAAGAAGAGTCAAGAAAGAGATCAATCTGGCACAAAAAAAAAGATCCCTACATATGAAACCAAGCCTAAATTTTTTTGTTGTAAGGGTATAAACCTTAGCAATACAGATTGAATCCCCAAGCCTAATTTCTTTAGGAATCCAAAGAAGGAGGGGGAAAAAAAAAAAAAAAAAAAAAAAAAAAAAAAAAAGCAAGAGGATCCTTCCATAACAGCTGTAGCTAGAAAATACATATTTCTCCAGCACTAGAAGCTGACAGCTCTCTCCAGCACTAAATTTGTTTTGGCAAAAGGACAAACACACAGAAAAGGTCTGACATTCTGCATCAAGTCTTTAACCTCCCTCCCGTGTCTCAGGCTCTGCACAGCAGGTGCTACCAGGGCACAGGGGGTGGATCCTGCCAGCAGCTTCTACAGGCAGGTTCACCTCCCTGCCCCAGACACAACCACAGTCCACAAGTGCAAAGCCTTGTTAGTTCTTATTGATGACCAGAGAGCTCCTCGTTCCTCAGTGCTGCCAACCACTTCTGTTGAGGGGCAGCAGCAAAGTCTGAGGTCTGCAGACCACTGAACCTTGTTATTCATTACAGCCATGAGTCTGTCATGGGGCACCAGTCATACAAAAACTTGCCCATTTTATTAGTCTGTGTCCCCATATAATATCCTTCAAGTGGAAGCTGGAACCTTCTGAGGTGCTTTAATCTATAATGTGCTTACTATTAGTGGGAGTCCACAGGGAAAAATATGTGTGCATGAAAGATATTGTAGGGGGAAAAAGTATTTCCTTATTTTTTAAATGGATCTTGTAATTGGTTTTAAATTCTGTAAGTTAAAACTGGGGTCAGTTGACAATAAGGAACACCAGGTTTGCACAGAAGAGAGAAACAGCTCTAAAATTAGAAGACTACATAATCTTGGATTTAAAAGCATCACAAATGCTAGTCTTGTAAACACTGTAATCAAGAGAAATACAAATATGCTTGCCATGTAATTGCATATTCAAAACTAATATGGAGAGTACATTTTGTAAAGAAATGCAAATTTAGCACTCATGAAAGGTCCTTTCTGGACAGCCTACAGAAGGGGGTTGCTCTGATGACTTACTAAGGTGATCCAACAGGAAGGCAGGCCAGTCTTCCTTCACTTCTGCTCACAATGGAATAAAATCAGTGCAAACAGTCCCCCATTCATACCTGGCTTTGCTGTAGTTCATTGCTCTTGCCCCAGCGAATGTTTCCAGCTTTTTGTCAGACCATCACAGACAGATCTGTAAGATGCATGTTCATTGATGGCTCTTAGACATTTTGCCTCAAGAGATGGTTTGTCAAGAAAAGACAGAAAACTACTTACTGACATAGCTGCATTTCCTTAGACCTCCAGGCTTCACAACACTCAGACAAAATCCTTGCTATGACTCTGACTTCTGGTAACTCCATGTTTTTCCAAATCTTTTTCTCCCTGAAGAAAAATGGATAGGGATAAGGGAAAAGAGATTTCAAAATGAGACAACAAAGGGGTTTTAAACCCCAATTTTCAAACACTTCAGGGGGCTGATGTAGGCTAAATCTGTCTCCAAATATCTTGTAGGACTTCTGGGAGGTGAAGGATCCAAATACAAATTTAAGCGACAGTAAATATTCTTCAGACTAGAACACATTGCAGTTATTATGAAATGGAGATATTGTTATTGCAATGATCTCAGCCCAGAGACTCCTACTGGTGGGTGCTCAACCTTCAGACCCAGATATTGCAAAGCTGATTTCTCTTTAAGTTTTTTCACACTTTTATATAACATTGAGTAGGGGATGGATCTACAGAACTGCTGCTAAGCACTGAGCAGAGGCATAATAGGATTCCCAGAAACCTCTACTCTGCAACTTCCATGTCTCAAAGGGACATTTGTTAAAATAAACCAAAACATCACAATTTTAGACCTATGCTCATGGCTTTCACACAAGTCTAGGATTGGCCCAGAGCTGCCAGATGGTGTTACATGCACTTATTGAGCTGCAACTCAGGGACCAGACCAAATTGGCTTAAAAAGCAATGGAAGAAAAAACAAACCACAGCACACGTATCTGGTGTAAATAACAGATTTGCAACTCTCACAGCACATTCACACACAGAGAACTTCAAATTAAATCTGAATCTCTGCTAAAATGAACGGATATTGAGCAGAACCTTATGCAGCTTAAAAATAGACCCAGGGACTGGTTGTACCAGTTACTGTAACTTTAATCTAAAAGAAATGTTTTTACTGAGGCATAAATAGTACCTGTCAAGAACATAATACAAATCCTATCTGGTAAACCTTACCATTTAGATAATTTTTTAATATATGACTTCATTTACAGTAAGACCCAAAGCAAGTACTGCTGAACAACATTTTCCTTGTTAAATTTGAGCACTCTTCTTCCCAACTCATTCTAGTGAACTACTGGTTTATCAAGGAAAACTTGCAAAAAAAGGGATGGAGACATCACATTCTCATTGACTTTATTAAGATATTTTGGTGGGTGCATTTCTAATAAGAGCAAGATGGAAGTTTCTAACGAGATTCATGTGATAAGATCACCTGTAACTCCATGTCAGGCAGCTGTGACAGGGAGTGAGAGCTGCAGCTCTGGAGGTCTCCAAGTGTTTCCAGACAGAATTCTCCATTTTACCAATTCCCACGTGATATTATGTGCTTGTAATAGTGCCCAAAAACCTCAAAAAGACTGACTCAAGGGCCTGCCATGTTGAATTATCTAGATTTACCTCAAAAGACACACTCTGGAAAGCTTAGTTTTATTTAGCCTTACTAGTACAACATGCAGTACCTGCATTGGGAATGGTAACACATGGTGAGTAAAAGCTAGTGGTATGAGTATGGGTTTACCATCCTTTTGAACAAAACAGAAAGGTTATATGTAGCTGAGAGAGTTTAGCAGAATCTACCATGATTAACCAAGATAGGAAGGAGGGGCATTCTCCTGTCTCAGGCAGAGGTCAACAGTATCCAATTATCACAGAAAGCATCCTGGGGAATTCAGCCACCTCAGCCTTAAGGCTCTTCCACTCAGACAAACAAAACCAGCTTCCCCTTCTGCAATACAGACACCTGAAGCAAAATGTAAGAGTGATGTTCAGCCAGAGCATTTGCTTTTTGCTAACAACTAACATGTTTACATCTTAGCTCAGATCAAATATAGCACTACCTCTGATGATTAATCATCAAAATAGGGCTGGAAGAGAACTTCAAAGGTCATTCAGTCTGTCTTCCTGCCTAAGGCAGGCTCAGCTTCACAAACTGTTCTTGACAGACATTTCCTTAATCTGTTCTTGAAAGTCTCTAAGGATAAGGACTTCACCACCCCCAAGGAAATCTCTTCCATGCTTAACCACCCTTGCAATTCCAAGTTTTCTCCTTGTCTAAGTGACTCACAAAATTGCAAAACAATGCAAAATAAGGTCAGAGAGACCTTCTTGTCTCCATCTTGCACCTTTCATTGCAGTGATTTATTTATTTTTTAGGGTTTTTTGGGTTTATTTCAGCCAGAGCACATGGCCACAGATCCCTGTATCTTCCCTGTCCAAGACACCAGCCAACTGATAGGTCTGGCATGATGAACATTCCAGTTGTGACTTTGTCTTTCAGGTTGTAATAGATCAACAGAAAAAAAAGTTTCACGTAGTACCTGTAAAAAGTGCAGCCATGAACTTGAATTAAATTTTTTGCTTAATCTGTCAATTGGGCCTTTTTTCACAGGCTTCTGCCTGTTTTTTCTGTGACATGAGCAGAAGAGAGCATTGACTCAAAGGAGATTCTTTTGACAATCATGCTTATATGCACTCAGTTTTTAAAGATAGGCTTTCACAAGGTTTCCCTTGGCCTGAAGCAGCATCAATTCCATCCACACATCTCTCCCAAATCTGAAGTAAATGATATAATCTCATATTGAACTAAAATGAGGTCCTTAAGAAAATTTCTTCTTTGTATGTTCTGTGTATTTCAGAGATACTTGCCATTTGAGCAAGATACACAGATTTTAATAGTCAGAAAGCAGCCTAGAAGTACTAAATAAGAACCCAGAAAAGAGAAATCACTGCAAGAACATGATGAGTAGCAGGACCATGCAGAGAAGTACCTCAAGCCAGCCAAATAATGCAAGGAATTCTGAAGAGCCTTCCCAGCTTTGCTACTAATGAATAGGCCAGAAGACCATGCCTGCAAAAAGCAAGTGAAAATCGTCCAGAGAGAGCTTTGGCGTTTGCTAAATAGAAAGTGACAACGAGTCCCCCACCAGGCACAGGTTTACAAGCTTTCACTTCTCCAAAGTGATCTCCCCCTTCAAGCAGAATTTAATTCAACCGCAGTACTCCTAGGAACGGAGAGTCACGACATCCAGAAGATGGTGCTCTTGGGTAAAGCACAACTTCTGGACAAAAGTTTTTCAGATTCCCTTGGTTTCCACGGTATAGCAAGGATTCCTGAACATTTTGTTCTTAATTCATACATGAAGCCCATGTAATAATCACGCAGCAGATAGGAGGGCACAAGGAGGCAGACAGATTAATGGACATAGCACTGTGCCATGGAGAAATGTCCCTCACCCCTCCTGAGTATAACCACACCAACCATAAAGCAGCAAACATAAGTCTTTCCAGCAGCTTGATCAAGATCTATTTAGGATCAAGAGACTACTTGGAGTCTTTCTCCAAAATTCAGAGTAGAAAATATGCCAGAAATTGTGTGGGGAAGGGAAACATATAAAACACAAAGACCACGTCCAGCAATCCCCTCAGTTATCATGGGATGTTTTCTGGGATACTCATCAGGGACACTGGTATGCAGAGAGCACCACCTCTGCCTGTTCCCCAGGAGAAGGAGGGGTTACTGTCAAGGAACCAGGAAAGGAAGCAGCTGCATGATGAGGCCTCATTCTATGAATCAGAATTATTTAGCCAGTGTTTAATTTTTAAATGCATTTATTAAATAAACAATATTTTCTCTCAAGGTTCTCCAAGTATTTTACTGAAGAAAATAAATATAAATATCTACACAATAGAAATGGAATTATTTTCCCAACCAAAGAAATCTGTTTTTCTTTCCTTTTAAAAGAGCAAAACCACCATTGCTCTGTGGAGATGATGCACTGGACTCCATTAGTGTACCCAGTTCCTTTTCAATACAATTCCTATTTCAATACAATGTATGGCCACTCCAGAAAGAACAGATATGTTAATGGAGATATCTGAAAGCTTGATTGGCAGGAGATTTAGTAGTTTTTATTTGAGGTGTAGTGAAATCAAAAACAGGCAGAAAGCTTAATGGATAGTAAGTTAAGTTGAAAGTGTCTTCCAAGGCCAGAAACTGAATGTGTGGCAGCACCAAGGGCAGTTCCTCTCTCCTATCAGCTGAACCTTCACCTTCTTTAAGCTCCGGGTTTCCCAACAACCAACCACTTCATCCAGCCTCATTTGGGCATACAATGGAACCCAGGCTGAATTTTGGTAGAATTGGGCCACCCTGCAAGATGCTGACAGCAGAGCTTATCTTCCTATTAATCAAAAAAGAAGTCAATAACTCTAATCTCTATTTCTTTTGGAGCTTGTTTTTTGGGGTTGGGGTTTTTGTGTGGTGTTGGATTTTGGTGGGGTTTTTTTTAGACTTGCTTTCTCCCCCCAGCTCTAAAGAATAACCTTGTACCTCAGGCCTGGGCTGGAAGAAAAAGGCTTCACCAAAAGTAATTTAAGACCAGACTCAGAATAGGCTCAGAAACATCTATTCCCTAAACTGAGAGTCAATTAGTCATAATCAATTAAATAAAATTGAAGAAAACAAAGTCACATGGGCTTGGGAAAGGAAAAATGAGAAATGAACTACCATTGAAGTCACTTGGGGTAAAAATGTCACCATCAAGGAGAGAAAAAAATGCAAGCAATTAAAAAAGTTAAAGACTTTCCTCATTGCAGGGAGACAAGGGAGTGTGCCAGTCCCCCAAGGTTGTCATCAAGACTTTTCAATTCATTTCATTTTTGTGCCTTTGCTGACAGTTTCTGGTGGGCTGTGAGAAATACTAAAGCCTTGGGACCCAGAGCCTTGCAGTGCCCTACTTTGCAAACCCATGGATAGCTGCCATGACTTGTGCTAACACCAGCCAGATGCTCACAGCAAACTTCAGCCCAAATGTTTTGACTCCATTGCATTTTAAGAATGTTCTCCATGGGCAGCGAACAATCCTAGAGTCTACACAGCTGTCAGCTTGAGAAAACATATTCCCAGCCAAGAACATCACTAATTAGACTGCATCACTGCTGTACTAGCTGCATTTAGCAGACTCTAGATAAGACATGGAGAGAAAATATTTTTTTTATGAGGCATGTAGATTACAGTAAAAACAAGCTCAGAAAAGTCCAAGCAGCCCAGGACATAGGATGTCTTCTTAATGATACCTTTGAAGCCTGCACTGTCTGGATTTGAGTCCAGATAAATCTGACAAGTCTAGTATTAATACATCTCACTTTTAACATAGATGGAGCTTCCATGACACACTGCCAGCCAGAATGTCAATGAATAGCAGCCTTGGTGGTAGGTTTCAAAATCAATATAATCAGCACAGTGTTCTATTCACAGCTTATAAATTGCTGTCACAGTGGCTAACTTCACAAGCCTTTCAATTGCAGAAGCCTTGTTTAAACTGCCTATGAAGTCTGCTGGACACAGTTTTGTCAGGAGGAATTCTGCCTGCAGCTCAACACGGGCACACTGTCCAGTCTCTGCCCAGGAGCTTCCCACTTGGCAATAGCAGAGAGGCCACAGCAGAGAAAGACAAAACTTTCAGAGATAAGGTAGAAACAGAAGTGGCACATCTGGAATATGAAACAGGCTGCTTTTTTCTCCAGAGGACAATCATATACCACACACAGGGCATATTTCCTTTCAACATGAATTCACAATTACCAGCCAACTAATTTGGTCTTTCACTCACTTTCAGTAAACTTAAAAATTATTCCAAGATTCTTGTGTTATGTGCCCTAGATCTGAATTTCACAGTATTCCCTAATCTTTCAGTCACTATTTCAGAAGCACCTCATTTTTCAAACATTTTGAATGAATCAAGTCTTGGTATAGCTCCGTTGATTTCAGCTGAGTTATGTGTTTTGGTTTCAAACTCATCAACATGCTCTCAAAGTTTTGAAGAATAAACTGTAGTTCTTCCACCAGACAATCTCTTCAGGCCATAACATTTCCTCATGACCTTAGGGTGAAGTGTCATTAAAACATTTTTCCTGTACGGTGTCCTTCCCACTCTTCCCACTACTGAAGATCTTCAGAAATCAAACCATTACCTAAATAAGGTGGAAAAGTACTACTGTAGATCCACAAAGAGGTAAATAGACATAAAGTGAGACAGTCAGGACTGGGGAATGAAGTGATGTCCCCAGGCTCTTCATTCAGTACTTTATTCTTAGGAACATTCTTATCTTTCTCAGATAGCTTCACTAGCCTGGAAAGACATTTCAGTGCCTTGGGTGGTGTCATCTTCTTTCATCAGTCCTGCAGCTCCTACAGCAATGGAAAGCTCAAAAAGCATGAGTGCCTTTCACAGACAAAGCAAAAACTTGCTTTGGAACCACACTACTCTTTTCTCCATTTGTGTAGGTAGAAATCCTTGGAGAAGCTGTATAGAAGTACAAAAGCAGCTCAGTGGAAATAGGAATCACAGCTCTGTATCACCTGTCCATCACCTTTCCTTCCCCAAATGGCTGTAAACATACACAGTCCTTGTTGCTGCCATTCTGCTCTACATGCAGGAACATGTCCTCGCTTTCTTTCCTTCTGTTGATTTGCTTACAGGCATCTCTCTCCTGCAGGAGATGGACACCTACCCCTTTTGTACCTAAGTGGAAAGATTGCAAGTCTCTGCCATACAACCTGGCTAGAAAGCTGAAAACCACACTTCACAATTTCACCTCTTTCATCCCATTTCTGCACCTCTTCTTCTGACTCATCACTTCTCTCCTGTGAATTTTCTTGTGTACATGTGTCTGAACTTCCTCTGTTTTTTCTGGGATATTTTGCAGCATTCAGAATGGAAGTCACATGGGTGCAGTGCTCAGCTCCTTGTATATCTATTATCTCATGTAACATCTCAAATATTAGTGATACACTCAATACAAATGCTTACAAACATCAGCTGTCACTTAAAACTAAATCAGACCAAAAATCTCCACAAGATCTTGCTAGATTTTTACCACCCCTTTTCTATACTATCCCTCACAAATCCATAGCAAGATAGTGCTATTTAAAGCTAGACCTCCAAAATTTCTACTATAATTATCCATCCCCCTACCCCAAAAAATACAAGTTCTTGTTACTTCAAGCAGCATTGCTGCTCATTTTCAGTATGCTGAGAATATCTGCCATTGAGGTCTTTCAAACAGGCCTGTTTTCAGTATGAATAAAAAGATGCCTGCTTTGCAGCCTTGCATCACATCTGTCTCACTGCACAGGTAGACTCAGAGGTCTCCTTCACAGAAGGACCATATCTTTTCAACAGGAATGTAGGACATTTTTTCTTCTGGATATTAGCAACCTCACTAGGTTACTAATACCATCTAGCTACAGATAATTCGTTTCAAGTGTGCTCCTTTGCATGTTTGAACCTGAACCCACAGCCTTTGGCAAGCAAACCTTCTGACCCCTGCCCATGCAGGCAGTGATAGATGCTCCTTACAGACAGAATGATGTTAGAAATCAGATTTTGCAGAGAGGTGGAGCTGTGACTGTCATTTTCCAGTCACCTGGGGCCCAGACATGTCAAAACATTCTTCTAAGTTTTGCTCACAAAAAGAGCTCATTTACATCTTCCTACTTTCATCTAATGCATAAACTTCCAGCACTGTCTTTTAGGCACTAGATGCCTGTCAGCCTGAGCTCACACAGTCATGCTTATAAAAAGAGAGTACCGAGCTACCTGCTTTCCCACTGTGTACACCTCCAAGGAGGCTTCTAAGCATTCTCAGAAGGGATGCCAGATTGATGCTGCATTAGACTGAAATATTTGAAAGCTCAGTGGAATAGAATTCAACCTTAAACACTGACTTGATTAACTTACTGGGAGCCCTTTTTCAACACTGAAGACCCTCAAAGGCTCCTTAGGGTGATTCAACTCATCTACTCCATTCATCCGATTTGGGTGTCAGCCTGTGCTAGTCATCTGCACTCCCTCACAGCAAGAGATACAGAGGAACCTCCAGGGAACAAGTCAGGCACTTCCCCAGCATGAAACAATCACCTTCTAGGCATGCCCAACTTCCTTTTTGCCTACAGAGAACGAGCTTGAAGAAGACACCTGAGGACAGCTAAAGTTAGCTGAATTAATTCCCCTTCACTTTTACAGAGCATCCTACGTATCATTCCCACTTTTCTGCAGTGCTGAACACAGAAGCTACTGTACACTGACACAACATAAAGGTATGTTTTTCTAAGGCAGTAATTGAGGTAACAAAAAAAAAAGCAACAATCTGTGTTCTTTGCCTGGCTTGTGCCATTGCTAGTGTATGTCACTCTGGGCAAGTCGCTTGATTTCTGTTAGCTAAGTTAATTTCTCAAGTGTTTCATATAAGTGAAAGTAATTAGAGTGTTCCACAGTAGCAGTGCCCAGCATAAAATTAATGTCTACAGAGAACATTCAATCCTCCCATGAGAGAGGAAAGATCAAGACAAGGCATCACTTACATGGGTATTTTTAAAGAGGCAAAGGCTATAATGCATCTTATTCCATTTGACAGGTACCACAGATTCAGATGAAGTTACCATGGGCTCCAGCATGGTACTTTTCTATAATTATCTAGATTACTCTGGTTACAACCACTGGCTATATTCACATAAATGACCCTGATTTTTCAGAAACACTCCCCTTTTTCAGGTGTAATTTTGCATGCACAATAAACTGTGGATTTCAGAGAAGCACTTTAAACATCTAAATATCAGACTATGCCTACAAATTGTTTAGACAGACATTTTAATACTGTAATTTGTTAGTGCAATTACTTAAGTAGGTAAGACTGTGTGCAAGGAGGCAATAAATAATTAAGACCACCAAACTGGAGCCGAAGGCACCATTTAAAAGCCTTTTCCCTAATGTCTAAACTTGGCAAGTGGAGGGAAAAGGTGCTTAAGGAGAACACACAACCAGCCAGCACTTAAGCCTCCCATTGCACCATACCACCTAGTTTCACTTATTGCTGAAGATTATTTTTGAATGCTCTGATTCTAAAGTTATCAAAATTGGCTATTGTAAGTAGTTGATGCTGCTTCACTTTTCAAAGCCTCATCAAGTTTTTAAAAACACAGATGGCTGTTCTACAATAAAGTATCTACCTGCAGTGATGCATTCACACCAGAATAATCAGGCTGTAACAAGAGAAAAAACAAGCCATATATTCAATATGGAAAATTCCATCCATGAACTCTAGTGCTATACTGAAAATGTAAAGCCTCATTAATGCATCATTTAATAAAATGCCCCATTTTCTTATCTTCCAGGTCTCTTTACATCTTCCAATAAAGGCTTGGTTTTTTAAGTCACACCTCTCAACCCAACGACGTGATAGATCTCCAATCACAGAAATGATTCTGACTACAGCAGTTGACAACATAAAATGCCATACAAAAGACATACTAAAACCTTTATGTATGTAATTAAGGCTACTCAGAATGCTCCATTTATAGCCCTGAAAATAAAAATAATCTTGCTGCTTGAAAATCTTGCTCCAGCAGCATTTTAACTTAATGTGGTAAGAAAAACAAGAGACAAAAAGCCTTCACCAGTCCCACTTGCAGGAAACCCAATAAACACAAATTTCACAATGTTAAATTAGTAGCCTGCAGCTTTTTTGCAGGGTGAGTATTTGTAGTAGGGAAAACTGTCCAAGCCAACAGAGCAAAGTATGAGAGGGACAGAAAAACCTTGCAGAATAAATGCAGGATAAATCTTTTGGGGAACAGAAGCATGAGCTGATCTGCAGACAGAATTCAGCACAAAGGAGAGACCCACAACCAGAACAATTCTTGCTGAAGTGCAATCTTCCGTAATGACTATTAACAGGAAATAAACACAACAGGAAACATTAATGCTCCTTTTGCCAACATTTTCCTCTAGTTTATTCTTTTGTGCAAAATGCTGAAATCATGCTGAATGCTATTTTTACTTTAAATATAATCAGGGAGAATGAGGAACTAATATTCTCAATTTGCAATTATGAAAAAGTATGTAACATTTTAGGTGTTTCATTTAGACAACACTCCAGGTTAATTACATGATTTTTCTAATGAAGATATTTCCATGAATACTTAGGATTGTTGCATTCATCCATTTAGTAATGAATAGATTGATATGCAGATGATTTCAGCATTTCATTAAAACAGTTGCAGAATAAATGCTGAAATTCATTCAAGTGAATTGAGAATGCTAGTTCCAATTATGCTGCTTCCCAAGTTTAATTAATAACTTGTATTGTTACAATTAATCACAGTCTGAATTTTTATGATCCTAATGCTTTCTAAATGCACACCGTGTTCCATCTACATCATTTAAGTCCAGAGGCAGAAATGGAAGGATCTATATCATACAGAGGTATATATTTTTCACTAACAGGCTTTCACCTTCAGCAGTGGTGATGATAGTGCTGATCAGGGGTGGCCCAACCACACACACATTGCATGTTTGCATGTTTGGTGGGAAAACAGGCTCAAGTGTCACTCTTGGCTGGACCTGGGGACACAGAGCCCTTACGAGGCTGCTGCATTTGGCAAACCCTAACAGCAGTTGTTTCAACAGATCTAGCTATGGCTAGGGGAGCAGGCAACTTGTATGGATAATATTTGCTGAAGGAAGCCAGGAACTCTCCCCCAAAGGTTTCTTTGCTATTATTTTCTCCATGTGCAGGAGGAAGCAGGGAATTTACAATCTCATCCCAGAGTCTCCTAAAAATCCTGAGTAGCCAACTGTGCACACAGCCTGGCCATTTCCAGACACCTTCACAACTGGTGTTTCTGGCTTTGTCTTCTTCAAACCAGCTCTTCTCACTCTTACATGTCCAATTTCTCCCCTCCCTTTCATTTATATTATAGCTATAAAAGTAGCAAAAGCACTTCAGAACACACTTTACACTGATACCCATTACCTTTTCTGAACTGGAGTAGTAAAAGGCTTACGGTCACTCTCAGTCGAGGGCTTATTTCTAACTGTAAAACAAGTGACCTTCTTTTGACCTGCTAGGAAAGCATTTCATTTTCTACTTTACCTGGTCAGTCTGGAGCTTTCTAACGCTCCATCTCTTATAGTGTATCAAAAGAAAACTTCTGACACTGCATTTGAAAATGAGTTTTAAGAACTTTTTGCTGACAATAAACCAAAGGCCTGATCTAAGGGCCAAAGATGTCAAAAGAAAGACTTCCATTTGTCCATTTCAGTGGCTATACATGACAATTTTGGTTTACCATAAGGGTTTTAATAATTTCCATGTGTACTTTTGTCACAGTTCTGGATAACTGAGGGACTTGCATTGTGACATTATAAAAAAAAGTAGTAAAAATTGGGGTTTTTTAAGAGCTGGATCCCCAAGGGTAATACAATTCAAAGGGATTACTTCAGGTTGCCTCTTATTTCCAATTGCAGTTAAGATATTAAATAACACTGAACTGCAGGCTCTTCTTAGAAGATCAAATGATTTTCATTCAATTCTGATTTGTTCAATACACATTTACGCACACGTTTATCTGCAAAGAACATGGAGGTTTAGCTTCTATACCAGAGTGACACACGATTTTCTAATAATGTTCCTTGAAATTATGTATTTTGTTCTTCCTTTCAAAACTGCCATAATCTGGGAGCTCCTGGCCCTGTAATTTCTTGAAGGATGTTCTGTTAGCCACTTGTTGTTTTGACATGGTGTTTGTTTGGGAGTGGTCTTGGAAAAGAGTAAAGATGAGTTGAGTAAGTAAACCAAAGTTATTAGCTGGTAATGCTTGAAAGATTAATTAGGCCAAATCAATTTTAACACCACTATAATTTATTTCTGGGTGCTGTTTTTCTAGATATGATATTTCTATTAAAAGGAATTGGTGATGAAAATATATATTTTTAATAAATGAAACTATAATTGGCAACTTCTCATTCTTGTCAGACAAGACTTGATGTATCTGTTGAGATATTCTTAATTTTTGCCTTAAAACTGACAGTTGAAAATCAAAAAAGGAGACTACAGAAGGGTTATTGCTTTCATAATCGTGAAAATAAAAGTGTTACATAGGAAAAGATTATTTTATGCAAAACTTTAAAGAAGACGAAAAAATCCTTCCCACT
>NW_009970717.1:7352090-7354921 GCF_000747805.2 Chaetura pelagica | reverse complement strand
CTCTTTCCTGAAGCCTGGCTGGACAGACTTGTTTATCTACCAGCTTGTTAAACTGCTCAAGAGGTTGAGATGCTCGGCTGACAATACTTGGCAAACCACAAAAGTAATCACCCAAAGGTTTCCACAAAAGTGCTGCCTGTGTAACCAGAGTGCAAAGTCAGATTTTCAGTCTAGCAACACTCACAATTGCTTTTGAGCTTTTCTGGAGTCCTCATACACCCTCACACCTGAAAAGTTAAAACTGACCTAGGCAAGGTGAGGCTTTGTTGCATGACACTGGTACTCCAGTCCTGCATCACTTCTACAGCATTTTAGAAGTAAATGCTTGACTTAAAGTTGTTAGCATTTCAATTTCAATTTCCATTAGCAAATTTGCTACTTGAAGACACTTAATAGGTAGCTGGTTTTGATATTTCATACACAGGTGTGCTGAAGGTCAAACTAGAATATTTTAGAACAACTTGAACATATTCCAAAGATTTGACTGTAAGGTAATTCCTTGGCTAAAGGATCCCTTGGCTAAAGGATCCCTACCAGGATTTCTAGATTTAAAGGTTCATTTACAGGAGATTCTAGAGGAAGCATTAAGTAGGAGTTGTGGAGGCAGAAGACATTACAAGTCAATAAAACCTCAGCTTAAACAACTGTTCAGTCAAGGCAGGAACAATAAGAACTTCACTTATAAGAGTTTTCTTTTAAGACAGTTGGGACACAAGTGTTCTGCAGGATACACACCACACCTAGTCTTGCCTAGGCACATTTTTAGATGCACAAAATATAGGTAGTTTGGCAATAACACAAGCATGTTTAAAACATTTTTCACCCACAGGTAAGGAACTGGACAGTACAAAGTCTGTTGGTATTGCCTCATTCAAGAAATACAGTTTCTTCTCTGTAATAAACAAGGGCTGTACAGCAAACCCACCATTGGCTAAGATGACTGGTCTTTAATAACCACTTCTCTACATTTTATACAATGTATTGGTGACCTAAGCTGCACAGTCAAGTTCCAGGATCATTCAATCAAGTCCAGGAAGCATAGCAACTTGCTCATACCAAAGAGATATAAACTGAGAATTTACTTCCTGTAGAAGTTCCTGGAGATCATTTAGACTAAAATACATTCCAAACCATTAGTATGGTATATGAGAAGAGACCTCCATTTCTGGGAAGCTCCACTATAAAAAATAGTAAAAAATGATAGTTTTTGGATGACTCTCCACATTAATTGGTTGATGTGGAAAAGGATGTGTAATCAAACCACATCACAGTACTATGATTTTTTAATTAAACAATAAATTAACAGTGTGTAGATCAATACTCAATTCCATTTGAAAATGCCAGATGGGTCCAAATTCAGAAAAGGTCACCCACATTGTAGATTAGCTCTCCTGAAATAATTAGTAAAGGAAGATGCACTGTAGCCTCTTAATTTGGAGGGTATTTTGAAAAATGTAAGTAATTACTTATTTTCAGTAGTAGGAAATTAATACAAAGATTATTGAGAGGCTGGAAATTTTACAGCAGTTTGAAAAATGTGAACTGATGGATGCTACATTTAGAGGAAAAATGTAAGGCTAGCTGGGAAGAAGCAGGAGAGGGATAAGGAGTTCAGACTCCTGTTCTGATCCCCTTTAAAAGAACTGCCCAGTGTAAACATGCCATTTCAAGCCCTATGGACTTTGTTTTCAGAAATGAATAGCCCAAAGCAAGCTTATTTGAGGAAAAGAACAGGTCAACAGAAAAATGGCAGGAAAGAAGCTAAATAAAATTATAAACTAATACCACCTATGGGATCTCAAGTGATCCAGCTACCTTCTTTTACATAAATATCAAGACAGAAAATGCAGTTCTCCTAGATGCTGCAACATTTGATACACTATATATTACTACATATATAATGGCTACAAGAAAAATGATACTACTAACATCAGTTTTCCCATCTGTGTGACCAGCATTCGAAGAAAGCTGAGGTCTATACTAAAAATAATTTGATCTAGAGATGTCAAAAGCACCAGGAGAAATTTATACTGGATAAGAACTTACTCAGTGTCATCTGACCATCAAAACTGTGTGCCAATGTGCAGTTGGGACTGACTTTTTTATTGATTGTGGACAGCTAATCCCACCTCCACTTGAAACAGGCCAAGCAATACTAAGCCCTGCAGGAGTGCTCCTCAGGAGGTTAGGATCAGCCACAGCAGCAGGTGGATGCAGCACCCAGGTGGTGTTACAGGGGAGAAACAGGTGAGCACTCATCCCATGACAGTCAAACCTACATAGTGAATTTTGCCTTGTCCAACAGCCAGTTCAGTGTTGTTTTTCTTTTCTTCAAAATTCTGAGCAAATCAGCAAATCACTGTTTTCAAGGCAGCAAAAGGGAGTGACCCAAAACACCTACCTCAAAAACCCGAGTTTGGATTCCAGTCCCTGGAAGAAAGGTAGGTTCCTATATTAGGGATTTCAGAGCAGAAGCTTGAGTCCTGTTCTCTATTTATAATATCAGGAAATTAGCTTCTCTAAGCTTCTAAAATTTATTGCTAAAATTAGGCAGCACTAATCTCTCTAAATAGGCCTTTGCCTATTCTCCAAACTTCTCCCTGCTAAGGTCTCATATTACTTAAACTTCATGGATTACAGACAAGAAAGAGGGTGTAATCCTTGTGAAAAGTTCCCTAGCATAACTGACAGAAAAATTTATGCCTAATTATTTTAAGCAGCTGTATTAATGGGACTACACCCAAAGATACAGGCAGACTTCTGAAGCTCAAGCTAACCTGGGAGGACTACAGTTTATTCAGATTAAGAACCCAGGTCCAAAGTGCTGAACC
>NW_009970717.1:7315604-7351509 GCF_000747805.2 Chaetura pelagica | reverse complement strand
GAACCGAGATTAGCTTTGTTACTTCAGATTCCTTATGTTATGGATGTAGAAGATATAATATACTTCAGCAGAGTTTAATAAGGGTAATAAATGGAAATGGACACCCTGTAGAGGATTTCTTGTTCTCCAACAAGTTAGAAACACACCTTCCACCTCCCAAGTATCATTCTCTCAGAATGAGTATGAGCCTGCAATTGTCAGGAGCAGTCCTTGCAGACAAAAAGAGAAGTATCAAGCTGGAATCACTCCTCAAAACAGGAATGACTAACTTAGCACTAATGCCATCATGAGTAGCCTGCTAGCCACAGGTCCTAACTACATTGAATATTTTGTAGTCTATTAAGTATCTGATGCAGTGTTGAAAGAAAAGTGCAAAGAAGGACACTGAAGGCAAGGAGCACACACAAATGAAGCATGCATCTTTTATGAGAGCTTTTTTTTCCCCTTTTCTCTTTAGAAAGCAAAATCTGTTCTACAACAGATTGGAAGATTGATTTCACACAGCAGCTGATGCCCATTTTTTTCTTTTCAAAGAGGAAAGTGCTATTCAACCAAGAAGCAGGTGCCAGTCTGTCTGACACCTTTGGCAGAATAAGTACCCCTGCTCTCTCTTCTACCCTTTAATGGCCTGGAAAGAAAACAACTCTCAGGTGGGAAAAAAATAGACAAAAAATGCAGGCACTCACCTAGGAAAGACATTGACTTCAATCTAAAAAAATAATTCCAGTTCTTTAACTTGTACTGATATAACTAGTGCTTGAAAGAAAATGTTTTTCCATGGGGCACCTTACCATAGTACATGAAGGAGATGAAAGCCCTTTTAAGAGTTTAGTATTTAAGAACGAACAAAAATCCTTGAATTCCTGTCCTAAGTAACAGAACTAGGCACCCCTTTGTCAGTTACAAAAAATACAGGCTTTCCCCTCACCTTCATTGTATTACTTCAGTGGTATTTAATGGAAAAAATCCATGCTGGAAATTGCTGCACCTGAGCAAACAGGAAGAGGCAGAAGGAATCTGTACATCTCTCTCAGGCTAGTAACATCAGCAGGTGCCAAACAAGAATCTGAAACAGGAATGTCAGCCTTTACATTTCAGCTCAAGCTCCTGAAAAGCTTTCCCTTCCCTGAAATCCATCTTTCCCTTGCAATTCTGTTCCTAGGTAACTGAATTTGTCACACACAGCTTTCCACTGGCTCTCAGAGGACTCTGACAGGAGCAGCACAGAGACCACTGCTACCAATAGGTAATGCTATATCTTTATCCTTTCATAAAATGTCACAAAAAAGGTACCATTACATTGCCACCTATGACTGAGGGTAGAACAGGTCTGAGGCTGGGCTGCATGTGTTGGAGAGGTGGTACGTGCTCTGTAGCAAACCATTATGTTTTTGTACAGACACATGGTGGGGCTGGGAGGCAGCAACCTCAAGGAGCTGCAAAAACATTCTTGGTTGAGAACTGCACTGTCACAAGGATTAGCCTGGAAGTTGTGAATGCCTGGCAGACTTGGAGCTATTGCCATCTGCAGAATGAATGGGCCAAGGCAGCTGGGAAGCCAGTAGTCACTGTGCATGACAATGCCAAAGGCTTGTAGAAGTAGTTTCCTAGAAAAGATGACAGTTCTTACAGACAGTCAACACCAGACTAGCATAAGGACTGGCCTGTAAAAAAGCAGATACGCAGGTCAGAAGAGGACAGCTAATTCCCAGGCTTTGAGGGCTGACTAATGATCCAATAGTGTGCAGAGACAAGCATCACCTTGGCTATAACACAGCAGAATTTACTGCATCAAATCCAAGGCTATCTCAGAGCAAAGGGCCACAAGCATGTAGTGTAATAAGCAGCCAAGCAGCTGAGCTGCTTCCTTGCATGATCACAGAGAAAGAGGACATTGCCAAGAAATCCCCTGTGAACTGTGGAGGCAGACACCAAGTGGATGGGAGTAAGGATGAGTAACACACTGTGACTGCAAGTTTGATGGCTGTGCAGCTTAGAGCAGACCTTTATGTGCTAATATGGTGGTCCTCCAGCTTCCCAGTTCAATGATGCTGCTGACCCAGAATGAAAGACATCATTCAAATATATCCTAATTGTAGATGTCATAAACTTAAGGTAAATATTTGCTGAGAAATTAAAATACCATTCAAAATGCACGAGAGCTGGGTCAAAGAAATTCAGCAATTGTGTCCATTATTATTATGTCCATCTAAAAACAACTACTTCACACTGAAGTCTACATAAAAAGCCAAGGAAACTATCTCTGTTTCTCACAAGCAGGTAGTTGGATCTGTGCTTAAATAGAGACAATAAAGGGAATTGAATTCATCTTAAGATTAAAGTATCTGCTTTAAAGTTTTAAGGCTCCTGCAGTATCAAAATCTTAGCTTCTCTCTTCAGTGATACTCTCTCTCTCTCTCCTTTGAATCACACCAAATCGTTGGTGGCTGGAATACCAGAGGATGGCTGGAAAGAACATGGAGAAGTGTGGGGGCATTTCAACATAACTGGCATAGATTAGCTAGAATAATAAAGCTGTCAAGTAAAATAGAGCTTTGAAGAAGCCCTCATCTTTAGTCCTGCTATCAGTACTCACTGCTGCTGCATCTGCCTGAGAAGGGAGGCTGAAGCAGAAGACAGACAGCAGAGGGTGGAGGCATCTGACACAAAGGAAGAAAATCTGACAGGAAAGGAGTTGACCTTTCATTGCGTTATTTAACTCATAACCCTTAAATATATTAATTTGCAACTAGGTCACATGGTTTGACCAAACTGTGAGTCAGTCCAGACTGCACAGCCTGCCTGCAATTTTGGTGACGCACTGAGCCAACTTTGGCATCCTTCTGTGCTGCAGAAACCTCACTCACCAGTCCCCCATCCCCATAGGGTCATGCTAAGGCTAAAACAAGATGACAAGTCTCTAGATGGGAAAGATTCCTCAAACACACAGTATTTGTACACATACAGCTATTAACTGCATTCATACCACCCAGCTTAAAAGTCACAATTCAACATCTAGCTTTCAGAAATCTATTACAAAACCTGAAATCTTCTTCAATTGGACCCAGGAGCCACTGAGTACACACTTAAATAAATAAATCAATAAGCAAGTCCACAGATTTAACTTAGAAGAAATTTACCTCTCATTTTATTGTTGCACCAAGCTCTAAAACTTAACGACTCAAACCCTATTAGAACACTGAATGGCACCTGTAAAGTGTTATTGTAGTGAGAGCCTGAATTATGTTCTTGAATTTTCAGCTCAGTCACAGCCTGACAGACAAGTTTCCATCAACAGTTTTATTACTCAACCTTGTTGTGGTCAGATTTCTGTCTGAATACTCCCATGACTCTGCTGCAATGAAAACAGAGATCCTGTGACACTTAGGAATAAGTAGTGCACCTTGTGCATCACTAAGAAAACAGTGTTTCAGTGCTGATATGGATTAGAACGCTGATTCCCACCCACAAGGCCACAAGGGAAGGCAAAAAGCTCTAGAAGGGGACCAAAATCCCTGAATCAAAAGATGAAATACTTCTTCCACTATGTTTAAAAATGTCACTTGAGAGTTTCAAAAATCTTGCTGAAGTCAAGACAGGAGATTTACTGTTTTTCCTGTAGCCACAAGTTTTTTATGTATTAAAGAAAAACTAGACAGATTTGTCAGGAAGAAATTTCAAAACTATGTTTGTTCTTACTCAGCTGTTTTGTTTCGGTTTTTTTTGCTTCCCTGCTTTCACAATAGCTTGTTAACTTTTCAGTACTTTTCTGGGAACTGAAGCTAGGCCGAGTTCCTCTTTAGTTCCTCTGAGCAATGTTCCCTTTTCTAGTGTTTCCAGCACCTCATCCATTCCAATCAGTTCTCAAACACCAGCACTAACACCATCTCAAATAGGAGTTCATGCCTGTCTTCAGGATTTCTAAATTATTTCAGTATTCCATAGCTACTTCTTTGCCTCCTTTAGGTAGAGGAATTCTGGCATTAACTAGATTAACAATCTGCTGTAAGTCACCTTCTTTGTGAAGGATGATGCAATATAAAAATGCACAAACAAGAAAGTTTATTTGTATCATTTCATAAGACTACTTTTTTTGTTGTTGTTCAGTAGCAGGCCAACATTTTATTTGCTATTTCTCTAACTTCTATAATAAATAAAACTAACATTACACATCTACCATATTTACAATGGTCTATATCTTTTCCATTGGTCTAGAAGTCCAAGTGACAGAATTAGAACAAGGTATTTATGGCAAAGGCTTTAAGATGCTGACATCCTCCTCAGACTCTGGAGACAGTAACACCTTGCCCTGCCCCTCTCTTCCCACCCTGAGCTGGTTACACATGACACATGCATTATGCCTTGCAGATATTATACACCTGGGCAGAATTTACTAACTTGCCAAGTAGCACTAATGTCTGCAGTGCTTTAAAAGACAAATTCAGAACAAAACCTTAGTAAATGGATATCTATAAACAGATAGTTGATTGTTATTTAGTGTCTTCAAATTACCCAGTAAAGGGTTTGATCAACACAGATTCAGAAGCTACTGCTGATAAATATAGAAACAGGATTCAAGTTTGTTCTGGTTTGCTCTTCTAGTTACAGGAACCACTATGATAATTAAATGAAGTTTCCAACAATAAACAACTACATTCTCACTCCAGAGAGATTATTTATTGGAAAACAAAGGTGAATTTCTAAATGGCTTCAAATCCTCAAAGCCCACTCCTCTACTACTGTAACCATTAAATGCACCAAGTAGAACAGATTTATTGTTTGCAATATGTGTTCTCCAGCTCTGAGGTTTAATGTGATTCACTATAAATGAAATGACCATTTTTTAACTCATGTGTACTCAGGGCATGGAAAGGTGCTGCTCTGGCAACTGCAGAAACAATTCCTCTATTTATGCTAGCAAATACAATACTGAAAGCAACTCCTATTTTTCATGGTTTGCCCGTTCCTTCTCACTCAACATTCAACATAGGTTTATCACCAAAGCTGTCAGAGCTTTCCATTAGAACTTCAATTCATGAAGATCAATGACTTTTCTTTTTACAAATATATCCCAATTCTGGAGTACTTCAACACTGCAAGGGAGTGGCCAGAGACAAATTCAATTCCCTGTTGGACCAGATTGAGTCCAGAACCTCAGTCCTCTGTGTATCAATGGACAGTCCAAACTACAGAGCTACAGAGTACCCAGATTTCTGTCTTTCTAGAAAACACAAGACATCTCATTTTGTGAGAGCAGACCAGTCCTTTTTTAAAAGCTTCCCCCCCAAAAAAGAAAGCCACTTCCTGCCCTGGAGGCAAAGCAGCTGCCAGAGGCTGGTGTTCACACCAGTATTTAGATCTAGCTTGCCTGCTCAGAACTGTGCTGGGTGCTGACCACAGCAGCTGGTCTCAAGTGTGGAGAGGGGTGGACAGAAGCCTCAGGCAACTGAATTAAGATCAACAAACTCATTTCAGAAGGTCTAATCGGAGACTAATGGGAGCTTCACTGGTGCTCAAATACATTCTTCTGTAACTACAACTATTACTGAAGGCAAGGACCAAGGATTCAAATTGAATTTGTGCTTCTTCCACCCTTGGGCAGGGTTTACACAGGCAAAGCACAACTGTATTTAACTAGTACATGTCATGTAAAACACTGGTGAGGGAAGATGCAAGAGCAACATGAGAGGCTGGTCATATCAGCACATCACATACAAAGAATTACTGCAACTTCAGTATTTGTAAAAGCTGGGTTCTAGTTGATATTAGCAGCATTTGACTTTTCTTAATCCTAGAACTTTGAAGCTATAAGTAGTATATATATTAATCAGGATGTTAAGTTAGGGAGTATTTTCTGCTGAAACTATAGAATCATTCACTAGCTTTCCTTATTCAGCTCTGCAGTGACTGCTGTTAGTCATGCCATTTTCCCAATTGCCTTCTTTTTCCTTAACATGGATCCATTTTTAAACCTATCATAGGTTTTATGACACACCACTTTAATATGTCAATTATACTCTTCCCACTCGAGTTTCAGCCTCTGTCCAAGACTCCAAAGCTACATGACAGTCTGTTCAATCTTGCAGCAAAATAATCCTATTTCACTTACACTGGAGCAACCCATTTTACTTTGAAATGTAAATAATTCTAAGTGATGGAGACATGTGAAAGAGATTTCCCCACACAAGTTTCCTGTTTAATAGCTTACAAGAATTCTGTCCCACTGACATTCAACTCCAAAAATTCTGGCTGCAGTTCAGCAGAATAGATAACACATTTAAACTCTGCTGACCAATATGAGATTTGTGTGCTCTACCAGGTCAAGACACGTGCAAATACAAAAAAATGGATACTTCGTTATGCTTTGCATTAAAAAGTGCTGTAATTCCAACAGACAGACAAATATATTTGGAACTATAGGATCTTTAAGGTTCTTTCCAACCCAAACCATTCTGTGATTCTATGACACAGACAACTAGGAAATCATTCACAAGTCAGTGTCTGATGGCTGGTGTGTTGTCCTGTGGCAACTGCAGGGCAAATTCCTTTCTTTCATCATGTAGCAAAAAATGCCATCTGCAATTTTCCTTGGGGAGCAGCAGGAGCCCAACCTGATCTCAATTAGAAAAGCATCAATTCAGAGGAATCCAAAGTAATCTAGGCTGTAAGTGGAGATGGTATTTAGTAATTTCAATATGGCTGATGCATTAGTAGAACTCACAGCATTCTCACTTAAGCTCATAATTTAATAAAATTCCAGAACAGTTTTTGACAAAAGAAGCTGATATAAAACACACTTTGTTTTAAAACACAGTTTTAGTTGGAGCTAGAATGTCACCTGATGAAGATGATTCTGACATGTTCTGAAAAGCCACTGAAGTGTAGTGGTGTTAATAAAACAAGTGCTACTGTTATTCTGGAAGCACCAAAAAGCAGGTTTGGGTGCCTTTGTTTTCCCACAACATGTTTTTGCTTTTAGTCCTAAACACTATTTACTGTCATTGACACTTGGATAAGGAATCACAAGGCTAACAGATTATTTTACAGAAAAATCATAACAGGCACATTATTTATCCAGGTTGGCACCCAGGTCTGTGCTATACATACATACACATATTCAGAAAGTGTCTTCACTATAAAGCATGTTGAGTGTTCTTTAAAATCAAGTTATATTTTTGGCTGGAAAGGTTTTTGTTATTGCTCCTATATGTGGAGAAGTATGGTAACACTTTACTGCTTTTACAACAGCTGAAGAAGGTCCTTTTCCTTCTGTACTTTCTAGCACATTATTTTTTAGATTTTATGAGACATATGAATTATGGGTTGTAGGTTTGACCTTGCTGCAATTTAAATGGACCAGTCATAGGTCAACATTTGCAAAAAATGCTGAGCATCTGAAGTTTATATAAATTTTTGAAGTTATAAAATAATAAAATTAGTTAAGAACAGGAGCATTTTTTAATTCAGGTTGAAAGAGTGGAAAATATATCAGGATTGATGCTGCTGAACAAAAAATTTTAATTTCTTCTCCCCACATGCATCACATTTTGTTTAACTTCAAATTAATTGCTAAGTTCATGCAAACTCAGAGATGCAGCTACACTACCTGAGCTGAAAAATCCTCAGATCTTCTTACATGTGGGGGAAAAAAATAATCAGCAAATTGCAAACTGTTCTGTACAACAACACACCCATAAAGAAGAGATTTATATTTTTTGTATCAAAGGACAAGTAAAAATACTCTACTAAATGTCCAGAACTGATTTGGACAAATATCTGACATCTTTGATCAAACCTCATGCATTCGTTTATTTATCCAAACTTATCCAGAGGTCTGAGGATACCTCTGCCACACCATTAGAAATGGGGGTTACTGCAATGAAAAAGCTCAGGATTCCACCTTTCCACTTCCCACCAGACAAACAACCACCATGATTACACAGGTCCAGTCCAAAGCCAAATAACATTGTAGATATATTTAAATTATTATACAGGCTTTAGATCAGAATAGTGTATGAACATTCATGCCAGAAACACTTTCATTACAGGATTTATGAATAAGCACTATTCAATGTTTAGACATGAGGCATGATAGGAAGGCAGACAAGTTTGTCTCAAGAAGCTTTAAAATCAGGTATTTTCCTTCTATTAATCTCACAGTTTATATTAATGATTACAATAGAAAACAACTTGCTTGGCAGAGCTAAGATCTCTTGGAAAAGATCAATTATATAAACTACCAAACATGTTTCAGTGGCTACCCTGATACCAAATAAAAACCCATACTGAAACAATTAGTGTTTGTAAGCTCATTACACGAGACATTAAGGCCCACTGAAATAACCTTGCCAAGTAGATGATTACCATCATAAAAAAGCTTCCTATCTCCAGGCAGCCAGCAACTGGGGCAAACAAAAAACACTGGCTTTCCAGAAACTTCTGTGACACCATCTTCATATTTCTTCTCCTCCCACCTACAGCTCACAATAGAGAAGATAAACTTTGTACTGACACCTACTACAAGGTATCATGAGACAAGTAAGCCTCGAGGAGTTTAATAAGAGGGTTTTTTTTCTTATTACCTCTGGCAAGGATGTGATATGAACCTGATTCCCAGAAAGAAAAATCCTCAGAACAGGAAAAGTCAAATGCCATCCTGGCTGTTTCTGAGTATTCTTACATTTACACTATATATAAGTAAAAAGCTAGACATTTGTGACATTAGCATATTACCTAGGCTAATTTTAATAGCCAAGGAAATTATTCTTATAACATATGAAGCAACTAGTTATTCTAGGCTTTATTGTTACTGAAAGGAAGTATAAGATCACCACAAGCTTTGTCTTTGCTGCTTGATTTCAGAACTGTCTAATCTCTACCCCAAAATAAAAGCAGTCACTCTGGCACACACCACTTTACTATCCCTCTGTCAAGTTCAGCTTTCGAAGTTTTGTATGCAACACCTGGTCAAAAATTTGATAAGCTGGTCACCTCTAAAAGCCCAAATATTAGTTCTCAGTAAAGTGGGTATTGAGAAAGTTTTACAGAAGAGATCACATGTATTAGTCACTATGATAACACAGAGAACTGATTCTCCAAATGCTGATGACTGTCATGTTTTGAGTAGGGCAGCAAATCACGACTTCCAGGATTATGCTCAGACCACCAAACAATATCTTTTCCTGAAAACAGAAAAAATCTGTAATTGTTGCAATCTAATTCAGTAGCATGTCATTAACAACAACTTGTCAGTCATTTGGCAATGATGTGATTTGTGCAGCCGTTGCCCTTACCAGGCAAATGATGCAATGCTACTGAGAAAAATGTTCAATGAAAAACTAAGTATTGCCCCTTCAGGTAATGCAGGAAACAAATGCTCAGAGCACTATGATGCCACCATTACTAAGGAAGTCTTCCTCTGAAATTTATCTACATGTGCATAGCAGAAACTTAGCTAAAGAAAAAAGGTTACTTAAAATATAAAGCAATTATTAGGAAAAAAGCTCAAATTTGTAGGTTGTTTTTTTCCCCTTCTAAATGAAACACTGAGGCTTTTTATTAAAGCTCTTTTCTTGCACAAGTGTAAAGGCTCTGGAAAATCCCGGGGAGGTGAATACAGGAAACATTTAATCATTTTTCAATATAGAATATTCTTAACCTGATTATTATGCTAAAGCACAGTGGGTGATTGAACATTTAACAATGTTCACTCATTTGGATGCAAGTTCGTGAAATTAGTAAGTTTCCATAATGACACAAAACAGGGAAGAAAAATACTCTAGACACAGGTCAGCCTTTTAGCATTGAACATTTTCTTCAGAAAAGATTAATCCAGTTTCAGGACTATCTTACAGCTGTGGTTCCTCCAGTCAGACTGTGCCCCTGACTTGAGATGCATTAGAAAATTGATCTGCCTTTAAATACTCTGTTGCTCTGACTCCCCAGAGCAGGAAGTGCCACTGGCATGTTGAGCAGGCAGCATTTTTATCCTGAAATCACTCAGGATAAAATACCCCAATCATCCTACAGGGATGTGGTAATAAACCTGTGGTAAGGAGAGGAAAAGCCCATAGGTTGGACTGGCCATTCTGTTTGAGCTATCATGGATGTGAAGTTCTGTTAATGGTTTATAAACAACTAGGAGATTCAGCTTTATGCACGAGCTAAATCTAATTCTAACAATAATCTGACATTTCAAGTAATAATAAATTAATTTCAAAAATATGTAATTGAGTTTGGAAGTTACAACTTATTTATAAGACCATCCTCCATAAGCTTCCTTCAGCAAGTTCAGGTTGGTTTTTTTCACTTGATAAAAGCCAAAAGTGACCATAGATTTATTTACACACATCCCCTTCCATGCAATAGTTAAATTAAAGCATAATTTGGAACCTTTGAATGGGAAGAGAAGCCAGAATCACAGAGGAAGTTTACAGATAGAATGGGGTTTAATTTCCTCATTTTCCCCTGATTGCAGAAGAGAGTGCAATACACAGATGCAAAATGTGCATGAAGAATCAAATTTAAACTGGCTCTGCAGCCAAAGGAAAAATCTTAGCATTACTACCATGTGAGGCTCTGAACATCTGTACAGTGCAAAACGATGTTCCTTAATATTAGGCAGTAGGTATGTGAATACAATAAGGCTTGATAATCCACAGGGGCTAAGCAATTGGAAAGGTTTTCCCATTCCTTGAGGCAATAAATGTAAAGTGGTGCTTCAGTACAGTTCAAAAGTTATTGTTAGTGTAATAAGGCACTGGCACATTG
The DNA here is from genome assembly GCF_000747805.2 of Chaetura pelagica. NCBI lineage: Eukaryota > Metazoa > Chordata > Aves > Apodiformes > Apodidae > Chaetura > Chaetura pelagica. The sequence continues at coordinate 7,340,739 of NW_009970717.1, read as the reverse complement.
AGGTGAGGGCAGATGGAAAATTCCACCACATTCCAGGGAAGGTGGGAGAAAATAGAAAATTACTTCCATCCTGAAGCTGGAAAATTTTAATAGCTAGACAGGAAAAAATCCCTCAGATTAAACAAGAAAACTGGTTTGTATATGTTCCTTCAGAGTTCTTCTCTTGTAAAGAGCTGCCTTTCTTCTATGATGTGTGGGGATACCACCACAGAATCAGGAGGCTCAGTTTGGCTGGGTCAGTTCTGTTGCCTGTTCCTTCCATCATTCAAGGAAGTCTTGCACTACTTGGCTCTCAGGTTCTTTACAATCAAACCTCCTCTCAACAAGGCCCCAAAATTTGAAAAAGAGGAGGGAAAGAAAGTCTACATATGAGGAAAACAGCATTTTGAAAAAGGGAGGAAAAAGCCAAACTAATTGCAATGTCAAGCATCAGGAATGCTAAAGCATTTGGGACTTAATATCAGTTACAAGGTTTCAAATAAAACTGAATCACAGGAAAAGCTTTCATGAGAATCCAACTGGCATAAACATCCTGGGACATCTATCCCCCAGAAAAGGTATCCAAAGGGTACCTGGAGCTAGATCAAGGAAAGAAGCTTTTCCTTAAAGCTGGAAGAGTTACTTGCACATTTTGCATCTGTGTATTGCACTCTCTTCTGCAATCAGGGGAAAATGAGGAAATTAAACCCCATTCTATCTGTAAACAGTCAAGGGTAGGTATTAAACCACATTTGTCTCTAGGCAATATAGCTTTTAGCTATGTTCACTGCCAGGCCTGCAACACCAAGCAGGCAAGTTTAAGGCTAAATAAAAGTGAGTAAATGACCCCTTCCTAGACTCACTGGGTCTGTAAGAATGATCTAGTATGTTACATTTCCAAGTCTTTCCAGATAAACATAAAAAGGTTTAGCACCAAGGAGCTGATTGTGGTGGAACACAGAATGAGGCATTAATAACTGTATCTTTTAGTTGCTGTCGTAAGAGTCAAGAAATTTTCTCTAAGTAAGCAGGAGATAATCTGGGAATAAAAGAATCCTTTTGTTTTCCTTATTACAACTCTGGAGTGAAAAGTAAAAAAATCACTGAAGTCAAAACTTTGTCCATATTGACTTTCCAGGAACTCATTTGCCTCATGTCTGTCAGATTTGATATTGATTTAGTAGTATCACCTGTATTTCATTCAAAAAGTGGCAGAAACAGTCCCTGTACAGCTCCAAAACAATAAATAAGGGAAATAAAGGAGGAAAACCTCTACTTTGCTGCTTGCCTGTGAGAATAACCTGGAACTGAATACGTACTGAATAATAATTGCTCCAGGGAAGAAATCCCAAATGAATAAATACAGCTGGAACATCATCTACAGGGTAAGAATTTCAAGTCATTCATAAATTTGGACATCACCAGAGATACTAATTGCAAACACCACAGATCAGGAGAATAAATATTATGAAGCAGACGCAAAAGTGTGAGCAGCAAACATGTAGCAAAGAACAGCCTTCAAAGTAGCTTATTGTGTTTCAGTGAAATTGGAGGCTGAGACACAAACTCTCATTTAGGAAATGGGCAAATTTTCACCTAAGATCCTCCACTAAGATAAGAAAATGGTTTTCTTATTCCACCTGCTATGCATTGTATGATGTCTCTGAGGTGTAGTGCTTGGAGTTCAACAAGTAGCAGTTTATATCCCCAAATCCTGACATTGGGCAAATTTATTTTCAAAAACTCTCTCAAAAGTTTCTTTGGAAAACCAGGAAACAACAGCCACTTGTACTTTGAAACATATTTTTAACCTTGGTGGAAAGCGCAGTAGGCTGATGACTGAGTCAGTTTTCTGCTGTCCCAGCTGATGGGAGAGGTTTTACATTAGCTAAAACATTCTTTCAGAGGCCTTAGCCATTTGCAGCCACTGACCAACCTTAAGGCTACTGAAGGCATGAACACTGACTCTCCAACTTCAGTCAAGAAGCAGCACCATATCTTTTATTCCAGTGCAATTACCACAAAAGTGTGGGTTTTTTTATCCCTAACAGTCTGAATGGCTTTGATTAAATGACACTTACTAACTAAGCACTTTCTCACTCGGTTGTGGCAGGTTTTCAGTGCTGCTACATTTGTGGAATGTTTTCAAGTTATTCTCTTAAGTAAACATAAGACTATAAAATGTAAATATAAACATAACAGTTCTATAGCAGTAAAAGCATAATTTGAATAAATAGGGAAGCTAATGAAACACCATTACATGTAAAAGACTATCATCTCCCTCTATGCAAAAAACAGTGAATTAACAACTGCAAATTCAGAAGTAGAAGAATTCATTTGGCTCAATCGTTTGATTTTTATGAGAGTCACAAAAATTTGTTCCTATACATTAGCCATTAAAGCTACCTTGCAATTTTCTTATTGTTATTACCTTTCCAGCCTTGACTTGCCAATTGAGAGCAAGTATAGGAAGTGAACCATTTATCTGTACACTAACAAACAGGACAGTGGAAACAAGCAATCACTAATCCAAACTGCAGCTTTAGCACAGAGGTAGCAAAATTATATATATTTTAAGGTCAACTGTGAATAGGCTCGTCAGTTTCATCAAACATTATCTGCTATAGATGAGACAGTTTCTTCAAGAATGTAGAAACAATGAAGTAACAATGTCTGAAGTATAAACACAGAGCCACAGATACACATGTTATAAGAAATCATTTAAATTTCATTATGTACTTGGATCATATTCACTCTGATTGGAGTGCAACAGTTCCATTTGCCTATCCTTTAACATATAAAACTCACCAACTTTAATTTGGAGTAAAGATAACTTCTGAATATTCCTCCCTTAATAAATAAAAATTCAGTTTTCTCTACTATATGCTTAAGTCTTTCGCTGTAGTTGTCTAGTTACAAGCAGAGCAGAAAAACATCTCATAAAACCAAGCCCACACAGCATTTTGCATTATATCTCCAATAATTCTGGTATTCTTCATGCGTAAGATCAGTCTGATCTAGGGTTTTGATACTTCTGTTTATGTTTTTCTAGATAGAAAACATCAATCCACAGTGTAGCAAAAGTGCATTGGAATATTCCCCTTCAAGAAAAAAACGGGGGGGGGGGGGGGGGGGCGGGGGAGAGAGAGCACTGAAAAAAGAAAACATTTCACTTTGTTACAAACTTTCAGAATGTTACAATGTTTTGATCCCAGTTACAAAGCCCAGTGGTAGAAATCTACTGTTACAGAGACACCAGGGTCTGTTTTGGGGAAAAAAAACCCAACAACAAACAAAAAACCAAAACCCAAACCAGAAAACACTGCTACTCCAAGTTAGAGAAAACAATGTAATCTGTAATATGAAGTATTGGATAAAAGTATCTCTGCTATTGGTTTGATAGTTTTTCACTATGATAACTCTGAGGAGAGGTAAGTGAACTCAAATAGGTTTTTTTAAGTGTAACTGTGATTGTCAGTTAAAGAGATTATATTGTCAACAAAAGACAACCGAGTCTTTTACATGGCAGTTTGCATACGTTTGCCTGGCAAGCAGAAGGATCTGAGACTGGATTTTCCTCATTTGGGTGCTTTAGTGTTAAATCACAAAGTAATTTCTTACATGTACTTACCATTTCTTTTGTTGCTCTCTCTAATTTCAAGCCAGAACCATTCTCTGCTCATCCTTTAGCTTCCTTTTTTACTGTCTTAGATAATGCCACTCTCCCTTTAAGCACAGACATACATACACACATAAGAAAACCTCAGGAAAGGAAAATGTATCGTGCTGCCTGAAGTCATCTATCACATAGCAACTATAAAATGTATTGCTGTGAAAGGTAATAAATGCAGCTCTGCTTTACAAAGCAACAGTGAGGAAAAACCAGGAGCTATAAAAAAAATTGAATCTTTGCTACCTCATTCTCTTTGCAGCCTTGATACTTTAAGACAAATTTAAAGATACTGCTTTATTACTGAATTTTCAAACAAGAGATTTTTGGTGTGTAAAAAAGGGAAAGAGCCTTAACTTTCTGAAAGTAGAAGAACAAATCAAAACCAAGGATGACTACCTTTGCTCTGCTCCAAGATGCAAAAGTCTTGCCAAAACAGGAGGGCCTGGACTTCTGGTGTCACATGAGTTAAAATACTCATATATGATGCTACACTGAAAATCTGAGTTCCTACACTCAAGACACTGGGATTTCATGTTGCAGACACACAAATTGCAAATGCACTGAGATTCATGCACCCAGCTACAATCCTCTGGGCTCTTAGCTACCCAAGAGCCTTGTGACAGCAAACCTTCCTAATGGGGCCTATCAGAAATCAAGAAATTGTGTCAACAAGTCTCACTTGGGCCAGATAAAGGCATTTCCCAGGTTGGCAGTGATAGAGATGAACAGAATAAGGGGGGCCATTAGTCACAAAGAGCATCTCTTTAACTTCTAAGTAAATGGAATAACTTTCTTTTTCAAGAGCTCTGAATATCTGTTCCAATGAAAATTACTGTAGCAAATGCAATATGGCTCTTCGACTTCCCTCTGGTTGGAAAGCGAGGACATCTCTATCACAGAGTCACAGAATGTCAGGAGTTGGAAGGGACCTCAAAAGATCACCTAGTCCAATCCTCCTGCCAGAGTAGGTCACAGGAACTCATCCAGGCAGGTTTTGAATGTCTCCAGAGAAGGAGACTCTAACTGGTAGCTATATTTTTCATATGGATACAATTCCTGTAACAGTTGTTTCTCCTCTTTTTTCTGCTTAGGTGACAGGAGTGGATTATTTAGGGTTGTGGTTTTTTTCTTTTGCTAGTTTAGCACCACTATTTCTACCCATTATATCTTCTTTTTTTTGCAAGATTACTATCCTCTGGGGAGAGAAATTATAACTCTTGGTCTGGTACTAAAACTCTTTATGTAAATTGAATACAAGACAGCTTTTGTATTAGGAATAGCACTTTCTAGAAAATTAGAGCAATCATGAGGCAAGTCTTTTATAACTCACTTGGCTTCACTTCCCTGGCTCTCTCAAGAATATTACTTTTTAAAAAAAAAAAAAAAAAAAAATCTCCTGAACATTATGATCATTGAAGCAACTGTTCTCCAAAATTCTTAGTAACCAGCCCCTGTGGAGACAGGTCTGGTGAACTTTGTAAATTACGCTAAATCAAGGGATAGTTTATTGTCTCCAGTTCCAAGCCTCCATAAAAAACCATAAGTGTACCCGCATTTCCACTACCTATTCCTTTTAAATTTTTAAGCTGGCAGGGGAAACATGATTTTTGTGACTGAATCAGATCTGTCTTAAAAAAAAATAAATTCACTTTTCACAGAACAGGTCAGCTAAGCCTCACCTAGGAAACAGTGATTTACTCGAAAGAGCCTTAACTTTCTGAAAGTAGAAGAACAAATCAAAACCAAGGATGACTACCTTTGCTCTGCTCCAAGATGCAAAAGTCTTGCCAAAACAGGAGGGCCTGGACTTCTGGTGTCACATGAGTTAAAATACTCATATATGATGCTACACTGAAAATCTGAGTTCCTACACTCAAGACACTGGGATTTCATGTTGCAGACACACAAATTGCAAATGCACTGAGATTCATGCACCCAGCTACAATCCTCTGGGCTCTTAGCTACCCAAGAGCCTTGTGACAGCAAACCTTCCTAATGGGGCCTATCAGAAATCAAGAAATTGTGTCAACAAGTCTCACTTGGGCCAGATAAAGGCATTTCCCAGGTTGGCAGTGATAGAGATGAACAGAATAAGGGGGGCCATTAGTCACAAAGAGCATCTCTTTAACTTCTAAGTAAATGGAATAACTTTCTTTTTCAAGAGCTCTGAATATCTGTTCCAATGAAAATTACTGTAGCAAATGCAATATGGCTCTTCGACTTCCCTCTGGTTGGAAAGCGAGGACATCTCTATCACAGAGTCACAGAATGTCAGGAGTTGGAAGGGACCTCAAAAGATCACCTAGTCCAATCCTCCTGCCAGAGTAGGTCACAGGAACTCATCCAGGCAGGTTTTGAATGTCTCCAGAGAAGGAGACTCTAACTGGTAGCTATATTTTTCATATGGATACAATTCCTGTAACAGTTGTTTCTCCTCTTTTTTCTGCTTAGGTGACAGGAGTGGATTATTTAGGGTTGTGGTTTTTTTCTTTTGCTAGTTTAGCACCACTATTTCTACCCATTATATCTTCTTTTTTTGCAAGATTACTATCCTCTGGGGAGAGAAATTATAACTCTTGGTCTGGTACTAAAACTCTTTATGTAAATTGAATACAAGACAGCTTTTGTATTAGGAATAGCACTTTCTAGAAAATTAGAGCAATCATGAGGCAAGTCTTTTATAACTCACTTGGCTTCACTTCCCTGGCTCTCTCAAGAATATTACTTTTTTTTTTTTTTTTTAAATCTCCTGAACATTATGATCATTGAAGCAGCTGTTCTCCAAAATTCTTAGTAACCAGCCCCTTTGGAGACAGGTCTGGTGAACTTTGTAAATTACGCTAAATCAAGGGATAGTTTATTGTCTCCAGTTCCAAGCCTCCATAAAAAACCATAAGTGTACCCGCATTTCCACTACCTATTCCTTTTAAATTTTTAAGCTGGCAGGGGAAACATGATTTTTGTGACTGAATCAGATCTGTCTTAAAAAAAAATAAATTCACTTTTCACAGAACAGGTCAGCTAAGCCTCACCTAGGAAACAGTGATTTACTCACATGGAATTTCCACATCATTCTTCCCCACCCATCCCAATCAAAGCAGTTCTTGACCTGAATCCTAGCAGACTATCTTTTACTGCCACTTCATCATTCCCTGATGATGTATTTTTTTCAGGGAAGGATAAGGAACTAAACCTAAGAATTGAAGAATAAACTGCTCATGATAGTTTAAACAGACTGAAGTGACAGTTCTGGATATATGATAATCTTTTGACTCAAACCCAAATAATCAGTTTACTTTGATATCAGCTATTTGAAAACAAAAGGAATGGAAAAATTTCTTGGTTTTCCCCTTGGTGATTATTTTGTTAAAGTGGTTCATTCAGCTGTGCTTTTCTCCTGCAAGTCTTGAACTGGAAATTTTTCTTTTTGTGCAGCTTTATTTAAGCTAAATCAACAGTCAATGATAAAATTGTATACACCAGGTCGTATTTCTCCATCTTTTCCACTAGCAGAGTGTGCTTTTCCAGTCAGAATCTATTCTACTTCAGTATGATCTCATTTTAACTGAACACTAAGGAAATATGTACATATTAATTTGTAGACAAAGTACACATTAGAAACCTAAAGCACTGGAAATTCCACTGATTAATATGAAGTTGGTGTGTGCAAACTTCATAATGCAGATCAAGTTACATTTTCACCTGATCTCCCCTCCTTTTTCATGATATGCAAAATACTTTGGGAAAAAAAAAAGCTTCACAGAAAAGTAGACATGTGAAATGAAAACGATTTTTACTAGCATTTTCTTTGCTACATTTAGCTTCATCAAATCTGAGTAAGCCTAATCTGAAGTAATCTTGATGAAACAGCATCAATGCAGATTCTCCTCTATGATCTATAACCAAACTCAGATTTAAAGTAAACCTGAAATCATTAGAGACACTTTGGTGCCTACCCTACAAGAGCTGTTCCCTTGTGTGATTAGCAATGCATCAATGACAGGGACTGCAGCAAGTAGAGAAGCTTTGCCAGCTGTGTGTGAAAAGGGGCACAGGGGAGTTTTGACTTCACCTAGTCCGGCTTTCCTTCACTGTGCTTAATAGCTTATTGTTGCATGTACTTAATTCACTCCAGACATATGAAATGTTCACCGGCAACAATTGTGACAAACCTGGCAATCTGTATTTAAAAAGGTTTAACCTGATGATGCAACAAGATATGAGCTCATCCTTTTTATTAGGTCAAGAACAAGACATTTTGCAGACTTTAAAAATCAAAATATATGGTTTAGTAATAGTTTGAGGTTCAGCGGTTTTAAAATATTAAGTATTTAAGTACCTGGTATTAAACACCATGATAATAGACTTAAGGTTTAGAACTGAGAAAGCCTCCAAAATGGAGATAAAAGACTAAAGTCAGAAAAAAGCACTGGCTTTCTGGCATTGATGTCAGGATTTGCTGAGTGTCTTTATCTCCCATCACTGGTCATTCCAGCCACCCACTCTTTGCATCTTTTCACTCTAGCCTTCCTCTAGTTGCCCTGCATGCCTTGCTTTAGCCCTTCTACCTTATTCTGTTCAGTAATATGTTACTTGATCTCCACCTGCCCAACTGGGTACCTTTGCCCTTGCATACATCCAATATGAAAATTTCAACCAAAAATAGCACAAACACCTGAGGAACCCGTGTGAGAGTAAAAAGGTTGTTGTTTTTTTTTATCCCTAGTTAAAGCCACAAAAACTTGCACTCTGAAACCCTTTTTCATCCCAATTCTCTTCTAAATTTGCCACTTAGAGTTTCTTATAAAGTTAATATGTTAGACACTGAGTCAAGAGAAACATTTGATTTCAGTATTCTATTTTGAAACAGTATAAAAATTAACACACTTGGAAAAACACTGAATGTTGTTTCAGAGCTGTTTTTACTTTTATTGGACTTATTTTGACTTCTCTTTCACAACTACATTTTTTTGAAGTTTATATGGACTCTTGCAAAGTTTCCATTTTGGCAAAACTGTTCTCTTGTGAGAAAATGTCCTCCTAGGAAGGTTTCAAATAGTGACAATTGCACTGCATATGTAACTTGACTCCTTTGCTTCTCCAGCTGCCTGATTGGAATCCCAGCTCTGAAGCATCTATTGCTTGCTTTTGTAACTGAAAACCCAAACCTCACTGAAGATCCTAAATACCATGCTGATAAATAAATGACCATTGAATAATAATAATATAAGTTTAATGGCCAATGAGATGGCTATGAAACCAGTTCAAGAGAAAGCCTATCCAAAAACTGGGTATGGTGGTAAAAAAACAGGCATTGTGCAATTATAGAGCAATAAATTCTTTCCCCAAAGTAACATCTGAAATAAAAATGCATGAAGGAATACATACATCCATAATTTTGCTGAAGCACAGTATCTCCATTTTCATCCTTATATTTCAAATAAAAGCAATTGAAGTAGGAACTGCTTACTCAAGTTTAAATATTTGAGTGTTTGAAACACTTAATATTTAAGAAGTACTTAGCTAAAAGTATTAGTTTTAAAAACCACTAAGCCAGTACTGAGTTTCCATGTGAATATAAGAATAACTTATATTCAATGTCTTCCTTATACATTTTTGATAAATATCTTAGATACAGCTAGCAAGGGAGCTACCCCTTCACTTGAAAAGACTATCATAAGACTACACATAAACAAAAAGTCAGAGGTAATAGGTTGTTCCCTCCATTGTCTATTCTGTAAGCACAACCATTTTCCATTTTAAAATCAACAGTATCTCTTAATCTTATAGAAAAATGCCTGTGGATAAATGTGTTTATCATATCACATAAATATCCCATTGACTGCAATGTACTATAGTATCTCTGAACTCCCAAACGCCAACGTGTAATAAACAGAAAACATTTTTATAGAAACTAATGCCTGTCACAGCAAGAAGGATTTTATACTAGATTTATATTTTTCAGGAAGTTACTTCCATGCGACTGTGTCGAGAAGCTTCTTATTTTGTATTGTTATTAAGATGTACTTAACTGGAGTATTCATGTCTTCCCTCAGCCATGATAATAGTCTCAAATTCCTCTCCAACTACAGACAGCAGCTTGGTCAGGCTGTTGAGTGTTGCCTTCCAAAAGCCCACGGAGAGCAAAAAGCCCAGACCACAGTGGAACAGGAAACCTGTTAGTCAAAGTAAGAGTTATGGCAGATACTTCTACAGTCCTCTTCTACAGTCACTGCCCTGAAGCCATGTCTTAATTTCAAGACCTCTGACTTACACCAAGATTAGAGGGGTAAATCTATGCCAGCTTGTGCTACTATAGCAGATGGGATGTCGCTTTTTTCAGAAGTTTGGCATCACTAGTCATCAGATGCCATTTACAAAACAGAAAAATGTAAGATGCTTAAACTCCAAATCTCTCTTAGGTTTTGCTTCAAGTATTTTTCAGTGTCCCCCAGTTTTTTCACTCCTGTTTTGTATTTACAGCTGCAACTCTAAAATAAACTAATTTTAGGATTAATATTATATAGTAGCACATCTTTACAGTTATCTTTCAAAGCATTTGGATTTCCTCTCATCTGGCTCAGACTGCAGAATTTACCAACCCCTTTTACTCACCTACGTGGATCTAATACTTAGTCTGGATGTGATCTGGAAAGTTTGATGATGATTTCAAATTAATTTACACATGCCTTTCATCTCTAAAACAACCCTTGGCCTCTTTTCTTTTTGGTCTTTTTTTGTCAGGGATGAAGTCAGAATCTTCTGTTTATTCTTTAATTGATATTAAACTGAAACAATTTGAAGTTTTGAGAAGAAAGGGGAAAGAAAAAAGACGTCCTTTAAAGTAATAATTCTGTACTTCATAAGGATCAAACTCTTCAGATTCCTTACTGGAAAAGGGAGGAACAATACAGGAAGGAATTAAGGCAATGAACATTTCTGTCACTCACCTTACAAACTAATTTTTCTTCTACATTTTATTAGATGCTGTCTTGCTCTCTTCCTTAACACAAATGTCAGATTATATTAGATGCATAAATTATATGGATTATATTTCTGTCACCAGTAAATTAGCTGTTAAATTTAGTTTGCATGATGCTATTGACAAGTCCCTCATTTAAGAAACTCTTTTCTCTTTTGTAATTCCTTCCATCTTTCTTTCTTTCCTCTTTTGTCAAAATCTCCATCACAGTTTGGAAGAACCCTGTAAAAGTTGTAAATATATGTCACAGGCTTACAAGGACAGAGAGGCTACATTTCTCTCAAAAAGGCAGGAAAATGAGCATATAAATTAAGTAAACATTCCATAAGCATACTGGACAAAAAATGCAGATCTCAATGCAGTTGTTTTAAGTAGACTTATTTTCTTGTTTTGGTCCAAAATTTTTCTAAGCCAAACAAGAGTTTCTGATCCAAGTAGGAATCAGACAACTGATACATTTAAGGAACTGTTAAGGTTTAAGCTATATTGCTGGCTCCTCATTTTGATTTTGTTTCCAGACCTCGGGAACCAGTCCCTCTCTTACAAAACCATTTTGACAGCTGAAAAGTTACAGCACTGTTCATTCAAGCTCTATGAAGTTCAGCCACGTTAAGTGCAACTGAGCCTCAGCAGGATGCATTATCTTCAGCACAACAAGGTGTGATCCAGATTGATTTTTACTAGGGCTTGAACATCCAAAGTCCAACAAATACAAACCCATTATCACCCATGGTTAAATGTCACAAATGCACTATTTTTTGAGACTTGCTGATTTGTGTAACACTCCTCAATCTGTTGTGGTTCACCAAATACTTTAAGAGGAACAGTGCCAGGAAGTCCCATCCAAATTTACAGAAGCACTGTTCTGTCATCATCCCTGCTCAATTAGACAACATGGCCATGCTTCAAGTTGTCACTCTGCATTCCAGTATTCTCAGGCCAAATCCTCAAATCACCTCCTGTTTAATTAGATTATTGTTGTGGAATGCCCAGGAAGTTATTGGCATCAGCAAGCTTGCTGATCCTATTATATCTGTGAACTAACAGATTTTCCACACACACAAAGTTTTAACTGAAAGATCAGTCTGGGGATTAATAGTCTCTCCCAGGGTTCACTTATCAAAAGTATTAGGTATTTGATCACAGTCAATTCCACACAATTGACAGACATTCCAAGCAGCTCTTGCTTTACTTGCACAGAACTATTTATTTTTTTCAGCATTTGCTCCTGAATTATTGCATGACCTTAAGACAACTGTGACCTATAAGTTCCATGAATAAATAGAGGGTTTGATGTCTGGGTTAAACTCTGGCTCCAAAATGCAATAATAATTTCAAACTACTTCATGAGAGGACTACAACTAGAAACAGCTGCCCATTACCAAAAAATTCACAGCACTGATGTCTCTGTACAACAGGAATTATCAACTGGTCATTTGATTTCTGGGTGATATTTAGAACTATTTATGTTGCCTCTGGTTCACCTAGAGGGGAATCTGTGGCACAGCAGGAAAACAAGCAAGGAAATCCTTTAGTAACACAACATACCAAAACTGAAACTTCCCTTTCAGAATCATGGTAAATAATCTGTGCTCCAAGGCTCTCTTTGCAAGAAAGGGCAGCCAATGCCTTATGAAGCAGTTAACTAGAATAAACACTGGAGGTTGAAAAGTCTGTTTTTAAAAGCTTTTAAATGGACTTATCAATAAAGCTGTCCTAAAGGTTTGCTCAAGAGGTATTTATTACCAATTTTAGTGAGAACCTGAAATGCGATTTTATCAGGAAATAAGCTTAATAAGGTGTTAAACCAAAATATTCCAAGTAACATTGCACCGGAAATGCTTCCACAAATATACCATGCAATCTATAGAATACATGACTTGCTTAACTGAGTAACAATCTCAACACACTTTTAGCCTGTATGCTTCTTTTTTAATCAGGAGTTCTGCTTGAACTCTGAACCAAGCAGTAGATTGTTTTGTGCCTGCACAAAAAACCAGGGGTAAAACAGGGATAAGAAGTGCTAATTAAGACTTTCCCCTCATGTAGCTTACTGATCTTTTAACATGCTTTGCAGTGTAAATAGAAACCAGCACACTGTAGTAGCCACCCAAAGAATCATTGACATTTAAGCCCCGCAGCACAACAACAATCATTTTACAAGTGATATATACCCCTAGGGCTAGTCATATTTTGTCTAGAAGCAGTTCACCAGCAGAATGAAATTATATTTCATAGAGAGAGGACTAAAATTATCAAAACAGAGATATAGACAGACATTTCTTAAAAACCTCAGATTTCCACACGGACCGTAATCTTCTTACAGTAGCAATTTATATGAAGGTTAAAAATAAAGCATACATAGAAATATCTTTTGAGTCAGACTCAAGTTTTGGCATTCCCTATTTCTGCAAACATGAATTCCAAGAGAACCTACCTACCAGAAGTAAAAAAAAGGAAGTTTTGAAAAATTGGACCATAACGGTCTTAAGTACCATGAATTAAAGAGGAAAGCCAGAATAAAAGAAAAAATACCTTTCTTTTCTTGTATGCTTATGTGTTTTACTACGGACAGAAGCCAGCTTACAAGAAAGTGTTTCAAGATGCTAAAATTCATAAAAGACTCCCCCCCTGTGTACACCCCTGCTTTCAGGCCCTCTTAAAAATTGTCATCTTTAGGATTTCAAAAGTAAGTTTTAATCCTAGCTCTGCCAATAATCTTCTGGTTGACCTTGAGCAAATCACTTTGCCTCTGTTCTTTCAGCCTAGCTGTAAAGCTGGATTAATTCTTACCCACTCATAGTGGTGTAAAATAAATGATTGTCATGCAGTATTCTGAAGCTCTACAACACACAGGAGATAAGCAGGGCATACAACAGGTTTTGCATGAACTTGGCAAAGATAAGCTTAAAAACAACTGTCTAGGAGCTTTGAGGAGAAAATATCAATATTTCCATTCAAAAGGGTTTTCGTTTTACATTCCAAATTAATCCTACCTGAAACACAGCCCATTTTTATTAAGGGCTCAATACAATATGTACATCTTTGATTTTTGTCAATAGGAGTAAAAAACCTAATTACCTCTGTCTCCTTTTTTTCTTCCTTAAATGACAAATCTCTAGACTTCACTAGGAGTATGTATTTCTTCAGCAGCATCCAAAACTCTTAACAAAACATTGAAATAGCTCAATTTTGCAAGACTGGTTATGCAAAATCAGACCATCTTATTGCACCTGTAACATGGCAAGACACCAAAGAGCACAGGATGACGGCACAAATCAGTAATTTGTCTAGCCAGTGCCCAATTACTTTATATTGTGAAATGTACTCAGAGACTTGTTTAGCAAAATATTAATAATAAATGCAAAGGTATATCACCTAGTGTTCCTAATAAGAATTTTAATTAAGCTGTCAGTTTTTTGAAGCCAGAGTTTTCTAAAGACAGTTCTCCTTACTGGTCTCTTATTACAGCTGGATTTTGTTTTCATTAGTTTATTTCTTGTCATGGCTTTATTCTCTGCTCTCATTACAGTGAAGATTCATAGATCAAAATGACACTTTTTGCAGGAAACTCCCAATTCAGCCAACATCTTGTAGTTGTAAAAACATCATAAAAAGATACAAACCTGCTCATCAGAAACTTATTTCCTCTGCATAAATGAACACACAAGAATTGCAATGACCTACAGCAGTGAAATTACTAAGTGTCAATCGTTTGCATGAGAAGCAAAAAACTATTCCAAAGGATTACAAGGCTTTATCCTTCAAGTACTTATCCAGGGGGATAATATCCATGCCAACATAAATGCTTGCAGGAATATAGCTTTTCACAGCTTTAAGGTCTTCTGGTTTAGCTAATGGCTTGTTTCTAATCAAGAAAACAGTTGCAATGTGTACCAGAAAACCAACCCCAGATTTCCTACACACATGGGATATGAAGTTTGAAACAGTTTATCTTCTCACATCTCAGCAAGCAAAACTGCTCCTATGCTAAAGGCGCAATTCCACAGCAGGACACTCTTAAGACATTCAGGGGGTTCTCCTGTGATAGGTTACCAAAGGAGATGAAAGAAAACATTTCTAAGCTGAAGAACCTCAATAATCAGACATCCTAACTATTGCATCCGAGGTTAAGACTAACACAATGAAGTCCCAGATAAGTTAACAAGATCTCCTTGGTCCTTAAGTTGATATATAATTTCTTTAAAAGTTCTTTAATGTGATCTTTTCTGCACAGGTCCTTGGGACTAACTGATCATAACATTTAAGTCTCATGCAGTCTCATATACTTCTTGAAATTATTCTAAAATCTCAAACAGTGTCTCCCAAGAAAGTAGAATGAAGCTGCCAAGGGAATTGATCTGGCTGCAGCTGAGATACAAGCTTACTAACCTTAACAGCACTCACTCACTCCCTTCACACCAAGTGCTACTGTCATCTCACACATCTGGTACAAGTGCTTGTGTTACTGCTTTCTGTCCTGGTCACATCAAGTGATCCTGACTTGCTATTTAAAGTGGACAACAGTTAGTTGAAGTAGAAAGAATTTTGAAAGCCACAAAATGCTAAAGCATTCTGTGGCTCATAAAATTTTCACTTACTTAAGAAAAAGGAATTAGAACACTAACAAAAAGGGTCTAACTTAAGATTCACGAGTTTTGCTACACAAGTGAGTTTTGGGAGGTGGACATGCAGTGTGAACAAAGCCAACAGGCAAAAGGAAGCATGGCCAACTGAATGCAAGAGAGATAAAGCAAAAATCTTGCATAGGAATTCCATGAGTTTGTCCATAGGATTTGGACAAAAGTAACTCCAGATTATTGACTATCACATACAAACCTTTCGCAGATTGCTTTGTATATTGCTGGTATTCTCTATTCTGTCAAAATACAGACCTAAATCTAAAGGAAAAGTCTTTGGGTGATTTATTTAATGTTTTCATCAATCTCTAGTTAAATGCTACTGGTCTTACTATTTCCCTTGCAGGATATTCAAGACAGACACTGTCTCCACATTCACATATAAAGCAGAAAAATTACATTATTCAAGCCATTCATCCTGAACATGTTGTGCAAGCTTTTCCTGCCTTCAGACTGCAGAAAAGGAAAATAACATTTCTCTCAGTTTCTGCTCACCAATTCAGTGGCCTTCCCCATCTGCACATGCATTCTAGAATAATGTTTCCTTTAAATTAAAACTTTCATAATACAGCTATCCATCAGCAGAGAGACTAGCTTGCCTGCAGCCCAGTGCTGGATTCCTGGGAGCAGAGAAAAAGCTCAGGCTTATAGCAATGAATATGCATTTATTGCCCAGTAAAGCCAACAATACTACACTTCAGCCAGAGACTTAGGGGAACAGCACTGAAAGATGTCAGAGTCCATTCTATCAAGTTGACAAGTTACCTAATGCCTATGTGAACCAAAAAATGTGGGGGAAATGGAAATTCATTCACAAGCAAAAGAGATAAAAATAAATATAAAGACATCAGACCATAGACTCAGAGGGTATCTACTTAAGGCAACAACGAAGGCTAGAAGTGCAATTGAATTTAAAATTATGGTATAAGCAAATATAAAATTACAGGAGGGTCAATAGTTACACAGTTAAGGTGTTAAACTTTAAAATTCAAGGGCTGGGAGACACAGAAGCTCTATATTTAGATATCACTTGGGCTGCAAATTCCAACAATTTTGGGGTCAGGAAATTCTGCTATACTCTCATGTGGACATGTCTCACAGGCTGCAAAAACCGCAGTGGCATCAATAATTACCAAGATGAGGTAATTAGTCTTTCCCCCTCATATTTGCTCTTATTCTGCAGAGCATAATAAACAAGAGGCCATTTTAAGTTCAAAAAAGTTACAAAGATGCATAAAGGAGCAACATCAGAGGTTTTATTATTGCAGAACATTGAAACCAGAAGGTGGTTTCAAAAGGCATTAAATGACTGGATGATGATAAACTGTTATGAATCTGCTGCTTTAGAAGGGAAGCTGAACTCTGTTTTAGCACATTAAGTTACTGTGGACACAAGAACAACTCTTGGCTTGTGTGGGATGCAGAAATCAGACAATAGAGTAAACCACCAAATTGGGATTTAGGTCTGCTTTGTTTTCAGCATTCTATAGCTTAATTGTACTTTCCATTAACTGGCATTTCTAAAGCATTTCTGTTTACTTGGGGTTAAT
Source organism: Chaetura pelagica (assembly GCF_000747805.2). NCBI lineage: Eukaryota > Metazoa > Chordata > Aves > Apodiformes > Apodidae > Chaetura > Chaetura pelagica. The sequence goes on along the minus strand of NW_009970717.1, from coordinate 7,323,915 downwards.
GGCATGAAAACTGTAAAAGTTTCTAGAAATCTCTTTATGGCCTCTTGCAAGCTACTTAAACTAAGCTTTATTTTCATAAAAGTGCTATTAATTTTCCACTTAAAACTTATCTGTACTAAGCTGCCAGAGATAATGACAGGTTTGTACTGATCATTTCTATCTAGATAGATTTTGACCTTAATTTAATGCATTTTGAAATAAAAATTTTGGAAAAAAAACCAGCTATCATTTAACTTCCTGGCAGCCATGCATTAATCTCTCATGTCCTAGAAGGAATCAAAAGCATTAAAAATATATTTCTGACATAGTATGTGTACAATTGCTTTTATGGTGACCCACCAATTTATATCTTGACCCGAACTGCAGCACAAATTTAGTTTTTGTCCAAGTTTACTTGCAAAAGCACTGAAAGAGTGCTTAAAGTGGTTAAATAAATAAATAATTTTAATACAACTGGCTTTACAAGTATCATACAAGGAAATCTATATTTTTCAATTATATGAGCTTGCTTTGAAGGATAGAACACGCTTTGGGTTTTTTTGTTCTTTAGATGTGTCCTTGGGCTTGAATAAAAACAGCCTGTGTGTCAGTGAGTTACTATAATACCCTCATTTTTATATATTAATATATTTAATGGTGCCTAGCAGTGTGAAAAGAATGAAGAATGATACACATTTTGGAATTGTTCTTTCCTGTATGACACCCAGATCATCTTAACACATTTCAGCCTGGGCCTCTTCTTATTTCAAGCACAGCTCTCCTTGAGGCTACTTACCATAGTAACCATCACAGGTGTCAAGGAAAATTACACATCATAGTCCTCCACTCTGTGAAAGAAATACTTTTGTTGTTGTTACCATGATCTGATATATGGCAAGAATGAACAACACTACTAATAAAATATTTAACAGCCTAGATTTAACTTGGCTTGCTATAGGGTGCAAAGAAGCTTTTGACTTGATTAAATATTCCACTTAGTGTGGGATGCAGGTTTAGCATTTTTTAATTCTTCCCCAGAGCACCGTGCCAGGTTTTTGTATAATTAAGTGGGTACACTCCAGACTGTTTACAGCTGGGATCCCTGATGAGACTACTGTCTGAAAACTTTACCTGCTTTTCAAAACTACATATAGGCTGTCAAGTCCTTCAATAATTTCCTTTCTAGTGGCTGTTTCAAAAAGTTTTAAGCAATTTATTATTAAGGCAGCCAAACAGATGCTCCCCCTCCCCTCACTTTTAAAATTTCCTTTTTCTTATTTTATTCTCTGCTATGGGTTTATGCATCTTAATTACAGGATTGATAAAAAGCTGAAACAGACTAGTTGAATTTGAGGCATAGAAATGAGCCCATTTATAATATATTAATCAGTGGAATAATTAAGAAGCAAAGGGGAAATCTCAAGTTCATTAAAAAGAGTGACTGACAACACTGTAGGAAGAGACTTCTATTTGATACAATAAATTTTGATACTAAATCTGAAACAGTCATCAAAATACCTGCAACTGCAAGGAAGTAATGTATTAGCATATGAAACAGTTCTATTTTTTGTTTGTTTTTTTGCACAAATTGAGTAAGATGGAACAGCTCCTTTATTTACAGGTCTTTGTGCTCTACCAGTCTGCTGCCTCCTGTCACATCTTGTTACAATGTAAGAAACAAAATCAAATGGGAAAGGGGTTTCAAACAAATACTTCACTAAGGTAAGCACAACAGTAGACAAGGTAGGAAGTCTGTACACAGAGCCAGTCCTAAGGTTAAAAAAATAATACATTACTACCTACATTGTCTTTGATCAGTGACACAGGTGACCCAAACAGCCAACATTAAGTGAATTTGTCTGCTCCTACACATCACTTCCTCAGCATCCATGAGAAAATAGAGTTAACATGCAATAAATTGCACTTCAAGTCACAGACGATGAATTCACAAAGAAAAACAGAAGAATATAATAATCACTTCTAATAACCAGTAAAAAAGCATCCATGAAAGAATCAAAACATTGAGCCTTCCTTTTGTTTCACACAAGTAATGCCAGGCATCTTGAATGGCAGCTCCAAAGATGACAGAATCATTTTGGCTGGAAATATGGATGTGCTATTGCTTCATTATTGCATGGATTCATCATTTGCATGAAGGCTTCCTCAGGTGTTTCTACACCACCTCCTTGCCCTACAGCACAGGGCTACTGACTGCAAGACTGCTTCTAAATATTGTTCCCTGTGAGTGCAGGCCTTAAGGTAAAAATTGTTCTGGCAGCTGGGCAGCAAAAAGGGTTTTGGGGACAGTCCCTGACATGTGCCATTCTGAACTCCTGTAATGGGGAAGAATTGGCTTGAGCCTGATAATACAATTCTTTGCAGCTCTTGGAAGTAAGTACACCAAAGCACTTTTCATCTCTAAGATTAATTTTATTAGTACATAAACTACAGCAAGATCCATTTTTGGCAGGGAAAACCAATCCACTAAGCAAAAAAGATGTAAAGGTTTAGTAACAACTACTTCAGTGCCCTCTGAGTCCATGTCACAGAGCAAGTCAGCCTGCAACAAGAATACTGACTCCAAACATCACAACTATCTCAACAGATAATTTTCAAGAATAATTTCCTGGAGGAAACTTCAACAGACATGGCTTTTACTGTTGCTGAAGTGTAACTGAGTTAATACAAATGCAAAACATTTTAAAATACTTTGTTTCCTGAGCACTAAGCTCCATGCTGTGTAAAGCAATTATCACATCTCTCAATTTCCCAATCCTTATGTTATTTTATTAGAACTAATGAATGTTTTTAGCATACAAGACACTAAATAAGTTTGCATAGGATTGTAGCTGTCAGCCCACACTCATCTCTGTAGACCTAACACAAAAGATATAACAACATTTACACAGTAAATAACTATGTTGAATCCTGAACCACTCCTCATAGGATATGATTAATCCTTTAACCCACTAAATGCCCAAGGCTGAATTGGAGGGGGCTGGAAAAAACATTCTAATCACAGAGAGAGAGACTGGTCATCCAGGGCAACGCCAAAATCACTCACAGACAACATAACGCTTTGCATATAATCCAGTTACAAGAAATCAGTGCTCTACTTCAACTAAAATAACCTTGGATTTTCAGTGCTTCAGGTTGCTTATTCCCTAAGCACTGCAGAGCTCAGCCTTGTCAGGCTGTCTTCAGCTATTTGTCTAATTTTATTTTTTTTTTTATGATGGAGAAGAAAAAAAGAAAGCAATGGTAACTGGAAGGTTCACACAGGATTCTATACAATTCACAGTCTAAGTTAGCACACGTGAGTTCAGCCCAACGTTTATCACCCTGTCATTATGGATGAAAAGTTTTATGTCCTCCCCTGAAGAATCACAATTGTTCCATTACATTTTTCATTCAACTCCTGTGACTAAAGACATAAACAAAATACAAACGAATTTTCAATTTTCCTCCATATTTGAATCATGCAGCCTCCCCTTCCTGATGACCTCTGTTCCTCTTCTTCCTTGCTTTTTTCTATTATGTTTGAAAATCGAATATTTTTTACTGCAGGTGGGGAAACAGGGAGATAGCTTCTTACTCTTGGCCTGCAGTAATAAGGCTCAATGTAAGAGGTAATTAAGAATTTACTGCTTTGACATCCAAATTCATACAAGTGTAAACATTTGGCTCAGCAATTGAAGAGAAAAATTACACCTGTTTAGAAATAATTATTATAAGGAAGACTTGGCTACTATACTGTTTGATTTGTATTGTAAGCATAGAAGTTTTGGGCAGAAAGCACTGGCTTCTATGCTGTCCTGTAGGACTCTGCCCATCATACATTAGGATGAATCATAATTAAAAGTATTTGCTTAAAACTTTGGTCTTATTTTCCTCCCATGTGCCATCTGAGCCTTAAAAAGAATACCAAGGAACTGAATTAACTGAGTAAATACTAATGCAAGTATTATATAGCAATTGAATCACCACCCAAGATTTCTCCACTTCAGGAAAAGAAAAAATAAGGAAAAAAGAAAAGGTTTATTTGTAAAGGGTTAGGGAGATGAACAACTTTGGCCAACATTCACCTTTTAATTTCATACTGAAACAGCAGTTAGTTTTGTTGCTGTTTCTCATGAGTCAAACATAAACTGGGGGGGGGAGCAGCCTAGAGCTTTTATGCTGCCAATCTCCATGCTAATTTTAAAGATTCAATGTTTACATATAAACCCATGTACTAGATATTCAGCTTTTATTCACCATCAAACCCTATGACAGCAAAATCGAGGATCATTAATAAAGCAAATCAAACCCATTCATTTTAACCATAGACTGAAATCTTAAGACATTTCTTAAAATCTCCAAGAGCATTTATTTTCCTTTATTAAAAAAGACAAAGCATTTCAACCTGAGAAATACACTCAGTCCATTGTCAGTTATAAATATTCTCAAAGATGGTAGAAAAAAAAGACATATAAAGCAGAGCTTTATGATAAAATTTCTGATTCTACAGACACCTTAATAAACATCCTTGGCTTCATAACCATTATTTCAGAGAACTACTCAATATAGAAGGATTAATCACTTGAAACAAATATTACTATGATCTGATCTCAGAGACAGACACCTATCCTGTTCAGTACTTGATTTCATTAGATAGATACCAACTCTGCAGGCAAATCAAACAAGGACTTGAAGATCTGAAGAATCAGGAATGAAACAGTGTATCCAGCCAGCCTTAAACAGAACAAAACAGTTCAGTGAGAATGCAGATTTAATCTATAGCCTTTGTGTATAAACCTCATGTGCTTAAACCAGATAATTCTGTAGAACAATATATTATTTATCTAAAATTAAAATTAAAGCTAAAAGACTCTGACAATCAAACATTGCTATTTAATTTTAAAGGCAGCTTGGGGAATTGTAACAAAACAAGCCTCAGAGTTGACATAGAATTGCCTACTTGGAGAATGTAAATAATCAAAAAGCTAGTGTGAAAGCTGAAGAGATCCTGCTTTTTACTGAGTAACTACAGTAGGTTTTCCTTTTCCAATACCTTATAAGATTTATAAAATCTTCAAAATGGAAAACTCATTTTAAAAAATTGTATGACCTCTTTCCAAAGCCACTACAGAACACATTTAAAGCTTGCAGCACAGCTCACCACTCTGCAATGACACTGTAAGGCACTTCTAATTCACCAGTCTTGAAAGAAAAACAGGGGAAGAGGCCTTTTATCATCTCAGCCTTTTTCCTAGTATCAACCTGGAAAGGGCTTTTAAAATAAACAAGTCTTTTTAATATTTTCCTAATAGATGCTGAAAAGAAATCTTCAGTGTGAGAACTATGCTTAAAGAGAGAAAATGTGTATGCATCTCATTATTACACAGAAGAGCAAAAGAGGTGGGGAGTAATATTTGCTTATAGATCTCCCTAGGATGAGCACAAACTGAATTTAATGGAAATGAATTATTCCATCTTGTTCCTTTTGAAATTAACCGAAGTTCTGCCATTTTTTTTTTATAGTAGCACAGCCTGATCCTCAGTTAAGACTCTTGTCCTGCATACACTTATTATGGCACTCTATACCTAAGTGCAAATACCAAAAAAAACCCAAACACAAAACCAAAAATCCCCAAGCCACAGGATTATATTCCCACCTAGCATAAAGCAGTCTATCTTAATTACAGCAGAATTGTTGAGCAGAGAATCCAGGACATGCATTTTATTATTACTTAACATTTAAACAGACCAAAGAGGGAAGAAAAAAAATGTTCAGCTTGACTTTCAATCTTTTATATGTTTCTCTTTTTGCTTGGAGATAAAAGTTATAATTACTGAAGTGTAATTAGTCTCTTTCAATCTCTAATTTTCTGATAATAACATTAAGTTTTTAACAAAGCCAAGCCTAATTTAACTTTATAAGAATATAATAAATTGGTTTCCAAAGTTCAGCAAGGTATATGTTATTTCAAATAAAGTAAATTCTTGGACCTGGATGACTTGCTTATCTACCTTTCAATAGATGATCTCACTTGTGTAAGAATGTCAGGAACAGCAAGGACTGGCTGCTCCCTGCAGGACAGGGAGCTGAGGATATGCTGCACCATAGCTGAGAAAGGTGAGCAGGGCAGGCCTCGCGAGCAGCCAGGTTCAACCAAGAGTCCAGATGAACAAGCAGCTTTATGGTGTCACACCAAGCCAGGATCAGACTTAACGACAGAAAGCAGTCAGACAGCCAGGTAATTGCTGGGCATATCCATAGCAGCCAGACAGATCCAAAGGCAGCAGCCTAGGGACAGAGACACACTCAAGCAGGCACAGGCATGGCCATAGCTGAACCAAAGACCTAGACCCCACACTCCTGCAGTACAGCTCAAGAAATCCCCCAAGCTGAAATCCCCCAGGCTGAGCTGAAATAGGACTCTTGGGTCTGTGGGAGGGTGGGAGAGGTGGCTCCAGGTGAGGCAGGGCAGGGCCATTGATGTCTATTAGTGCCCTCAGGTGTGACAGAAAGAGATGTGTTTCCATTTTTCAAGCAGCAGCTGAAGCTTTTTTCCTTAGTTTTCTCTAAGGAAAAAAAAACACACAAAAACAGCAGTAGAAGATTTCAAAAGAAGTATCGTATTTTACAAAGCTTTCTAACTTAATTTTTTTTTTCCTCAATGACCAATGTAGGTAGCTAGTCTGTATGGCCTATGGGTTATACAAGATTACTATTGAAGAATTGAAACCAAGGCCAATCTGAGAGAGCTCCTGAAAATAAGTTATTTTTATGTAGGATTTTTAAAAGCTAGAAGTGTTGAACTCCAACCTGAGAAAAGTTGACCATTTCCTGAGAGGTTAAAAAACTTCGACTTCCATTACCACTCTCCCTCTACTAACATCTCAATCTTGAGCTTCCTGAAGTGTCCAGGAAGTCTCTGAATCACACAGAAAGTGAACTGGTGCACAATGCCTTTTACTAATATTTTTGTAAATGTCTTAATGCTTTGATTTAATTAATTTACACAGAGTGTCTTAAGACACTAAGGGAGACATTGATCTGTCGTCCTGTAGATACGTATGTGCATAAGGATATCTAGGTTTTCTGGTCCATGAGTCGAAAGCAGTTATTTTGCCCTAATGGCTTCAGAAGGGGAAGTGCACTAACCAAAACTGCCACAAAGAATAACTAGACTCATGGAGACTTTTAGAACAATTTTTAGGCTTATGTTAACTAATCTGCATCATGGCTTGTAAATAAGTTTATTATATAATTAAATATATGGCAAACAAATACAGTAGATTCATCATACAGAAGGAAAAGTTCAATTTCTAGCTACCTTTTATTAAAAAATAAAACCAAGTCTGTCCACCACTTGTTATGAAGCACTGCTAAAAATATTTTGGTTTTCAAACGGAAAAAGTTGCACTCGGATAACCCATTTAAAACTGCAACATTGCTGTCTGTAAACTGTGCACATACAAATATCATCATGTTATTTGGTGTTATTACCCATTCCTTTGTCCCTGAACATATTAACTTGGGAATCTGACACAGAAGGAAGGTTGCATTGACAGCCTGATTACTGCAGAGATGAGCCAGGACTAACCAGGCAACTTTGGAGGGCTTTCATGTTGACTGAAAATGAAATTATGAAGTTAGGGGAATTCCTGAACTTAATTCATTACCTGTCGGATTCAAATGTTTTGTAAAAGGTTTTTCATGTATTGTAATGCTTGAGTCATGCTTTTCCTCTCTTAAGGGTATCTCACCTAATGACTCTCAGCTCCCCAGGGCTATACTGTTCACATAGCTTTTTGTTTTCCCCTTTCCTTGGGAAGCTATAACATATTGTTTCAGGAATTTGTAATTAGGCAGTGCTCTGTTTTTATCTTTATCTCTTCACTGGTGCTTGATTCCCTCCTCAATTCTTACTTCAGATGTTGAGAATTCAGAATTTCCTGTGCTTCTGGAAGGTCAGGACAACCGGTGTTCATTTCTAACCTGACACCAGTCCGACCTCTGTGTTTTCCTTTGTTTGATGGGCATGTAACAATAGCAATGAGAGCACAGGGGATGTCAGACTGAACCTGGAGCTGCACGTGCCTGTAGAGCTTCACTCATTAACAGCCCCGGTGCACTTTAGAGGACTTTGGGCTCATGTCTGGAGTTTTTTGCTACAGGTCCCAAAGGGCACACTACACTCAGGACCGCGTCCCCAAATTACACAACCAAGTTTGTGTGGTTTCCTGCACTTACTTCAGAGCAAAGAGCAGCCCTGGCCTGTGAAGTAACTCTCTGCTCAGCTGCTCGCGCTGACAGCCGACAGGCTTCCAGCAGCCCCAACGC
>NW_009970717.1:7233460-7314933 GCF_000747805.2 Chaetura pelagica | reverse complement strand
CCCCCGGTACCGCGGCCTCTTCCAGCACCTGGGCCGCCTGGAGGGCGGGCTCCGCTTCCTGGTGGAGCTCAGGGGCGACCTGATGGAGGGGCTGGCGACCAAGGCGGTGGATGGGCCTCATGTCAAGGTGAGGGCTGGGCTGGAGGTGGGAGCTGGGACAGGGGGTTGGGGCATTTCCCGCTCGGTGCTGCTCCCGTGAACCTGATTCACCTTTGGGGTCTCCGTGGCGTGACACGAGCAAAGCCCCTTCCCACAGGCTGTGGCACCAGTGGGAGCTGGGTTGGCTGCCACGGGTCGGGAAGGGAGCAGCCTGTGGTGTGGGGCAATGGGCTCTCCAGAAGGCGGTGGCACTGGGATGCTGGGCTGTGGCTGTGCAGGGCAGTGGAGGAAGGGCCACAGTGGCACAGCGTGACATGGAGCTGGTGTTGTGGGCAGTGGAGGAAGGGCCACAGTGGCACAGCGTGACATGGAGCTGGTGTTGTGGGCAGTGGAGGAAGGGCCACAGTGGCACAGCGTGACATGGAGCTGGTGTTGTGGGCAGTGGAGGAAGGGCCACAGTGGCACAGCGTGACATGGAGCTGGCGTTGGGGACAGTGGAGGAAGGGCCACAGTGGCACAGCGTGACATCATGGAGCTGGTGTTGGGGACAGTGGAGGAAGGGCCATAGTGGCACAGTGTGACATGGAGCTGGTGTTGGGGACAGTGGAGGAAGGGCCACACTGACACAGCGTGACATCATGGAGCTGGTGTTGGGGACAGTGGAGGAAGGGCCACACTGACACAGCGTGACATCGTGGAGCCTGTGTTGGGGCTTCATCAGGAGCTCCCTGCAGGGGTGAGGTGCAGTGGCATGACTCCTGAGTCCAATGCAGGGCCAAAAGTGGCATAGCAGCCGTGTAGTGCTAAGGATGAATATCAACAGGAGAAAACAGTTGTGCTGATTTAGCTCAGTAGAGTGTAGAAAAAAGGTAAGGTGGATCATCCCCAGTGGTGCAAGGAGGTGACGTGGGTGTGGAGAAAGGAGTGCTGGAGCAGGTAATAGTGGCAGGAGGTGCCAGGACTTGCCAGAAGACAATGAAGGACAGCAAGTAGATTAGATACACCAACAGTAACTTGTTTCTCAGTATTCAGATACAAATTAAGTTTGACAAGAAAATGAGGATTTTTGTGTCAGTGTTGTCAGTTAACCCTGATCATCACAGAACTGAAGTAGCAACAGCATTGGTAAAATGACACATCCAGTTGGATCATCTTCAGTAAAAGTAGACTGAATTTGCAAAATTAGTAGGATAGCAATGAGTAAAACAGCTGAATGTACATGCACGTGAACATAGCATGTTCAGAAACATACTAAACCCATTTGAAAGAAGGAAAATATTGTCTGCAAAGCTAAAGCTTAAATAAAAGGGCTGTATAAGTGTTCTCATATGACTTTTTTGAAATGTTTGTATGACTGGACTTAGTTTTATTTTTCAAATGGGATATATGCTAAAGTATCACGCAAGCCAAGAAAGATGAAGCTAAAACTGGTTTGCCTTAGTTTTTGTGTGTGACCTATTGACTGTAAGAATTAATCCTGGATACTGTTTCATCATAGTTTGGGGTTTCTTTTAGGTCTTCCTCATGTGTTTTCTGCAGGAGCCAAGAGCTAGAACTGTGTGCTGCTCCAGTGTTCTTGCTAGTGTGTCTGGGAAAGGTGTTGCAGTGTGCTGCTAGGTGAGAGTCTTGCTCAGCCCTTAAAATCTATTTGCTTCTATTGCAAGTAAGCATTAGAATAACTGATCACCCAATCCATGGAAAGTCTTGGCAACTTCTGCAATGAGCTGTTTACCAGGTGGTGGAAATATTGTGAGGACGTGTATTCAGTTGGATACCATGAGCCATAGGTGTGACATACTGTACTACCTGTTCTGAGGCTAAACGTCAGGAACAGAGAAAACTCTGTGACTTTGGATGTGTGTTAACATGTCAGGATTCAGTATTGCATATGATGAATTCGTGTTTGCCTGAATTTCTTAAGGTGTTATTTTAAAACGAGAATATGTGAATTACCTGAGGATTGTTTCTCTATAGGTTTCACTGTTCCCAAATGATTAACAAAATAAATGATGCACTGCAAACTGGTGCACTGTTGTCTTCAGTTACTCCTGAGTATAAACATCTTTAGAATGCCCTTGGTTGTCTTTCATAAGTCACCTCTGAAGTTGGATTGATGTCTGAAGTAATGAAGAAATGTGAATGTGTAACTTACTCTGTTTCTCTGTACTGCATGATGTGTGCCTGGCTGCACTGTGCTCCAAAATAATGTCTCTTTGTTAGACCTGTGAAAGACTCTGAGCACTGAAGTAATTGAAGTATTTAAGCAGTATTTTAGGTATTTATTTCATCCAGTTGTACTGCCATGAAAGAACTGTGATCACATCAGAATTCATCACTGGATCAGGGTATCAACTCACTCAGGTGAAACAGTGGCCAAATGGAGAATCTAAATATTGAAACAGTTTGCCTTAAAGATCCAAGAAGCCCTTAGCTAGCAAAAACCTGAAATGTAAAAATATTTTCTCTGAAAAAAGTATTTGGTATTTACCTAAAAAAAGTCCTGTATAGCCATTTGATAATTGTAAATTTGATTTAAATTCTAACATACATAAGGGCAAATGTGCAACAGGAATTTTATAACCTGTGTGTAATTGTATCTGCACTGACAAGGAAATGCAGAAATAAAATGGAATGGATCTTCTTGGTGCTGGAATAAATTACAGAATGTGTTATATGGCCTACTGGGATTTTGGTTTTGCCCAGACTGTCTAAAATATTTCTTAGCCTTTAGTTTGTACTTTGCATTTTGAAAGACCTATTAAAACAAGGTTTATCCACTGCTGTGTTGTAAATATAACATATTTTTCTAGTTTCTCAAAACCTGTCAACACAGAAGCACCTTCAACTGTTAGATATTGGTTCATGAAGCATTTATATTTTGTTTGTTCAATAGATTACAGTAAAATAGCACATACAGGTGATTAAGTCACTTGAAAATGCTTGTGCACACTTTACTCATTTTCTAAATGAGAAAAAATGAAAGGAGGGAAGAGAAATATGATGGTCTTTAAGACATCAAACAGTATAAAAGGGAAATTTTCAGCACTAGCATTGCTACTGCAGTAATTAATATTATCTATAAAAAAGCAGAAAAACAATTCCCCTTTATTTGTCAGCCTGCTGAATCCTGGTTTGATGATGGATATATTTTGCAGTATCTCACCAAGGGTTTTCTGTGTATTTTGAAGCTAACTAAAAAAAACAAAAGCAAAGGCACTTTTAAAAATGGTGTGGTGTCAGACTAGATCTATAATTTGGTATGCCTGAGTGAAGCATATAAAGTTAAAAACTTAAAACATTTGAGAGCTATGGAAAAATTCACCCCTTGTGAGTCTTGCAGGACACTTCTCTTGTAGGCCTCTCAGACATCTAACCAGTCACTAATGATAATTTGGCCATTTCCTTGATACTCTTGGAATCCTGGTTGCTGCTCTTTCAAATTATATTTATCTGTAAATATCTGCACATGAACTTTCATTGCAAGGTAACTAGTTTTTTAGTAGTTTGAGAAGGAAAGTGTAATAGTTCCCTCATCAGAGAGGTATGTTTTCTTAATTAAAAAAAAAAAAAAAACAACAAAAAACTAGTTTTGCATAAAGCTTTCCTATTTGTTGCCAAATAAATAGGGACCTGATGTGGAGATTAAAAAGCCTGTAATTTTGCTGTCTTGTAGGAAGAACATAGAATTAAAAAAAAACAACCCAAACCCCACAATTTATTATACTCAGCTAATAGAAACCGAAGGAAAGCTGGTAATTTTAAGTACAAGTCTGAGTATGTCTTTGTGCTTAGATGTAAAATTGAGATGCTGAATAATAAATGTGTGCTCTTTTTTTTTTTCTTGTAAATGAAATGTTGGAGATGTAATTTTATTACTAGAAAGGCCTCTGAAATAAGACTTTCCTTACCAATAAATTTACAAGAGAACCTAACTTGAGACTCTTACTGTTGGAGTCAAGCCTTTCAGAGATTTAGAGGATGCTGTGATATTACACACAGATTTTTGCCCATATTACTTGAATTAAACACAGTTTCAGATAGCAAGAAGTGTCTGCACCAAGAAGTTTTGTTGATGTACACAGTTGCAGTTGGACTAAATGGTGGTTGTAGCTCCCTTCCAGCAGGAACTACTCCGTTTCTTCAGCCTGCATCCTGCCCTGTTTATAAGGCATTATTATTTACAACTGACAGAATATTTGAGTTGAGTTGTAATTCCCTGTAAACAATATTCCTTTCTTCCAAAATCATTACTGAAGTCACATCTGCTTCGCTTTCTTCTTTGGTTACACAGGCATTGCTTTTCTCTGCTTCATCTTGGACCTCAAGTAGCTCCTTGATATATTCTGCATCTTGAAAAGTAGCCCTCAGTTGGGTTGGCCATCATGGTGTCCCATTGTATGGAGCACGCCTGCTAAACCTCTAGATGCTTCAGAGAAGCAAAATGCATCTGATGCTTGTCTTTTCCACTTTTACCAGTTTCTGTGGAGTATAACTGGTTTCCTCCCAAGGCACTTGTTGCCATCTGAGCCACGTTACAGCCAATAGATGCAGAGCAGTGTATTCAAAATAATGACAAGCAGGAGTGCAGCCATCAGCAGTTTTCCCTCCTAGCTGCTAGACTGGAGCTTGAAACAGTGTTCCAAAAAGCAGATGGATGACAAGAGAGCCGTAGGAATCTCTTAGTTTGACTCCAGATCTGACAACTTCAGCTTGTTTTTCTGGCTTGCAGGGTGCCCTTACAAAAGAAAAGAAAACAAACAATGCTGAAATTGGTGGAGACACCAAGGGATATTTGCCCAAAATTATATACGGTTGCAGAAACAAGGATTCACTAGGGAAGTACCTTAAAGCCGGAAGAAACAAAACAATCAGAATATATTTGTTTAGGACACTTATACCTCTGCACTTTGAGAGGAAAAATAAATTGAAAAAAAACCATGACACACAAATCTACCTATGAGAGGTTGGTGCAGAATGTGCAGGAGTAAATAGCTGTTCTGTATCTTTCTCATAAGGGGCTATAGAAAAAAGGTTTATTAAAGTAGAGATGACTAATAAAGTATGGAAAGAAACTAAAAAAAAATTATTTGGTGAGTTGCTTTCTTATATTGATAAAGTAGTACTAAGAGTCTTCTTAAGGCATGAGCTGCTGAATGCTCAGAAGAGATTCAGTTGTAGAAAATTACAGTGAAATTCAAGTAATTATTGTTTGTCAGATTTCCCATGTCAATGACTTCAAACATTTTCATTGTTTTAGTCCAGTGTGAGGAAAGCTGAACTATCACACGGTTAATCTTCTCAAACAGACGCGTTAGTTTCCGTGAACGTCCCAGTGTTGTAGTTCAAAATAATCAAGGTTATCTTTACTCAAGTTCATATGTTGTACCTAGCTTATTTAGTAGATGAGTTCATCTCTCTCTGCAGGAAATGAATGGAGTTCTGAAGAACATGCTTTCAGAGTGGTTCTCCACAGGATTCCTAAACTTGGAACGAGTCACTTGGCAATCACCTTGTGAGGTGCTCCAGAAAATTAGTGAGTAAGTGCTAAAAGTTTTTACCTCTCGTTGATGAAAAGAGGATGAAATGCTGATGACTGCTTAGACCCCCTGTTTTCAAGATAATACTTTTCAGTACTGAACACAAACAAAGTATAATGAAGGAATAGTTGCGTTTGACACACAAAAAAGCACACTTTAAAAGCTGAATTTAAGTAAATGGTAAAGGGGATCATTTGTCCTGTGATTTGATCCTTTAGCTCACATACTGCACTTGTAGACTACTGTTATTTCTTCCAGCCCTCTCATTTACTCTTCCCACATTCCCAGAGGTGCTGCTGTTGATTTTCCAACAAACCCAGATTCCTGCAGCACTGCCTTCTTGCACTCCCTTTCCTCCAAAGAGGCTGCTGCTGCTGCCTCTGTCACCAGTGCCCCACAGAGGTGTGCTCAGCCTCATGCTGTGCCTTAGTCATAGAATCATTACGGTTGGAAGGGACCTTAAAGATCATCTAATTCCAATCCCTCTGCCATGAGCAGGGAACCCTACCACTAGACCAGGTTGCACAAAACCTCAGTCTGATATCCTGTAATGAACAGAAAGTGCAAGTGAAAACTCAGGTGTGTAGTAAACATATCCCAAAGAAAACTAGTCTGCAATGTACCTTTGCAATTATTTGGTCACAGTTTGCTGATGGATTTTACTGTTTCACTTGCAGCCCGATTCCCTTTTTTTGATTGGAGAGTTTTGTCACTGACACCAATGGGAAACGTACTGAGCTTGTAGGGTTGGCAGCTGACCTCTATTTTTATATGAAAAAAAAAAAAGTATGTAGTTTTATCTGGTGGTTTTTTTTTTTCTTCTTTCATTGAGTTCGGAAGCTGTGCATCCTGTTAGAAACTGGGTTGACATGAAGCGTCGAGTTGGGTCATATAGAAGATGCTACTTTTTCTCTCACTGTGCAATCCCAGGAGAGCCACTGATAGTCTTGCATGTTGCACTGACCAGTGATATCTCCAGCAGCATCCAGGTATGGTCACTGGTGGACTTAGTACACAGCAAAGTGTTTAAATTGCAGTATTTTTCTTCTAAAATTTATAATTCCTTCTAATTCCAGATTATTTTGTTTTGTTTCATTTTTTTAAGACATGAGAGAATTCACACTTAAAAATCACAGAGAGATTCTATACATCTCCTGTATTATGTAAGTTGAAATTTTGGAGTTTTGCTCAAGTGCAAGAAGAACAAGAAAATACAAGAAATATATAAGAAAAGATAGCAAACGAGATTAAAACTTCAAAGCCATTGTGGTTACTTCTGAAAGCTTTAAAACATATTACAATTATTTCCTGCACTTGATAATGGATAAGCAGTTCTTCTTTCTACTGTTTTATGAGATTTTTGTTGTTTCTCACAGGTTGTGATGAATAAAACAGTGGGGAAAAGTTTTAAAACATTTTAAAGTTAAAAAGAAAGCCTCCTCCTGCCTGATGATGATAGTAACTACTACTAACTTTTGTTTTAAAATACTTCTTTTCCCAGGCCATAGTGAAAGAAGTGCCACCTTTAGAAACAGAAGATGCAGATAAAATTACAACAGCAATTTTCTACTCAATCAGTTTGACTCAGCCAGGACTGCAAGGTGTGGAACTTGGGACTTACCTCATCAAACGGGTTGTAAAAGAGCTGCAGGTAGGTGTGCCAGGGTGTACTTCAGATGCTGTTTGGCCAATGTGCCCCCCTCATACTGCTTCCTGAGTTTTCATTTTGTGCCACTGCTCAAGACGAGGAGCTGCTGGGTCTTCTGCATTTGTAGCTTCTTTAACAGATGAACGTTTGAAGATGTGTAGAGTTGGAAGAACATTTTCTGCTATTGGTTGGTCTCTGCCAGATGTAGATTCTTTTTCAGAATCTAATGGATGCTCTAGTAAAAAAAAAAAGTCTGTACATTAATTAATTGCTTTTCTTATTTGTTACATTGAATTGCCACTGGTTATGTAGGCAGTTTGCATGTTTGCCTTGAATATGTCTATTAAAAAAAAAATTGTATTTTTTCCCAGACATTTCTTGCAGTATAGTAAGAAAGATGTTTAACATTTGAAAATCACAGGAATTAGTTACTATATGCATATCAGTTCTATGAATTTATATGATACTGCTGCATGCTGTTGGATTTCAGTTAATACCTTTAGGACTTCTTGTAGAGCTTATTCCAAGCAACTGGAGAAAGGAGTGAAAGTTCATTAACTTGTTTACAAAGTGGTGTGAAAGAGATAGTTGCATTTCTATGTTGAGTACATTATTTAATAGGCTTTGCTACTTCAATTATTAACAAAGCTGCCACTTAAAAGTAGTGATCACTACATGTGTTTATATTCACTGTTCTAACACTTGGATTAGCAGTGATGTCTGGAAAATTGTTTGTGACTTAGAGCTTCAATTCCACTTACAGAAATAACTTTAAAAAACCAACCCCAGATTTTCTACTACTACAAACTAATGGATTAGTCAACTACTGAATCATAGCTGGCTGCCCTGAAGTTTTTTATTTTATTTTTAATGGATATTTTGGCTGAATTTTGTTTCTTGCTTTTGGAGTGACTTTTAGATTAATTGTCTAAGGTGCAGTAGTCCAGGTATAATTAGGCTGTGCCATCTGTCTGATCTTGACTGAGGGGAAATTGGAATAAATTTGTGCAGTTACCTGCTTTCACATCTGAAAAATAATTTGTGGATAATAGAGGTGGTCTCATAAAACAACCTTATTGACAATGTATTTGTCCATCACTAAATTGCTTGCAACATTAGAGAAGTTATGAGCAAGTTATAGAGGAAACTAGATATACCATATTTAGATCACCTATCTGCTATTTCTAAAATTTGATGTGGCCAACAGAAGAATGTGTTTCTTATTTATACTTATGATAAAGTTATTACATTTCAATGTTGTAAAATCCAGCCTTTTGGTGTTCATCAAATACATGATGAACAGGAAGCATTTTGGCTGAGATGCCTTTCAGTACATTTTAATAATAAAATTATTGGCTCAACCTTAAAGAACTTACCTAATATTGAAAGCTAAATGCTTTCGGTAGAGTCCCAGAGATGGAGGTCTTCCTCCCTACTTAAATTTCATGCACTGCTTTAAGAAATTAAGAAAAATGTGCTGGTTTTGGTGAGATTTTATAGGGTGAATTGGATGTGTGCTTAGTTGACTATGAATTTGCAGCAAAGCTTCAACTACCTATTTGTGTTTATTTGGTATCTATATATAAATATATTCAAGTTACAACATTCCATTCCATTTCTACCCATTCCTTTTCATGATGATTACCCTTGTTGGGGTACCATTGTAGAGCTAATAACATTTAAAGGATAACCTGTGGTGGATGAGGTGCTTTAATAGGTTTTTTTTTTCCACTCTTGGATGTTGTTAATGTTTGTTTTTTTCTATTCTTCCCACTCCTTCATGCTTTCTTCCTCTTAATTATTCTTGAGTTTGTGCTGAATTCTGCTTTAACCATTTCCCATTACATATTTTACATCCGTGCAGTGACCCTAAATCATCAGCCTGTTGTTATCAGAATTATTTGGTTCATTTCTGTAGTGCCAAGCCATTCAGCTTTTGCTGGAAATGTTGTGAATCCTATCATTGTGGGTTTTGCCTTTCAGTGGAGAGAAGCCCCATGTATTTCAGCTTCAAAATATTTATACTGTGAAATTTCTGCAAAGTTAAATTGTTCAGGACAGTCAGGGCATATGGTGAGTAATACTTTTGGCAGCCTATTTTAATCTCACAAAATTCTGGAAGGCCTACTTCAGTGCATTAATTGCACACATGTGCTCTCTTTCTCTTTGGTCAGGTGTAAGCAAAGGACTTTCCAAGGTTGTGTGTGTTAAGCTTGGATGTAATTCTTTGGAACAGCATTATATTCACTTACTTGAAAAAGGATAAATGGTATAGCAGAAGTGCTGAGTTGACTCAGTGACAGCAGCTGAAACAATATGTCCTCAGCAAAAAAATCTTGGGTCAAAAATTAAATCTCATTAAGCAAGCTTCCAGCAGCCTTTGCAAAAATTGATAGTTGAGGTCTCTGATAGGAAGAGGACTTTTTATATAACCTTTGCATGGCTTTGCAATAAACAAATCTTTATTTAAAGTGCTGCTAAATCACCGAGTGTTCCAGGTTACGTAATTGAGACTCTCTTTAATTTAACTGATGAAACAATACTCTGGGAAGAGAAACCATTTGGAAAGGTGGAGGATTTGTTTTTCATTATATTTGGATCATTGATGATTAATACACTTTTGTAACTAGCCACTTGTTTAACTTTTGTGCACATTATTTGGTTCGTATTTTCCCAAGGCACTGCAAACTCTTAAAACTTTTTTTTTAATCCTCTAGTAAAAATCCTTTATCTGAGTTTGCCTTAACCTGCTGTGACACTTCTACTTGTAAGTGCCATTGTAACCTCAAAATGGAATTCTCAGCTGTCAGTCTTCATAAGGAATACTCCAAATTGGACCTGTCTTGAATGTATATTATTAGATCAGAAAAAGACATGCACTAAGTTAGAAATATGCTAGTAGCTACTCTTTTTTTTCCACTGTTGAAGGCTTTATTTGGCAAGATTTTAAAAATCTGTACTGAAACACTGATCTATCAGGTGTCTACACTATCAAGTTATGTCTATAAATTAAGTTAGTACCAGATTCCTTAAAATCTCTTTAATGGACGATTAAGATAGCACTTAATGTTTTAGAAATATTCTTGCTAATTTGCCGGTACACACATACTGTTTAACATGAACGTGTGTAGGGTTGCACTTCTCACCTGCAGAGTGTCAAATACAGACTCCCTCATGAAAGTGTTTCTTGCAAATGGGATTTTATTAGGATTGTTATGAAAACTGCAGCTGTAGAGGTTCCAGCCAAGATTTCAATCCTCAGTGTTAAGGGCTGTTAGTTTGAGGCACTGAACAGAAGTTAATGGCCCCTGCTTTTGAGTCTTTTCGCTAATTTAAGCAGATGAGGAGGTATGAAGTTGAGTCACAGAAATGGGTCCTCAGTTTCATCTCTTTTATGGGCACAGTTAGCAGTTTGACTCCTTAATTTCTACCTGTACATTCTGATTGGGTAAAGGGGAGGGATAGAGTGGAGATCTGAGTAGCACCTTAGGGATGCAGCTTGTGTTGCATGCAAAGGGCATCCTGGGAGAAATTATGCTGCTCTAAATAGGAGTTTTTTCTTGGTAGTTGCTTGACAAAAGTTTGCTACACAAATAATTTGGAAGGGTTTTATAAACAGTCTTCTGTTGTTGTCTGAGAATGCTTGGATTCTTTGGGGGCTAGCAGTGGAATGTGTTCATTAGCCTAATACCACTTTGGTCCCAGTTCTCCCTCTACAAATCTGAGAATAGGCTACCTTTGCATTCTGTGTAGTTTCTTGGTTATATTAATGTGTATGAAGCTGGGAGAAGACAACAGAAATAATCTCTTGTATTTTTTAAATTTAAGCTTGTATTGCTCCCAGAAATGAATTGAATTCTGAAACAATTTGAGACAACCAGTAAGAAAACAAACAAACCCCAAATTGGGTGCTGGGAAGCAAGCAGGCAGATGCATTTCTAGCAAGCTGATAGGTGCTGGTGAATGTGTAGACAGATAGATTTCTCATTAGACAGACATTTAATTTGGAATGTGTTTATAGCCACTCTAAATGGTCTGTAGCTCTGCAGAAGGTACATCATAGCAATTCAGTCTGCAGATGACAGACACAGATAGCTGTGGTGAAGCCTTTGAGAAAACTGCTTAGAATTTTATAGCCTGTGGCATTTGGGGGAGAAAACTGATAGCTGCTGTGTGACTCAATTGAATGCTTAACAATTGGTGGCAGATTTTAGCTTTCTGGTTGGGCTGTTGATAATTGCTACCTTAATTTGATCTAGGTGACCTGGGGAGATCATAATTTCCAAAATAGGCTCTGCTTTCATTGATGAAAAATGTGACCTTGGACTACAGCTTTCAGAGTGCAAGACAGTTTCAGATGGATATGGATAACAGGAGAAATCTGATGTCTTCTGCAATGAAAAGAAACAAAAATAAAGAGCAGTCAGACCCAGAAATCTACCCCAAAACAAAATGAGCAGCTGTTTCTTAATGGTGTGTGGGTTTCTGACAAGAAAATAAACATTAATGGATTTCCACCAATACCCTTAGAAACTAGCACATCAATTTAGCAACAACATAAATGTACTCATTTCACTGCATCTATTTATTTTTCTACAAGAAATGGCTGCCTCAGATAAGCTCCTAAACTCAAGCATTTATCAGATATGTAGAAGTCTATACTGTAGCTTCAAAATGGGGTCACTTTCCCTTGTCTTATCTGTTCTAAGAAGTAAAAAATATGCACCATTTCCCATTTTGTATTTATTAATACAGTAGGAGTTTCTAACTTCCTGATAAATATTTTGAGTTGGCCTTGGTGAACAGGTCACTCCTGAAAGTGAATGATAAACAAAGAGCAGTCAACATCACAGAGAAGCAAAATGTCAGTTTCTTATGTAAGAACTTTGCAGTGGTTATAGTTAATGCACAAATATGGGAAGAAATTGTTCATTCTCACTTTTGTCATTGCGGATGGTGCATTGGTACCATCTCAGCTTTGCAAGCTGGGAGATGAGATTGGAATTGTTACCCTATGGAAGCAATGGACATGACTCGGCTCCTGTGTGAAAAGCTCTGTTAGCTTTGTTCAGCAGCAAAGCAGTATTTTCAAACACTGCTTTCTTAGCAGAAGTGCAGAGATTTCCAGACTTGACTTTGTGGTAAGCAGCCTTTTCTCTTGGTTCAGTCAGTGTTTCCTTTTACCTGAAAGAAGATTTTCTTCTTCTCAGATGACACCATTACCTTCCTTCTTCCCTTCTCAGGTTTTAACCCCAAACGTTTGTGAGGCATTCATGAAAGAGACCTAAGCAATATGTTACAAAGGGACTCTTTTATAGGATGAGTGATACAGTTAGGAAAAAAAAAATAACACTTTTAAGAAGTATAAGCCCATTTTTGGGTAAAAAAGAAACACATCTAGAGGAAAATAGCTTCTGACAACCTTCTTTTTTTTTTTTTCTTCTTATTTTTCACCCCCACTGCACAGTGGTAGCATCTGTACTCCCTCTACCAGCATATCTAGGATTCCTCATTGGTAGGTCATTAATTTGGAAACTTCTACCAATTTATGCTTGTCTCTTGTTTTCTCTGTGTTATGGACTTTTTTTTCTGTGTATCAACTTCTTGATACAAATGAGGGACAAATCAAGTAGGAGAGGAGCATTGCTGGATCTTGTACTCACCAACAAGGAGGGTCTGCTTGAAGTGGTGATGGTCAATGGCAGCCTTGGTTGCAGTGATGGTGGAGTTCAGGACAAGGGTCAATGAGTGCAAACTGGAACATAGGAGGTTCCACATAAACATCAGGAAAAACTTCTTTACTGTGGGAGTGACAGAGCACTGGAACAGGCTGCCCAGAGAGGTTGTGGAGTCTCCTTCTCTGGAGACATTCAAACCCACCTGAACACGTTCCTGTGTGATGTGCTCTGGGTGATCCTGCCTGGCAGGAGGGTTGGACTGGGTGATCTTTTGAGGTCCCTTCCAACCCCTAAGATTCTGTGACTAAAGATAAACTTTAAAGGACAGCAAGGAATGAAGACATAGAAGAATAAAACCCCATTTTGAAATAGCATCTTTTGGAGTGAGGTTGCTGCTGTGTGAGGATGCTGACATGAAAAGGGTACTTCTCTTTATAGGTTACAGGTTTGTGTTTCTGTACCTTAAGGTTCATTTGCAGGTCTGTCACATCCTAGACAGTTGGTGAGTTGTCATCTATCATTATTGTGTGGACAGGCAGAAGGGTACTGGGTCATCCAATCTTCAGAAGGGAGCTGTGGCCTTCCCTTCTGGGCAGAAATTCATCTAGCTGCGGTCAGAGCTGACACGCAAAAGGTCAGAGGACGTGACTGCAGCCTGTCCCTGCAGCTGAGCTCACCGCGGGTGAGCTGCCGTGCGCTGATGGAGAAGTGAAGGTAGCAAGTGATGCTGCTTGTTACCATCTTGACAAAACTGCAGGCTATCAGCTTTTCCTCCATGAGCAAATATCTTGAAGCGTTTGGTGTTGCTTTGTTCTGTTCTCGTTTTTGTCCTTTTTCTGCTGCCAAATATTTTTATTTCAATTTACTGTGGTCATTGCTTTCTTTTTTCAAAAGCAAAGGGGAAACCTTTCTGAAAAGGCACTGAAATAGGCACTGCCTATTCCGAGGAACATTCTTGTAATTAAAACTTATTTTCTGTAGCTTTGGTAACACCACAACCATAATCAACTATTTTGTTTTATAAATGCTGTATTCTCTAAACTTGTGCAAAGAGGTTCTAAGATCAGTGGCTAATAGGAAATGCACATGTGATTAAACCTGCTAGTTTTTTATCACAGCTCTTGTTACAGACTTCTGCTGCAGAATTACTCTTAAAAATTAAATATCATCTTGTGCTTTGATAGAGACTTAAAAAAAGTCACAGGGGATTAACGCTGTACTAGTACTGCATTATCTGACCATGGCAGCAATAGCAGTTGAGAATATGACACAGTCAAGATCTCCTGGTCTCTTTGATCACATAAATGGTTGTTTTGTTCAGTAAGATATAGAAATGGGTGTTTTTATAAAACAACTTTTTTGCTTTATCCAGTTTTCTAAAGGAGGAGAAATGAGGTTTTGTTTGTAACTTGGTCTGTTTTCTTATTCCCATCTGGTCCCAAAAGAAGAGTTTTTTTGACTTGTATATCTGTATAATAGTCAGACAAGGGGAGCAAGTGAGGTGATTCAGTTTGTGCAGCTGGAAGTCACAAAATTGAGGAGGTGGTGGATCTGAGCTGGCTGGAAAGGAGTTTTATTGTGTTAAAACAGGTATTAAACAATCTTGATTATTTTGTTACTGCAATTATGTATTTCTTATCTTGCTATTTTATCAATATAGTTTACAGTTCAGGAATAGCATGAAACGTAGCTGGTCTGTATAAAGAACTTTAAAAATTTCAGGATGTATTTCTGTCCATTAGAATCTAGAAATTATACCACTCATGATTTTACAACAGACTGAAATAATAAACTGGCCTGGATTTAAAAAAGATAGTTACATATGAAAAATAAATTCTACTTAAAATGTTTTTGAAAACTTGTATGTTGATTAAAAAAATATTTATTCATCTGAATAACTACTTTATAGTGTGCAATTGTATTTGTATGTTTCTCTCTACAAAAAATGTTGTACCAGAATGCAGTATTGATAAGTACTTGTATCTAGATTGTGTGTGTGGACTGTAATTCAGTCAGTGTTAACATTTTCTTTGTTCTCCAGATCCTTTCAAGTCACTAACTTATTACTGGCAGGATGATTGTTGTTTGTGGGGTTTTTGTCTATGTTTATCAGTTAATTCTCAGAATCCCTGGTCTGCACTGATATCAGGTGAAGGGCATCAGTTGTTCTTTTGCTCAGCTTCTCATTGTCAGTCATGACAAAACCCATGAATTCTTTTTCTCTCCTTTTGTTTACAGAAAGAACTTCCTCAGATCAAAGTTTTTTCTACTCTGTCACCTATCCCAGGATTCACAAAATGGCTTGTTGGTCTCCTCTCCACACAAACAAAAGAACTGGAAAGAAATGAACTTTTTACAGAATCAGAATGGCAAGAAATTTCTGAGATCACAGGAGACTCTACTGCTGAAACACTGAAGAAACTCTTAAACAACAACGAGTGGGTGAGATCAGAAAAATTAGTGAAAGTGCTGCATTCACCATTCATGAAACTCTGTGCCTGGTATTTGTATGGAGAGAAACATCGTGGCTATGCTCTTAATCCAGTAGCAAATTTTCATCTTCAGAATGGTTCTGTGATGTGGCGGATAAACTGGATGGGGGACACCAGCCCTCGGGGCATCGCGGCTTCCTGCGGCATGATGGTCAACTACCGGTACTTCCTGGAGGACACAGCCAGCAACAGTGCTGCTTACCTGGGCTCTAAGCAAATTAAAGCCTCAGAGCAGGTTCTTTCCTTGGTGTCTCAGTTCCAGCAAAATAGCAAGCTTTAATTAAATACTATGAAAACTAAGAGCAAGTGTTCCTCACCTATAAAGAGCTGTGATACTTCAAAGTGTCTATATTTAAACGAGAATGTCTGTTGTAAAACAAATTTACTCAGCACAGCAGGATGCCAAGTTATCTAGGTTATCAGTTGTCTTGCTTTCATTGCCATGTACTCAAAACCTGATTTGCTGTAAGTTCTAGACATCTGTTACATGCAGATGGGTTGATGGTATGTGTTACAGGGAGAGTAAAATTCTCTCAATCAGGTACAACTCAGAAGTGGCTGGACTGGAAAATACTTGAACCATAGCATTATTCTGTTGGTAATAAACCTGTATAAACCTTGTCTTGGAAAGGAGTGGCACTGATTTGTCATAATGCCACTATAGATAGTTCAGTACCAAAGTACCTGGACAGAAGTACTCAATGAAGGTAAATTACTGGTCAAATATATTAGCAAAACAGTAGTCTATAATTTTATTTTAATAGTATTTGTATTTTTTCCCCTCAAAAATTCATGTAAAAGGTTCTGGTATTTTCCTTTTTCAAACGCACTAAATTTCCCACTGACTCCTTGCTTTGATGGACCATGGAAAAGCCTTGCATTACTACTGTAGAGGAAACAGATTTCCCAGTGTGGCAGGTATGTAGTGTTGTATTTGCTCTTTTGTCTGCTAAAATATAATGAGCAAGGAGGAAGTGTTCATATAGGAGAGGGAAATAAGACAGACTGATACTTAGGGATCAGTCGAGAAGTTTCCAAATACGTATATCATATTTTGGGTCCGTTAATTTTTTAAGTTCATAAAAAGCTATTTTAATAATGAGGTAGGTGTGACCTGCAAAACAATAAAATTAACTTTCTCAATAAATAATGTCTTGTG
Source organism: Chaetura pelagica (assembly GCF_000747805.2). Taxonomy (NCBI): domain Eukaryota; kingdom Metazoa; phylum Chordata; class Aves; order Apodiformes; family Apodidae; genus Chaetura; species Chaetura pelagica. The sequence continues at coordinate 7,298,320 of NW_009970717.1, read as the reverse complement.
TGTTTCAGCATGTACCTTTCTTAACAGCCCTCCTTGACAGCAGTATGGTCAGAGCAGAAGGACAGTCTTAACAGAATTTCATGCTTTTTATTCTGTGTCTGCTCAAATTCCAGTCCTGTTTCCAAGAAAAGAATTATACAAAGGATTTGAAAGTGATAGAGTTCCTGCTCCTGTATGAAAACAGAACTGAAGAAAGGTGTAAGTGTCCAATTAGCCTTTCTCCTAGAATGAAATTACATAATTGGATGCAGTTTTTCAGTATTCATTATTAGAAAAAAAAAATCCCATCCTCCAAGCTGGTAACCTGCTATGGGAATCTCTCCTACATATCTTCCAAACAGAGAAAACCTTGACTTCTGTTCATGATAGATTTTGCAACACTGATAATTAAAGGGGAGAGCACATTCACTGCCTCTTACTCCCTCAAGAGCAGACATTTGCTTTTTCTTTCCTATGTAGCATGTGCGTTTTTTTAGGTTTTTATACAGAGGCCTAGGGTGAACATATGCACATACCTGTGCAGAAATTTTCCCCATACAATTTACTACAGGACACACTACTGCTGTTTTTAACAGTGGTCAGAAGATGGCTTCATTGTCCTGTTTGGTTTTCTAAGCTTTAGAATTCAGATTTCAAGGTGAAATGTAGCTGCTTGTATAAATATGTACAAACCATTTTTGTTTGGGAGGAATAGAGAAAGAACCTTCTCTCATGTTAAACTCTTGAAGTTTGAGGAAACCAGGTTACTTCAAATGAAATGTGCATCCACCTGGCCTTTTGACTATAAAAAGAGCTATTGTTCCTGCTTTATTGCAGATGGAAGTACAACACAATGATGTATTCTTAAGAGCTGGACTTGAAGGATACTGGGTTTTTTCCTCTAGTAGGCCCAAAAAAAGTCAGAATTTGTTCAGTGACTTGATGTGATAGTAGTTTATAAGGAAGAAAAAGCAAAGCTGCTCACACTCCATTAGCCCTTCGGTTATTTCCCTAGACCTCTGCCTTCTCATGTCTAATACACCAGACACACAGATGTGCCTTCAGCTTAAGGGAAGCAGGCACATCTCTTTTTTTTTTTCCTCCCTTCCAATCTTAAAATCAGGAAAACAGATACTGGCAAACCATAGGAGTTTCTCAAATTCAAACCTGTACCCTGCAGTGCCAGGACTTGCTGCTCAGCTGCTTACCAGTGTAGTTTAGTTGGCATGTCATGAACAGGACTACCTCTTCTTCCTTACCTCACCCCTATGCCTCATTTCTCTAGACACTGAATTACCAGTCCTGCATTAGCATTCAATTTAATTTACTCATATTCACAGGAGCTGTTCTAAGGTGTTTGAGATGTGGGGCTGCTAAGCAGATTACAGGCAGAGAGGTAGCAGCATTTTACTGGAGCTATTAAGGATGAGTACATTTGTTCATGACATCTGCATCAGAACCTTAGCACCTGCACAGGTATTTCCTTTTAAGTAATTGTTACTGTTTTGGTTATAGGTTGTTTTGCTTTCTGAGGTCACTTCATCTGTTACATTGATTATGTTGTTACATTGATAGGTTAACAGTTCCTTCAGTGAGTTCTGTAGCAGAACCACAGTAGAAACTGAAGTGCAAAAAGATCATTTGAAGATGACAGTGGGACAGGTTTGCTCATAAAAGCCATCAGCTGTAAAGACACCATGTGTCTGGAAAGAAAAAGTGGTGGCAGATTTCAGTGGCTCACATCCTCAGTGAGCAGTGGTAGCTGCTGTGCTGCTAGGCACAGCATATAAAAGCTTCACAGCTACATCCTGCTTTTGAAAGCAAATCAATAGATACAGTGTTACATTGTCAGTTATGCTTATATTATGATCAGCTCACACCATTAGATTTTGTCACAGGCTCAGGGCCTCTCTCTGTAAAGGTTGTATGGAGTTGAGTGGAACCGATGGGTAATGAGAGACGAAAATATTGCTTGAACAGGTGATACTCAGTTAATTTGCACCAAGTCTTGTTAAAAGAAAGGAGTTGGTGCTTCTTGAATCAGACAAACTTTGCACATATTTCACCGTGACTTATTTTAGCCACTGATTGTCATAAACTACAAAATGTGCCTCCTCTGGTCTCCTGAGTTCAAAGGTTTATTAAACTGGGTAGAGCAAGGTAAGTCTGATTCTTCAACCTCTTGATAAGGAAACTCCCCTAGAAAGGGAGAGATCAGTTATATGATCAGCATTCCAGGAGCAGTTTATACATTTTTAGCATTAGTATCTTTAGAATATATAAGGAATAAGCAACCACATTTACTGTCTTTAACTTTTTCCAAAAACATTTGAATTTTTAAACAAATCTGATAGAAAAGCTGGTATCTCAGCATAGTGTAAGTGGCTTGGTCACTGAGCAGTGAGACTTAAGTTTAATTTTTTTACTGAGGATATCCAAAACTGTTTTAAAAAAAAATAATCACTTGTTGCCACATTATATCTAATAAATGAATGCATTCTCAGTCCTCTTAAAATAAATCTGTACCAGAGCTGATAAGTGCTTCAAGAATGCTGAGATGCAGCACTATGTAATCTGACATGCTGGATAAGTTATTAAACCTTATTCTCAGATTGTAGCTGGAAGCCCAAGGACAGTTTAATGTGGGATTCTCTCTTCCAATCACTGTATTCGACAGGGGTTCCTTGTGGCGGTGCCTGGAAGCCATTACCCACCTGATAAGCCCTGCAGGAGAGGGTAGTTCACACAACACATGTCAAACCCTGGTGAAGTTGTTACAGTTCATTGGCTCCTTTGGATTAAACACCAGCATACTCATTAGCTGCTGCTCCTGGAAGGAGCTTGGGCAAGTTTCCTGAGGTTTTCTTAATTCCCTCAGTGGTGCAGGGCTGGAAGAGCAGCTTCTGGCATTTTAACCAACTTTTCACTTGTTACCAACAAGTGTTATTAACAGGTCTGGTATCAAGTCCAGATGCTTGCTGTCTGTACAGAGTGCTTAAGCTGAGGCTTAGAAGTCCCTTTTAATTTGGTTTGCTAAATGCCAGAATCTGTTTAAATACTACTATGGTTGAAGGCAATGAAGGAATTTTTTTTTCTTAAAAAGTATGGGTTTTGGGTTGTATTGATTGTTTTGTCACAGTGCAGTCTTCACAAATTAAAACTCAAGATCCATTTGCTGCCAAGGCTATAATGAGCATGTGCAAATACAGATTTGGAATATTTTTTTGAAGGAGTTGCATTCATTTTTCATGTGGCTATTTCTGGAGATGAAGTAACTGCCTGCAGGATGCACTAGCTCACTGCAATAGACCAGCTATTGAAAAACAGAATAAGGTTGTATTGCATTTTTCTATTACGTGTAATATTTGTCAATATCCATCTCTTCCTCTCTATTATCTCTTCAGAGTGGGTAGAATTAACAATAATAATCTCTAAAAGGCAGCACCTGCAACTAGTAGCTGAAAGAGATAGACTAGGCAGTTACATCAGTGGGATGTTGAGGAAATAAAATATATTCTGATTCCATTTTTAAGAAATAGCAATCAAACCACCATTTTTACTACAGTTGTTCAAGCTAATAGATCCTTTTGTTTGAAAGAATGGGAAGTACGAAGGAAAATTAAGGTAACTAATTTGCTGAAACAGATAGGCAAAGTTCTCCCCACAGTTTGATTTTTAAAACAGGCAATTCATGAACCCAATTACTGCAGATTAGGCTGGAATAATTTACTGAATCTTAACCAGAGTCAAAATTTGGGAGTGATGGCAAGTGGTAGAGAAAGGAAAAGAATGAGAATTTAAATGACCTGGGTTGTTTCTGCTTAATTACAAAGAAAGGAAATTATGCAAGAACTTTAAATAGAGAAAAAATCGTTAAATTACTACTGTTTGTATCTAAGAATATACTTAGGCTTGATGTTCCAGAACGGTATCAAAAATGCAATTTAAATATTTAAGATGTTTGCTCATATTTATAATTAAATATTGTTGTGGGTTTTTTTCAAAGAATATTCTCCTGACAAAATAGCTTTGAAAGTTCATATACTTTCATTTACTTTCACTGCAAGTAAAGCTCTCATAACGAGTTATGTTAGAGTTAAGAGGATGGCTTTAGGGAGAGGATAAAGTTTTAATTGGATTTTCAAATAATCATCTTTTGAATTCTAACTGAATTTCAGATAGTTCTGTGTTTGAAATACATACTACATCATAGATCTTTGATCTCCTACTCAAAATCTGAAGCTCTGTGCTTTGTCTGGCACACCAGTCAAGCCATTCTTTAAAATGACAGTTGCAGATTTTGTCATGAGGTGCATTTCTCTGCTGTGGTTGTTGGCTCTGCTGCAATAGAAGTGGGGTTAGTGCTGCAGAGCTGTGCCTGACAGAAGTAGCCCACTGATTCCAAAAGCCCGACGTGAGATGGCTGCAACTTAATTCCAGGTAGTACTTTTGTAGCATGTTATTTTTGCAAAGGGGAGCTTCGTTTCTTGATTGCAGTCTACACTGCTTGACAGCTTTATGAATTGGGACTGCTGTTTCTTATTTAAGACTCAAAAACAATGGGGAAAAAAACCTTGTTGTGCCTGTGAAAGCCTGCACTGGGGCTAGTTCTTCAGAATCTTAGAGAAAATGTGGGAAGGGACCCCAGTCCATTCAGCTCTGTGGGAGGAAATCAGACCTTTGCTTCTCAGCTCCCATTGCCCCCTCACAGGATTGCTCTCCTCCTTTTGATGTTGCAGAAGACAGTTGGCTGGCATCCCATCAGAGTGCCCAGGGCTGCTCCCTTGCTCCCAGCTCTGGCTGCCAGGGACACAGCTGTAGGGGAAATTCTTACTCAGACCTTGCAATCCCAGCATAGAGCATGCTGAGTCCAGCTAAAATGCTTCGAAGTATTTTGCTGTCTGATTATTTTCCCCCTGAGCCTGTGCAAGTAAAGCTTTTCAGAGGATTAAAATCAGAACAAGATTTTCCATCTTTCACAAGAACAAAGTGATCTTCCAATTTCATCACCTGAGCACCAGGGGAGGGTGGGGAGGAAGGTGCTAAAGCATGTCCACGAACTAGCAGTGATCTACATACACTTGGGCTCAATGATACCTCTTCCTTATAACTTCATTCTGAAGAAGTATCTAGGGCTTTTCTCCTGCCAAATATTTTTACCAACAAACAGTTACAGTGGTTGCACAGGAACTTTCCAGCTGAATGGACTAATTCAGCATGGACCCATGCATATGAATGTGCAATATTTAAAAATAATGCTAGCCTAATTAAGCACATCAGCCCACCATTTCCATCCCACCCTTTCCCAGTCAGCCTGTAGAGGGATGTTTGACAGATTCATGGTGCAAAACCTACGGTTCTATTTGATTGTAAGGAACTATTCTGTGAGTCAGAGATATATTTCTCTGTTTTTCATGATGCATCTGATTAGATAGGATCACTCAGGAAAACTGTAAAAACAAAAATACTATTGTTGTACACCCCACTTACACAGTTTGATCAGGAGCCTGTGAAGTGTCAGGTGAGAAAGAGCATTAACAGAATGGATGATGTAGGAGTGAATGCTTTTAAAACAGAACAAGGTTGTTCTCACTTCTGCATAGATTGATCATTTCTTTTCCAGAAGGAAATGATTCTGAGGGTTTGAGTATAGTCAGACTGAAACAAGTGGCTGAGAAAGGGAGTATTGAAAGAGCAGATTTTTGATATAAAATATATCAAAGGAAGGTATCATGTGAGCACTTGGCACTCACCTGAAGTGCACACTTCTACACTTAAGTCATTGTTAATGTAATGAGATTTATTAAGAGGAATTTATTAAGAAAGGTTGGCACCTTTCCTGCTGTTTCTCCTCAGTCCCTTATGTAGAGTGTGTATATACTACCAGTATTTATTTGATAGGCTTTAATGCATACGTAACAGAAAAAAGTAGGAGGAAAAAAATCACTCATATCATCTTGTTTGTGGAAAACCTCTTTAAGGACAAGAACCCAATATTTGAGATTAATATATGTTTGAGCCTGTTCCTTGAAGTAATCAAGCCATTTTCTTTCTTTAGCACCTACTAAACTCTCAGGTGGTTATAGGTTTATGTGAGGAAAATAGATATTAGTAAAGAGTGAAGCAAGTTGTAACTATTGGCATATGCAGATATTTTTTTCCCTCAATGAGCCTATTTATTGGCATGTCTGTGAGTGTGATTTCCCACAACCAAGCTTACAAAAGTGGGTGAGAAAAGACAAATACTTTGAAAATATCTCTGCCTTTTCTGCCCACAGACAGACAGCTGAAATACTGGTTCTGTTGAAATCAACATTGAAACTCCTGATGACTTTCAGGGAGCCAATAGTAATTTGTCTGTCTGCTTGCTCATTTGGTCTATCTTGATTTATCTCAGGTTTTCTCTTCCTTTTTGTTCTTATTGCTCTTGATGCAGCCTATCAAGCCATGCAACCCCCTATGATAGCTCTGTGGAGATATATTTAATTTGATTTGCGGCTGTCCCCAGGAGTTTATTCTCTGTCAAACAGCTGCCTGTTGCAGTGAAACCTCAATATAGAAGAGCATAATGGTTTATGGATGGAGCATTTAACAACCACCACTGAATGGCATATGTCTGAAAAATATGTTCAGAACATAGTTGTGGCATATGCAAAAGCCATTGTTCTGAAACAGTTATAAGGATACATTTAAAAATGCAACACAATAGAGCATTACCTTACAAGTGTATTCAAGGATTTGCAAACACCTCTGCTATTTGAATGTTTCTGTACTGTATATTTTAGCCCATTACTTCTGATCAGGTTCTTAGTAGAAGAATAAGGTACCTTCAGTATTCATTCCTGTGCTTTATTACTCTGCCATTCTTAATCTCTCTCCATCACTGGGTGTTGTTCTCTCTTCCCTCTACCTCAAAAGAAAAAAAAAAAAAAAGAGTAAATAAGTGTCTACTGAGAATTACTGAAAAAAATCCATGTTAACAGGGAATTGCTAAAGTAAAAAGACACAAAAAGGCATGTCATTTGCATGTGGTAATGGGAATAAGAACCAAAAAAATAGGAGGTGCCTGTGTTCCACTACTGCTAGAGCAGTCGTTTGTAGCTAACCTGGCCCTGATCCACTGCCACTGGCTTTATGCCAGAGTACATCCAGTAAGTGAAGTCCTGCCCTTGGTGAAAGTGCTTTGAGATTAATTTCAGTAGGGCCTGGATTTTATGCACTTATTTTAACAGAATGATTAATTCCTACTATTCCTATTTATGTGTTGCTTCTCACACACTGTCAGGACCATGAAGACGAGCACTAAACCTGAAAGTGGAAAAGCGAGAATGTCCTGTTAAAATGACATTTTCAGCTGGACCTAAAAATGTTACCTTAAACCTTAATGAAGTTCCATGGGAGCTGGATGCCACATTCCTTAACAACTCGCCTGCCCACTCCTTCCTCAAGGTGCTACCCATGCTACCCAACCACCTACTTCTCATCACTGCAGGCAGTTACTTCCCCGAAGACTTCCCAGCTCAGTGGCTGCCAGGATTATTCACAAACATATTCCAGATGCTCTGAAGACCTCCCTGACGTTTAAACTATTTGAGCCAAACCAGTTCATTGTGAAAAAAAAACATTTCTGGCATATCAGACGGGGTACCCACCTCCAGCAAGCTGATATCAGCATGCAGCTCTGAGGTTCAGATAATAAACTCTTCAGCCAGCACAGCTGGAATGGAAAAAGGTTGTGTGCCTTTTTCCTTTGAAAATCCTGTCCCTGTGGATCACGTCCTGGCTTTGCATCGAGCAGAAGAGATGGTCTGTATCTGCAAGGACCCTTTTCTGATGAAGGGGTGAAGATCAGCATTGTGTATGCAGAGTCAAATTCAAGTTTGCCTTGCCCAACTGATGCCTCCTGGCATAGCTGTACTGCTGGTTGGCTCCAGGTCCTTGCTACTCCCTTCTAGCTGATTTACTCCCTGGGTTTCTGGAATCTATATTTAACCAGCTCCTTGTTCAGTGAGGAATTGTCAATACACAGCTTAGGTGTTCACATGCATACAGGTCTGTTCAGTCTTAGGAGCATCTGAACAGATGCAAAACCAGTCAGGTTTGATTTCCAGATCCCAGCATCAGCTCACAGGCTGAGCAGCAGGTACATTGGCTCAGCATGGTCCAGAGCTCCTCAGGAACCAGTAGCAAAGGGCCATTTCACACAGCTATGCTTCAGTGCCAGAGCCATGCTTTCCAGTCAGATGTTGACTTCTAAAATGTCTTTGGTAAATCCCAGCTCTCAGAAATCCAGAATTCTAATGGATATTCTTAAAAATCAAATGAAAAGTGTTTATTTTGTGAAATATATCTTCTTTCTCAGATAACTGGTGAGCAAGAGTTCTGTGCATTTGTTAACTGGTGAGTGATGCACTTAATGGCAGCTAAAATACTGCATGAAATAAATGGTCTATAAAGTTCAGAGTTTGTAGGGATGTATCTTCAATTTTGATTCTATTTGTTTTCCTTATAGAAGGAATCAGCTTTGTCCTAACCAGTGTCTACCATCATAAGCACGAATTTGTGATCAGAATTTCATTGGGATGAGGAGGAAAAAAATCACTCTCCTCACATGCTGTCAGTCAAGTGATTGACACTTGTATTACAGTCTTAGCTGAGCTCTTCACATGAATCTATGGCATATTACTGCAAACTTCCAGGGAATTGCCCTTTCTAAGGAGAAAAGAATTAAAAAAAAAATATTTACCTTCTCTCACTAGGATATGTCTGTACACAGCAAAGACTTTTCATAAGCTTGTTCTGTGAGTGACAGTCTACCCTAGAGTGGTCACACATGTTCTAGCAGTAAGAGGTACCAAGACTTTTTGAGGGTAAAATCTGCTGAATAACTAATCCAAGTAAATCCGAAAATAGTCATAATCAGTAATAGGATTAAAGTCCTAAACCAGATCTGCTTAAATAATTTCTGGAGGAAATACTGCTACAACATTGTAGCAACAGTAGAACAAGTATCAATGCCAGAATACAGGACCAGATAAATAAAATAAAACTACAACAAAAACATCTTATTTGGTTATTTTTATTAAAATATATGCATATATATATTTATATAATTCTAAATGTATGTGGAGGTACCAGCTGTCAAGTCCCCCTTCATGGCTTCTGGGGTCTTCTTGGACTGATGAACCTGTGCAGGTTTTTAACACATGTTTTTTTAACCCTTCTGGAGCCCTGAGGAGCTGCTGATCTGAATGCCCTGAACACAGGCTGTTCCTGTGTGCTCCTTGTGGTGCCTCCACATCCAGCTATTCCATTTGTTCTATATTCACACCAATATTCCCCTTTCCATTGCAGTTCTCTGTGATTCCACCCCAAACCTCAAAGAGGCTATCTTAGCTGAAACCCTCAAAGAGCTCTACAGATTGTTAGAGTTTGCAGTTCCCATGGTAGCCTTCACAATTCTCTCATAGGTGCAGGGGTTTTTCTTCTGTGCACTGTGAAATAGTGCACTGCTGGTCTTACACCTAGCTTTAGTAATTGCTTTAGACAAGACTTCAGACAGTAAATCTTTTCTGTGCAATAGGAATGCAGTGTGATCTTCCAGAAAATTATTTGCTGTATGTAATCAGGTTTATGGGATGTATGTACCCCCCTGAATAACGAGACTGTGCTTTCAGTTGTGTTTAGTGCCTTGAGCTTAGAGGTGTTTTTCTGCTTCTTGGAGAGTACAGAAGTTTTAGGATATAGCAAAGAAGTCTTAGGAACATTTCAAAATAAGAACAAAGTTATTGAAGAAAGAGAATAAGCAAAAGGAGATTGTAGGAGAAAACTGAATTAAAGTGAAACTCCACAGGTCTTGCTTCTGCTGGGTCAGTATCAGTCTGCCTTGGGTCTTCTGATGTTCTTGAAGATTTTCCTGAAGAATCTGAAATGTTGCTTTTTCTGTGCTCAAACAAGAGATGTACTTATGTATTTTTAAACAAGATGTTGTTTTGTCTGGATGTATTGTTCTCTGTGTGGAATCTTGCTGTGCATTTCAAATGGGTAAACAATCCAGTTGGAGAAGCATGAGGAGGTCTTATAAATCCTGCTCCAAGTGGAACATGAAAAATGTCTGGAGACACGAACAAAACAATCTTTTGCATACTAAGAAAGAAAACCATTTTATGCTTTATGGTAAATCCATCCATATCTCTAAGACTCCAGAGAGGACATGAGTACATGTTCAGGTTTTGTATGTTTATTGCAAATTATTAGAGGGGTGATCTGGATTATATTTTGAAGCCTTTCTTATGAAGAAAGAATGTGAAAGGTTGTAATATTTGTAGTTTCTAAAAATGCCAGCTATAGAGTGAAAATCTGAGGGACCTTTCAGGAATTAGCACTACCTTTTTGATTCAATAGGACTTCTCCAGTTTACCCTGTCTAGGATAAAACTCAGTAAGTGTAAAAACCACATGAAGACACAAGAAGATATGAAATATAGCAGCATGAAGATTGTTTTTGCAATCCTTCCTTAAGTGGCTTGAGGTTGCTGTTTCATAAGAGAAAGAATTTATCTTGAAATTTCTCCAAAGGGACAGGGAGCAGCTGAGCATGGAAATAATCAGAAGGGAATATGTAAGCTTAAAATTCTAAACTTTCTTTTTTCCTTACTAACCTCTCCCTCATGAATCCAAGTAAGTCTACTTCTCCACCTGTTTCTGTACCATGACAGCACTTTGTTGGTAGCTACACTACCTGTTTATAGATTGTTGGTTTTTTTTATTTCCAGTAGTGTTTGTAATTCTTTCTAATCTACTTAAGGCATTTCACCAAAGTATTAACATGAGACAGAATGCATAATATTGTTATTCTGTCATAGAGTAACAGGAATATCCTTTAGTACAGGTAATGTCTATGCTTCATACCTCAGCTTTCCTATACCATTTCCTTCCTTTCCATTCTTTGTTTTCATTTTGGAAGTATGACAATTCTCTCTATCTCGAGTTATATGATCAATAATTCAACACTAGCTATTTCCCAAACAAACACCTGGAATAGGTCTAGGTGAGACTAAACACACTGTCAAGGGATCTTTCAGAGTCTTCATTTTATAAACTCTAGTGCAACAAGCTACATAAGCATGTGCCGTCTCTTAATCCTATGAGTAGTCCCATTTCTTTGACTTACTCGATGGTGTATCCTGATGAATTAGACCTACAGCTTGTACCAATACTGTATCAAATTATATGAGACCAATCCAGCCTCCATTGTCTGTGCTCCAAGCTGGGCAGATGTGAGCTGGCTTCATTTTGGAAACCATATTTGGTTGGAAATCCAGTTTTGTTCACACATATTAATGAAATGATCGGTTGAGGCTCATAAGCTTTGTTGATGAGCTAATGGGTGCAATTCTGGACCCATGTATTAATTGTTTCAGATCAGAGCAAGCTCACATCCTAGTATGGGCAATCTATGTTTTCAATTCTCTTGCCTCTGCAAAGGGCAAGTGATCAGATGGGACAAGCAATGGAGCCAGAGTCAATGTGCACAGATAAGTGTCTTACCCAGGGCTCTGCTCGGGCCCTTTCTTGGCCAGCACCCCTGGGCCAAGAGCTGGAGTTTGTGTGTCGCATCCTTTGCAAAACCTGGGCATAGGCTGATGTTGGTCACCCCAGTATAGTGTCAGGCTGCTGCAAACTGGGAAGGTCCTATACTAGTAGGTTTTGGGGCTTCTTACCCATGCCTTTTAAAATCACTTTCAGAGGCAGAAAATACATTTTTGCTTCATTTCAATGCCTCTGCAAAAGATTTACTATTATCCTTGTTTGCTGTAGACAAACATATCCAAAGATTGTAAGGTTTGATTTGGCAATTGAGCTTGTAAAATAACAAACATAATCCCTCCATCCTCCACTGAACAGCTGGTGCAAACTTATTAAATGGCAACCTCATTTTGCACTGGCTTCTGTTGGGTTTTGAGCTATTCTGCTCTCTGCATAGTGTGCTCTCTCTACATGTTCTTCTTTCTGTTCTGTATTTCCACCAGCCTTTCCTCTATTTTCTTAGTATTTGCATTTCAGTACCCACTGTTTTGTGTGATGTTAGATATTTTGCTTCATGAGATATTACCTTTGATCTCAGGACTGCTATTGCCCCAATGCTGTCATCTTTCTTGACTTCTCATGCTGTGATATTTCTGAACTACTTTTAAAATCAACACTTTGTAACCTTTTCTAGTTACACCTCCCCTTTTACTTGGTGTGTGAAAACTTCACTTCATTCTCATGATGGCACATCTCTTCATTGCTGTCTGTCTTTTCATCCACTTGCTTTTCTTTGAGACCCCAGCCTCTCCCATACACATTTTCATGTAGACAATCTGTGTTAGTGTACTGGTCCCCTGTGAACTAGCAGATATTTAGAGTGCCTTGGTGTTCAGCTTTCCTCAGATAACATACAGGCAACACAAAAAGAATATGGTTGTATAGATAATTTACTTAAACTGTGCATAGGAAAAATAAACTCCTGGGAAGAGACAGAGTATGTGCAATCACTCTAGTAATTAACCCAGTCATTAATACCTGGCACCCACATGACAAAAGTGCAGCCTAACTCTGGGAAGAATTTACTTCATACTGGATACAACCTTGTTGCCTGCTGCAGTTTTAGCCATAATATTTACACTAATTTACTACTTCTTGACTAAACAGTTCTTTGATATAGGACAAAATGTTAGGAGGTGTGAAAGTGCTGTTTCAAGGTTTTCCTGAGCAGTGGAATTGTGGGTGCAAGTGCCTCACTAGATACATAGACATAGATAATCCTTGCTTTCTCTTTTCTTCTAGAAAACATTTTTTCCTTTATAAGTCATCCCTGGAGAGAGATTCATGAGTGAAAAATCATTGTTAACTTCATTTTTTGCCTTCACTGTGAATTTCTTTCCTGGAGCAATAATAAGAAATAGTGTGTGTAATGCTTTCTTTCAGAATACACAGAATGTAACAAATAGTCTGTTGTTTTATTTGTTGTTGCCATATTAAATTTAAGTGTATTAATTTTTCTCCTTGCCCTATCTATTTTATTTCAACATTAGAGGGCCTTCCAAACTTTTTTTTGTGATACAGTTTTATGATCCAGAATAGTTTTCTAGATAGACGTTGAAACTAAGATTCAGGTCTCAAGTCTCCCACTTCCTTTCTGGATTATTTGTTGAGTGTTCATCAATAACCAGCTATAGATGTCCAGCTGAATAAACAGATTGTAAAGCAAAATCAGTCAGAGGCTGCAACTAAAAGTGGCATAAGAGGAGAGATATTTTCTTGGTGTCACCAAAAAGCAGACTGGCTGAGGCAGAGAAATCAGTGTCTTGTTAGTCCTAATCACTTGGATGTTTCAATTTACTTCTTGTAAAACAGTTGTAATATATGATTCACAAAGAAGGAATGTTCAGTCTATTTAAAGCTTATGAAACATTGCAGAGCTCTAAGCCAATTGCATTTGATTGGTGTTAAGTTAAATGATAGTATTATTTTCTGTAATTGTGAGATGGTTCTGCTTAAAACACATTTGGAAAAAAAAAAAAGGCTGGATGGGCAGATTATTTTGTCCTGTCTGAGCAATTTTATTAAATTTGGAGATAAAAACAATTCCTCAATAACATCTGAAGAGATATTTTTAAGTGTATATGGTATGAATAACAACCTAAGTGTTTACTCTTTGGTCTGCAGGTCTAACTTATTTTGACAAGTGAAGTCTCATTAATTCAAGGCGGAAAATGGAGATGAGAGAATCTGAAGTCTGCATGGTCTGGGTCAGACTTGCTGGGACCTGGTCTGTGCAGATAGTCTGTGGACAGAGTGACAGCTCAGACTGTCCCAACCTTCTGAGTGGTTTGGGAGAGGCTCCAGGTGAGCGGTGCAGTCACAGAACATAGTTCAGCCTCGTGCAAGGTGAAGTGGCAGTCAGGAGCCAGACTGACCCTTTGCTCTCTGTGTCAACAGTGCAGGAAACACTTCACTGGCCTTTATCTCCTGCTAAACATCCAAACCAATCCACCTGGCTGCTGAGATCTAGGATTACCTGTTGCTCAGTCTGCTAAACATCAAAATGCAGGAAAGATTTCTTACATATGTTAAAGAAAAGAGGGTTTGCAGGAATATAAATTATCCTCTGAGAGCTCTCAGAGCTCTTAAAAGGAAAAATAGAGAAAGGTAAATAACACATTAAAACGTTGTTTTAAGAAGTCTTTCCATTATCTCTTTAGATCTGAAGTGAATAAATCTGTTTTCATTTTTTTCTCTGCTCCTTTGTGTTTTTCAGAATACCCAGCTACTTTCTCTACAACTGCTTGTGATGGATTTGAGGACAGTTGTCAGGGATGCTGCAAATACACAAAGACCTTTCTTCCCACGGTATTCTTAAAGGTTCAGTTTTACAGAATCACTATAAATACAGAATCACGGGTTGGGTATTTCATCCAGCAAATAGGACCTCCCATTTCATGGATATATTAGGAAGTGAAATACAGTTTTAGGAGTATGAGCATGGGAATAATGACTGCCGAGTTCTTTGGCACTCAGGCTCAGGTTGGCATGGGAGGGCTTGTTTCCTCAATTCGTTCTGGCCAATATTTGCTGAGTGATTTTTCAGAAGTAATTTCAACTCTTTTGGCTCCTTTGCAAAATGTGGAGCATTCTGTTCTTACTCTCATAAATGCTGTTTGATGGTAGACTGAGATCCTGGAGTGAAAGCTGCTAAATAACTTCAAAACATTGTAATGAAGCTGAAGGTGAAGCAGCATCAGGGATTATGGATTCAGCTACTAAAGCTGGAGACTGAGAAAATACAAGGAGTTTTACTCTGGTGTAGTAAAGGTAGGTGACTTGTTAGGGCCCTAGTAGATTTTTCCAAAACTGACAACATTCCAATTTTTCCTTCAAGCAGATCCCTACAAAGCAGGGCAACAGTTTAAGCAGGAGAATCTGAGATCTTCATCTGCAGCAAAGTCTTCATGTTAGATAGTAATTTATTACTTTTTCTTTGGCTTCCATTCCAGCTGAGAAATTTTTGCCTATCTAGCTCGGTTTGCCTTTCCAGGTAATTCTCACATTATCTTTGATGGCAGTAAATTGTAGTGCAATTGTATTTTACAATGTATGAGATTATTATTATTATATTTGCAATCTTTTCATTTCTAAATTTCTTCTCATAGCAGGAAAAAAAACCCCAAAATGCTCTTTCTTTTCTTTGGGAAAATTAAGCATGCATTTTGCTGTATTGTTATTATATGCCACTTACATTATTCCACTCATTGTGAGCAAAGAATGGACCCTTTAAAAAGTAATAATAATAATAATAAAAACTTAGTTACAATCCAGCCTATGGGTAATCTATCTTTTGCATAACAAAAATATTTGTAATAATCTTTTAAAAATTTACACATCCCACCAGTATTCTCTTCCAAATCCAAGCTACATTTTCTTTCTTGTCACCCATACATATTTAATATACTTCGGGACTTATAAAACAATATGACTTAGGCCAAAAAGCACACAGCTGTTCAAAACAGTTTTTAAATAATGATCTTGGCCTGTAGCTAACAGTATGCTTGTAATATACAGTAGTAACAGTAAATAAAAGGCAAAGAAAGAAGCAGGAAATATAATCATGAAGGAAGAAAATAATCTCCCTTAATAAAAAGGCTATTGCATTACACAGTCATGACTCCAAGTGCCATTAAGATATTGGGTCTCCATTATCTGTAGTACCTGAAATATTTAATTAGCGGCTCTGAGCAATCTTTAACACACAAACAGGCAGGGCTCATGCAAAAATAATTTGGAAGTAGTCAAATACCTGAACTTTCAGCCTCTCCATATTGTCTGTGATATGACTGCTGTACTTCAGAATTTATTTTTCACACTGTTAGATCCCTTATTTTCTTTGTTGTGGAACTTGTACTATGGTTTCTTTCCCTCTTCTTTTTAGGGGTCTATAACAAATTCAGGGCTGGTGAGTTGCCAGTAAGGGAAATACTGCAGTGTCATAAAGAAAACCACTGTGAAGTCAGGGACTCAGCCACAAGATATTAATGAGGGGTAGGTATAAAAGCAGGAGATTCAAATCAATATAGCCATCTTATAGGAGGAATATTGGTACTGTATTTTCCAAGGATGTGTTATCAAGCCTTTCATTTGCACAGCCATGAAGAGCTGTGTGCTTACTGAAGTGCTTAATTAAATTCCTGCCTGTGGCATCAATATACATATATTCATGGGCAAGGTGCAGCTCTGAACAGAAAAACATTCTCACAGGGACCTGGCATTTCTATTGTACTATGATATTCCAGACTTTACAAGCTTGAGTAAATTAGGGGCTAGGCACTTTTTTCAGAGCTGATAAGGAACTCATGGATAGGAAATAAAGAATGAGATTTCATGCTCCAACACTGAGACAGTTACATGCCCAAGTTTGTCTTTAGGATCCACAGGCTGGCTCCTGAAGTGACATAATACAGTTTGTTTCTGTTGATGTCACTTGAACTACAATGTCTCACTCAAGCTGAGGATTTGATCTTGGAAGTTAGTAGAGAGATTATTCCCCTTTGGTGACTTTAAGCCAAATGAGGATAGAACTGTGACAGTGGGAGACTGAATTAGTCGTAAGTGATAATTTAGGATCTCTGGCTCAAATCTCTGCTCAGAGCTCAAGAGGGGATAAGGCAAGATGCTCCCTAGTTCAGGGCATGGACGTGAGTCTTTCTGCAAGTTGTGCTGCTGGGAAATCAAGCTATGCTAACCATGTTGTGTGCTTTTAACCTTTGGTATATTTATGTGAGAAAGCAGGAGGAATGAAATCCTGTCAGAAACCTTGATCACTCTGGGAGGTCTATAATATGCTTGTAAAAACACACTGTGGTCTATGGCTTTTATATGGCATTTCTTAGGATAGGATCACAGTTTTTAAAATAACTGATCCTTAAGTCATAGGAGAGCAAGTCATGAAGAAAATTGTACTGAGATATTTTCCTCATGTTAAAAGGCTTAGTGACTTTAACAAACGAAATGTTTCAGCCTTCATGAGGCAGCCTCTTATTCTGTACATATTTATTCATATGCTTAACCTTGGGCTCAGTGAATGGTCCCATTAATGGCCCCCCGATGCCCTGCTTTAATAGCAGTTAGTTAAGCTGAGTAACCTCAAGGAACCCTGGAGAGAGATCAGAATGCTGTTACACTCAGTGCTGTACAGGCACACAAGAAAAAAAGACAGTCTGTGCCCCAAAAATTTTCCAGGTAAAGCCAAGGGAAAACAGATGGATGCAGAGAAACAGGTTTGGAAAGAGAATAGAAAGTGCCAAAATATTATGGTCAGTCTGCAAGTCAAAAGCCCAGCCAGGCCTAACTTTTGGCAGGCTTGGTGTTGCCAGTGGGTTCAAAGGAAACAAATAAGTTTTTTCAGAGGTACTTGAAGAGCATATGCCTTGAGGGTGAAATCAGTGAGAGGAAAAATGCAAGTTCCCCCTGGAAAATTTAGACCAGAGGGATGAAAATTATACACATCCACAGATCTTTGCAGGACTGGTGCCTATTGTTCATGGTGATTTTTTGCTTGTTTCTTATGTATTTGGGCTGTATAGTAAATTCTTATATGCTTAGTTCTGTGGGGTATAATAATTAAAAATTAATAAAGAGATTCAGCACCAGAACATTCTAATTATGAATAAGCTGAGTTCTTCATCTTGGAAAACTGTAAAAACAGACATATAGGAGCTATGTGTATTGCTTAAAGGCAAATATGGCTTTCACTATTTATGACTTCTCTTGGACTGTTATTTTGCTTTTGGTTTTGTTTGTTTAAAAATTGGTATTTCCTTCATTCCTTTCTTTTCCTTCCTATTTCCTCTAGGCCATAGTTGAGGAATTGCCACCATTAATATTTCATAAGCTCCAGAATACGTGCTAAAAACATGGAAATGTGGAAACAAATCACAATTTGGTATTAATGCAGTATTGCAGGGTGTAGTTCTCAAGGCTGTGCAAAGAAAGGATTAGCCTTTATGGGCAAAAAAAACTAGCAGTAAAAATGTGTCTGGCAAAACACATTGAGAGTTTTTAAACAGTTTAAACAATTTTATCACATCGTGTAGTGACTTATTAACAGTGTCTTCAACCTTTATATATTCCAATAACAACCTGATGTCTTCATCTTATTGTATGGAACTATAATTGGCTGAATCCAGGTACCAGTACCTGGAGGCCATATAGACTTTAATGGCTCATTAGGTATTTATTCACTTTAACTTAAACAGCTCAGCCATTTGTGGAGAATGAGCCTTTAAAATAGAATTAAGGTTTTTTTACCTGAGTGTAGTGTATAACCTGAACTGCCACTGAATTTAAATTTCCAAATCTGCCAGCTTAATTTGGCCTCACTCTCTTCCCTTCTCAAATGCATTATAGCTTTGTAATACCTTCTTAGGGTGAAGAGGTATGCTGGTGGTGCTTAAAATGCCTTGAATGAAACAGAATGATTCCTTTAGTTAAAAAACAAACCAACTCCCACTAAACGTGTGGTTAGTGTATTTTAATAACTCATGCTGACAGGTGTCATCTCTACAGGCTATCTCTAGCCTTTCAACATCAGAAAGCAGAGACTGGAGGGGTCCTAATTAATGTGAATTTTAGACAGGGTGGTGGGTGGTTCTGCTTCACTGTTCAAAATAGCACAAGCCTCAGCACACACAGTGCACCTTGAGTTGTGTCCAAAAACATGAGCCTATGAGAGGAAGAGGCTGTAAAAGATCACAGAGGGTGAGGAGAATATGATAGTGAGTTGCTTTGAACAGTTCCAGCTGAAGACTGTGCTTTACATGTTGAGCAGTTGTCACACAACAGGCAAATCTAGTCTCCTCTTTTGCTTACTGGAAAGGCCTGATGTAGAGAAAAACATGGCTTGTGTGCAGGACTTCACAGCTCTATGCAGGAGACCCCAGAAGGAGGGTGGGCTCCTGATACTCCCTGCCTGATTCTTCACAGTCCAGTCTGTGAAAGGTTAACTGTGGCACAGCAGGCAGGGAGCTGCTGGCTCTTAAAACTGAGCCTATGAGTACTCAGAAGCAGTTTGGGAGAACAGCTCTGCTGGATACACACTCTCTCTTGTCTCTCACTCATGTAAATTCTCTCTGCACACTGTGAAAGTTACTGAGAGTCAGCTCCTTCCACATAGCTTGGAGTCTCTGTTTTTCTTCCTTCAAAAAACATGATTACTTCAAATAAAACATCCTATAATATTTATTGTTGTCTGCACCTATGTAAAACCATGCTGCTGAATGTTTTTGTTGCAAATTACTATGGAAGGAGACAGGCTCTTGGGCTTACAAGTTCATTTCTGTAACATGGTTAGCTTCATGTGGCAGTTACTGATTTTTTCTCAGTGCATGCAAGTTTTCCTAAAGAATAATCTTGTCCTTCGCTGCCCAGTGCTGCCATGCTGAGGGCAAAGACTACGTGGGCATGTGGCATGTGAAAAAGAGCATTATGTGAAAGATCCCACGGAATTTATTGCTGCATTAGGCTTTTTGGATCATCAGGTTCTCTGTAGGAAGGATGAGGAAGGCTACAGAGAGTTCTTGCCCATTGAAATGCTGGCTCTGATAGATTAGTGATAATGAGAGGTGAATATTTTGTTCTAGAATTTTCCATTTTAGTAGGTCTATTTCTTTCAGACATCTGTATCATTAGGCTTAGGGGTCACAACCTAAGGTAAATTTTAGCTTATGAAGACATAGTAATATTTGGAAATAGCTTTTGAGCTGCCATTTTTTCATGTTTCCTTTGTTTATTTCCATTATTTGTATTGTCTGAAAATTTCCATATTTGCTCTAATTTGTTGAAAAAAGATACTATATATTTTGCTGGGGGAGGGTTTGAATTTATTTTGTAAAGGGGAAAATACAAAGCTCTTAAAATTCTTAGGAATGAAAATGGTATTTTTAATAAGAACAGAATGTGGTGGACTGTGCAAGCTTCAGACTCATACAGGCATGGAGGTGGGGGCTAAAATACAACATTGTTAGAGTCCTGGACTAGAGAGTGAACAGGATGAAACAGCAAAAGCAGGTGTTGCTTGTTCTTCCATTTAGAATTACAGGAGCAGTAAAATGCTGAAGCATTATGTCTCTTCCAAAGCGATCATTAAGGTTAGTTAGTTACTTTAATTCGCTGAGAGTGGTGATTAAGGACAACTTGTTCCTGAATCCCCCCTGCCAGCTGAAGCAAATGGTTTTCTTTTCTTTTTTTTTTTCCTCCTTTTTTCCTTGATGAGACTACAAAAGACATTGAGAAGAGGCAATGGCCGGAGACAGGAACCTCTTTACTCATGCCATGTCTTCTTTTAATTATCCAGTGTGTATTTTCTGCATGCTGAGCAGTATCTACATCTTTTAATACCCAATTTAAATTGATTTCAAATAAGTGGCAAAGGATTGCATAAGCAGTGAACTCTGTTTCATGGCAGGGGAACTGCAGAGACAGTAGCTTGGTGACCCTTTCTTTTAAGCTTGTACAGTCTCTGCTGTTCTGACTTTACATCCGTTGATCAGCACCTTTGACAAATGAGTCCATTATTGTCTATACGACATATTTCTCTGACCCAGTTTTTAAAAATAAATATGTCTACAAAATTAACCCCTAAATAGCTTTTAAGACTGTCCCTCTCCCCCAGTAACGTGGTTGCACGTAGAAAAGGTGCCTTGGTGTTCAATTACTGCAGACAACTGGATGTTTTCTGTCATCTATGCTATTGGGAAGGTACCAGTGACAGCACATCAGGACTGAATGTAGCTACATAAAGTGCTGCTTTATCCTCTACAGTACCAGAAAGTCTGCACAGCACATCACATAGTGGATTGAGGGCCCACAGTGTCTTAACCTCTTCTCTTGCCCTCCCAGTAAATCCACCCTAAGAAACATTATTAGGATAATGATTCTTCTGGGGCAAGATAGTTACTACTAAATCAACAGTACTTCCTAATGAATGGCAGTTTTCCATGGAGCTCTTGAGCTGGGCCTAGCTCCACTTAATTTAAAGTAGCTGTGTTGACATAATATATTTAGACTTCTGTAATGTGTTTGACTTAGTACTGCACAACATTCTGATTAAAAACAATTATCGCTATACAAAATCGGTGTTGTACATATTAAACGGCTCCCAAACTGTCTCGACGAGAGCTTGGGAGCTCTGAATCAGGAATCAGCAGTTGGGGGAAGTTTCCAGTTCCTCAGGGATCTTGCTGTGGCTTTGGCACAGAACGTTCAGATGGTCTGCTGGTGTCAGTGAGGGAAAGGACTGATTTCAGCAGCAAGCCAGGGTTGTGTGGTGGGTGGAAGTTGTTCAGCATTGGCTTTCAGTATAACAAGACCCAGGCTAGTCATTTATCCTGCACTTCAGCAGTGAGTGCTGCACACTAGCAGTGAATGAATCTGAAAAGCTGTGGGGGACACTGAGAGCACCCAGGTGCTTGTGACCGCTCAGAGTAACGTGGTCACTGAGGCGGCTGCTGCGTGGCTGCAGGGACAGGTGCACTGAGGCAGGTTGGGCCGCTCTCCTGACGGCACAAATCACGTTCCGGCAGAGGAAAACCCTGTCTGCTTTTGGAAACTGTGTCTCCTTGTTTTAAAGCTTCTGCAGAGGGTGTTGGAGTGTGGGCAGTGGGGCCTGTGAGGGGCGGCGAGGCTGCCCGTGCTGGACAGCGCCGGTCCCAGCCGGTCCCAGCCGATCCCAGCTGGTCCCAGCCGGTTCCAGCCGGTTCCACAGCTGCCCCACCACAGGGCACAGCCAGAGATGCAGGGGCAAAATTCTGCCTGGGAGTGAGGGCTGAGGGGAGAAAAGCCCGAGGGAGCGAGTGAGCCCTGGGAGCTGAGGAAGAGGAAGGGCCGGGGCTGGAGCCGGGATTCCCTGGAGATTCCCTGCAGCCTTGGAGGACCCAGGCAGGAGCAGGTGGGCATGTCCTGAAGGAGCTGCTGGCCTTGGGGTACTTGTGCTGGAGGAGGGGAAGAGTGTGAGGTGGAAGGAGCTGTGGAGAGGAGCCATCAAGCACTGAGTGTAACCCCTGCTGCCCAGCACTCTGTGCTGCCCAGGGAGACGAGGCAGAGGAGCTGGGAATGAGGTGAGGCTGAGGAGAAGAGGGGGGCAGGTGGTGAGGAGGGACAGTGCAGTTTTAATTTTGTCTTCTTCTTACCATCCAAATCTACTTCAATTGGCAATAAATTAATTTTCCCCAAGTCAAATCTGCTTAGCCTATGATAGTAATTGGTAAGTGATCTTCCTGTCTTTATCTTGACACACAAGCTTTTACGTCTTATTTTCCACTCCTGTCCTGTTGAGGCAGGAGAGTGAGAGAGCGTCTGGGTGGAGATCTGGGTGCAGCCCAAGGTCAACCCACCGGTGATTCCTTCCTGAAAATGTTCAGGATACACATACAAGAATATGATATGGAAAACTCAAGGTAACCAATGCATCAATCTGGTTGAAAAGAAGGTTTTGATGTACTTTGATAAGAGCTTATGTGTGGGAAGAGCTTGTATGAAGCACAGCAGACATTTCCTTAATTTAACAAGCAAAGTCAGGAAAAGATCCAGTCAATTTTGCTTAAACTATAGTGACTTATTCAAATTGAAGATCTGGCCCTGTAGGTCAATGGAAAAATAATTGTCCTGTGTTGGCTTTGAGACAAAATACAGCAACTTAACAAGTGAAAGCTAAGATTGTGATCTATTGGCAGACAAGTAGTGCCAGTGGAAATTCAGGTCAGACTTCAGGTGCAAAAATTTCACACAGAAAGTAACTAAACAATAGGACCATTTGCAGAGAGCTGTAGAAGAGTTTTCATGATTTCATTTTATTATCTGTCTAAGAATCTGTTCAAACTCCTACCACAAAATATGATCATGATACAGGAGTTAGAAAGTGATGTATTTTGACCTGGATTATACCAGAAGTCAAATAGATAAACGTAGTATTCCCTTCTGGTACAAAAATTCCATGAGGTGGAATGAGATCACAGGCTGTGATGATAATGTTCACTGTTTCCTAGCACCACAAGTAATTAGAAGTAGATTTATAGCATGGTGATTTCATGTCAGAGGACAATGCTTTATTACTGTTTAATTTACTTAGTAATATAAGTATATTGAATCAGAGCAGGGGAAACTGCTTTAGGATTAATGTTTTTGTTAGCTTAGTTATTTTTGTTCTGTCTTTCTAGTGACCTTCATCTTAGTGTAAGGAATCCTACGAACCTGGGATGTAATAGTTTTCCTTGAGTTATAATTCACCCAGATATAGCATTAGTGAAACAATGATCTGCCAAGGGGGCAAAGGAGATTCAAGGGACTTGGCAACAAACTGGTGACCTAAATATTACCATGGAATGGATTCTTTCTGTAATTTCTGTGAAGATGATAATAGCTACTGTTGACTCCTAGGTGGCCACTGTTAAGTCATGTTTATGTACTCAAATGGGAATTTATACCATTTAATTTTCCTATGTATAAGGTAAATCTGGCCTAATTTAGGAATATAGGTTTAGGAATTTAGGAATACAGTCCATTGGAAAGAATAAAGCCTCTACAAGATGATCATCTCATTGTAAGATAATTCCTGAGATAGAATGTAATGTCTAGAAATATCTGTATTAGCACACACTATTAGATGTATTCTGAACAGGTGTCTAACTTTTAGACTCCAGCAGAAAAAAATGTTCAGTGCTGGCTTGAATAGCCCTGTTGTTCCACCTAAGGTTTCTTATTCCATGCTGCTGATTTAGTAGAGCCAGCTGTTTGTGGAGCTATGACATGAGTCACTGGGGAACTGTTCTACTCCCTGCTGCAAGGGCATGACAAAGAGGATGGTGAGATGGTGGGGAATAAGTAGAGCAAGAAGACGAGTAGGTGGGATTGCTGGACAGGAAATCTTTGTGCAGTTGTATCCTTGGGCAACTATACCAGGGAGATAACCACACCTAGGTGCTCACACTGGACTAAATAAATAAGGAGATTTGCAGCTGGCAGACTTTTCAGCATTTGATCTATTCTGTCTAGATCAGCATGGGCAGCATAGGGCAGGGACTGAGGTCTATAGCTGTGATTTACTGAAGGTGGCAATCCTTAACTTTCCATTAAGGCTATTTCAGCATTTTTCATGGGCACTTAAATACAAATAAAATTACACTCTTTTCTACTTTATGGTTTGTGTTAAATTAACCCCCTGAGTACCCCAACCTCACAAGTAACTGTTGTATTACATGTAGCAATATGACAAACCACATCTTCAGTGAATCCATTGCCCTTGGGTCCAGCAGGGGTTAGTTAAGCAGTATTTCTGGATGTTTGATTACCATGTTGAGTTAATTAATGGGCTGCATGTGATCCCTATTAATTAGACCATGCTCAAGCCTTGATAAAGTGTCTGTCCTTATAGTACAGCATAATAGTTTCACATATCCCCTACAAACTGCAGTTAATTACAAGCTCATCATAGTTTCAGTATTTAAGGGGAAAAAAAAAGATAAAATACTTTAAAAAAATGGTTGTAAAATGATTCTGAGACAATCTTCCATGAAGTGAAAGTAAGGATGTTTTTTTTTGAAGATGACATGTTTTTGGTGGAAAGGAACATTTTTTTCCTTTAGAAAGATAGTTTGACAGCTCTCCTCTGACTACCTCATCTGTGAGAGTAACAAGATTAGGAAGGAAAAAAAGGCAGGAGAAACCCATTGCCTCAGTGGAGGGGAGGAAAGACAGTAACCTATAGTTATTATTTCTTAAAATTTGATAGCTCTACTGAGCACTGTAAACTCCTAAATGCTGTGAGAGCACACCTACCCATTGTCACATCACAAGCTCCCAACATGGAAAACCTTGTTTCACTCCTACAGTTTAGATTTCATCCTACTTATCCTTTGTTGCAACCCATTAGACTTTTACCCACTCGTGGGTGCCCAGAGGCAGAGACATGACCACATTTGATAGCAGGACTGTGCTACCTATCCTCTTTGGACAGAATCACGTATACAGGTTTGGCAAGACAGATACTGCTTCTCTGCCAACTCCAAAGGACCAACTCAAACCCAAGAGTAAATGTGCAAATTAAACAGAGCTAACTGATGACTGCCTGCAGTAGGCAATCAGTAGCTGCCAGGAGATTTGTATGTACAATACTGATGCCCTATTGACACATTTCTGAATATGCACCTTCAAACAAAGAACAAGGAATTACCTTCTCACTGATTGTGTGTGTTCCTTCATTTTGAATTACCTAACACTTGAGCTGCAAGGCAGAATTATCAGTACAATCTCTGGGTTCATGCTAGATTGGCTTTTGGATTTGTGCACTCCTAAAAAGTCCTTATGATTAGTGTGGGTTCCAAATAACAGCTTCCTATTGAAGATAATTATATACATCTTCTTTCTTAAAAAATACTAACATGGAATACTAAATATAATAGATAGATAATATTTAATAATTATTTTAATTAACTAGGTGGAACCTACTGTGTTTAAATGACAGTTTTGCTCTTTCCCCAGTAACCTGAAGAACAGAGTCCTTCTGAGATGTTGATAATTGCACAGTTACACTGATTCACTGGAGCATCATGTGACCTCTTCAATTGTTCCTCTTTGTGAGATGATGGCTTATTGCATGGGAACACCAATGCAGTGGTAAGCTCAAATACACATTTAAAAATATAATCAAAGTAGATTAGAGAGTATTTGTTCAGTTACTGTCTATCCAAATCATTTTGCAGGACATAAAAAGCAATCAGCTTCATTTCAGGTGTGCTGTTTCACTTACCAAGCATCTTGATTAAGACAGATGCAAATGCAGCTCTGACTGTCTTTAAACTGGTAGCTGATCATAAGTCTTTTAATCTAAGAAAGACCTTATTTAAAATTACTACAGGAAATATAATAGTTGCTGGGGGAAAAGTAGCATGTTTTACCCAGACAAAGCACTTGTCTGAGTAGACAAACAGCTTTAAATTAGAAAAAGAGAAAACCAGAAAAAAAAGAAAAAAAAAAAAAAAAAAAAAAAAAAAAAGAAAAGAAAAAAGAAAGAATAAGAAAAAAACAAGACATCAATGGGAGCTGAGATTACTCAATGTTTCTTATAAGAAACTAGGAAGAGTGATTCTCAGCACTGTGGAATCAAGCCATCATACAAGAAGTATTTATGCAGGGCAGCAATTAAGAGATGGATGTAAACGTGCGGGGTTAACTTCGAGGAGGCTGAAAGCAGGTGGGAGGTGAAGAGGAGCACAGAGCAGCGCTTCCCGGTAGGTGGCTGTATTACACACCAGTCTGTCCTGCGGCTCCTGCACCTCTATACCCAGGGCACCTGCATTCAGTCGCAAGCAAACCTTATAACACTAACGAGATGCACAGAGTTTTGCCTTTTCATTTGGGCACCAGCGTCCAGTGTAGGAATCTTTTTTATTACTACTAGTTTTCCCCTGGTCATAATATGTCATTATGAAATTACCATAGCAACAGCTTTCACTGTTAAACCCCAGCACACAGAAAAAAAACAGCACTTGTGAAGTTGATGGGCTGAGAGAGGGACACTAGTTGATGTAGAGAGTACTACTAAGTAATATTTCAGTACATCTATTGAGATAAAATTTAACAAGTACAATTAAAGCCTTTTGTTTAATGCAAGGTTACTTCACAAATGGTATTTCTAATTTCAGGATTGTTGTTGTTATGTTTTTTTGCAAAGACTGCAACATGGAATTGATGAGTCTTGTTATTTTGCCTATAAAGAGAGGTCTTAAATGCTTACAAATGCCTGCCAAGTGCAGCCATTCAGTTCTACACCATAGAACTAGATGAATTTTTCTCAGGTTATGAAACTCATTAATTTAAGATTATACCCCTGTATGCTGTGGAACATATGTAGGTAGAGCACAAAGCTGACAATTTTTCAGGCCCTTTTCCAAGCCTTTTTCATGAAGAATGAGATCCCATTTGGATCAATTACATGTGAGTAGACATCATACACATTATACAAAATTATCCCTTTGTTGCTTAACAGTGCAAAATATTGCTGGTATAATTATTTTTGTGCAGTCCTCTTGCCCTGTGGCATTGATCCAAGTGTGATTCCAACTCTATCTGGCTCTAATCCAAGACTACTCCACATAAGGCCCTCAGGATCCTAAATCTCTCGTTCAACTATGACCAATGTCTGTGTGGTTTTGCTTTATCAGATGATGGTCCGTGCAGGCAAAGCCAAATATTGTTACAGTTGTCAGTGGTCTTCTGCAAAAATTGGTGTTAATTTCTTGTAGAAAGCAAGTTCTTAATAGATTTCTCCTATGCCTGTGATATGCTTTTGAGTTCTATATCCCTGAATATCTTTACGTGACACTATTTATTCACTTTGGCTCTTGATATTTTTTGAGCCATATCATTCTCATTTTAGACTCCCAATACTTCTGTTGCATTGGACACAAACAACCATGCATGCAAATAAAGCAGGTTCCCAAAACACCTTTATTACCAGGGGCACAAAATCCATTTTTAGTATCACATAATTCCGAGGGGAGATGGAGCATATGACCTAAGCAGACAGTGGGAAAAATGGGTGTTTAGTCTGGAGAGGAGAAGGCTGAGGGAATTAATCTTGGACATTTTCAGAGTTTTACTGGGCAAGACCCTTGGCAACCTTAGAGAACTTCATACCCAACCCTGCTTGGAGCAGGAGCTTGGGTTAGGTGACCTCCTAGAGGTCACTTCCATAAAATAGCTTTTTAGATTTATAATCTACAACCAGCATCTATGTCTTTAAAAATCAAGTGGAATACAAGTCTGATGTCTTAAGCTGGACTGTACCTCTGAGCTGAGGGCACAGCCTTCCATATCAACTGGAATTTGGCAATGGGTTCCTTCTGTTCCTGTCCTAGCAAAATCAACTCTGGACCCCCTCAGATGGTGCCATTTGACAAATTAATCTTTGACTAGAGCTAAGGCTGACAGTCCTCTGACTCAGGAAGATGTTCTGCACGTTGGTGTAGGTAGTGGATTCCACGGAGTTTCCCTGATGTTTTCTGAAGAGCTGGAGAGAGGTTTAGTTGGCATTGTGGTCATAGGGAAAACAGCTTTGGAGAATTAGGCTTCAGTATTTATCCTTCAGTGGACACTAAGGAGGCACTTCTTACCTTTACCTGCAACCTGTTGCAGCAACATGGAGGATACCTTCTCTCTTATTAGACACTAAAAACAGGTACTTGAATCCAAGATTTTCTCAGAAATAACTCGCAAGAAACAGCTCTTCATGCTACATAACATAAACAATTCCTAAAATATGCAGATCAGGAAAACTAATGATGTGTAATGCTAGAATGTTTTAAATCTCTTAATTTAGTTTATAGAGACTCCAAAAAAGCCTTGAGGAGCCAAGCATCAATAATATGAGTCTGTGCTAGCTGAGTAATTACCTCATGGTGCTGAATTCTTAAATATTAATTTACTATATGCTATTCATCATATGCAACACTGTAATCTGTGAAGGCAAAGCAAAATCAAGGCTCTAAAGTAAAAGGGGTGAGTAGCTTTTTCAGCCAAGGTTCAGAGTTGCCAGTTCTTCAGACTTGCATCTCCCTCACTTCTTGACAGACATACATATGACATAACTTCTGGTGCCTGTTTTCATGGCAAGTAAAGACACTGACATGACATGACATGACTACATACTCTTCAAAGCACTGCTGTAGCTTAGCTGCAGAAACCAGCTTGATGTGATGGTTGGTAGGGAGAAGGTGTGAATGTCTGAGATTTTTACAAGTTTACCAGTTTGCTCCTAAATTACTGCAGCGTTACTTGTGAGGTGGCCAAAGAAATGCTCATGAACTTATTTCTGCCCTTAGCACAGAAGTGCAGTTCTTGTTGTTAGTGGGGTCAGTTTATATCTTTGCAGAACAACTTCTATGTAATCAAATCAGGGTGTATTTGCATTGCAAAGTGCAGCTTAGTAGACTCCAAAGCCAAGCTCAAACTAATGAGGTCAGGTCCTAAAAGCACTTCAGCTGCAGCAGTATACAACAGCCCCAACTGAATTACTCTGTCTCACAGACTGTAAGGAGAAAAACCACAAGTATTTAATTTCAAATCCTGAAATGTCATATTTTAAATGCATCTAACGTTGTATTTCATGCTTTTCCACTAAGAAAATTTTACTTTTTAGACTTCAGCTCTTCTTTGTCCTATGAGAAAGGCAATCTGTATCTCAGACAGGTAAAAAGAGTGGAAAATTGATGTATTTTGTATGCCCTGAAAAGAAATAAAACTGATTTGGAAAATTTTCTGCTAGGTTAAGCAGGCTGTATTGACTGGGTAGACAGTCTTTTAATGCAAACCTACCTGCTGCTGCTATGGTCATGGTTATGCTGCAGTTCTGCTTTAGCATGGTTGTGCTGTGGTCACTGTTGCCAACTTTAGCAATCACTGGGATAACAGATTTCTGACTAGAGAGAGGGAATCCTCAGCCCAGATGGAAGTCTCTAGTTCTGCTATGAAGAAGATTGCTACAAGTACACCAGTGAGCCTAAATAGACAATGCCAACAAACACTGGGGAGGAAAAAAAATATTCTGCTTTTCCTGCTTATTTGTTGTAGGATTCTTGATAAGTGGTTTCAACCACTTGGGGCCTCAAGGGCCCCATTTAAGTGGCAAGTCTTCACAGAGCCTGTGAAGTTATGATACTTAGTGGCAGAAATAGTAATAAATATAACTCCTTTTTCATTGTGCTTCATCTTAAAATGTGTTCATTTGATAGAAGAGATCCCTCAGGGTGGGCATTTACCTACATTGAGAAAACAGTGGGCACCCAAAGTTTGCCAGAGTGAATACTTGCTGCTTTTATTTCTTTTGCAATGGTTTACCCAGTAGTAAAATATGGATAATTCCTCTTACACTCCTACAAGAGTGCTGTGTAGTGCAGGAGCTTTCCAAAGTCCTTCACAAATTTCCTGCAGAGTTTAACACTGGGTCTATAAGCCAAGATATAAATCCATAGGTGGATATTATGTATTTCCAACTGTCTAAAAAGATATGGCTCTCCTCTTCAATTATGAAGAAGAGCGAGCTTTTAAGCCTATGATAGAACAAAACTCTATGTAAAAACTATATGGGCTCAGCTTTAACATCTGTAGACCTTCATCCAAAAATCAGAACACATCTGTCCACCTTTACTTGTGCATTCCCTGTCTACTCAAACCTCTTATCACAGCCTTCTTCATTCCTAGCCATTGAGAGTATCCCAAGTGTATCTGTGTACCACAGACACATACTCTGATTAAGGAGCAGCTACTGGAGAAGTAATCATGTTCTGGTTCACCAGTTCCTCAAAAAGCAAAGTCTCCTGGGAGTGAAGGTTGCAGAAAGAGACAGAACATTCAGACTTGAGCTTTCACCAGCTGACCACAGACAAACACACAACATGATCCTTGGCCTGATTCTTCAGGGAAACGTTTTCCAATCCTGCCTTACACAGTTTGGAAGTTATTTACCTTTTTTAAAAATAAAATTAATTTATATTTAATCACACTGAAGATCTTTATTTTCCTCAGACAAATTATGTATTTACATACAATTCTCTAATTGCTTACAATATGTTGTCTTCCAAATGTAACACCTGCTTGGGGATGCTGCTAATTTAGATATAACAAGATAAACAGTAGAGTTTTGCATTTCATAAGGCAGGAGGAAATTAATTTTAAAAATATTATGAAGGTTACATAATCATAGGGATAAAATAATTATTTTAGGATATTTTATAGATGCTTCTGTAGGAAATTATTTATTTTTCTATTGATTACAGGCATATTTCTAGGAAAATTTGGCTTTGTTATATGATAGTAATGAAAAGAAAAATAACTTAGGCGATATAGAGCAAAAAAAGAGCATATGTTTGCCATATGCAAATCAAGGAGGAAGAACTCTTATTCTGAGAACCTGCCTGCAGTTCAGTCCAGGGGCATTATGTGTCTGCAGAGTGGCACCTGCACTTTAGCATCCCACTTCAGGGGTGAGGTTTTGTCCTGGGCTTTGCAAAGGCAGTGTGTGAAGCCTTTGGTTTAGGGATGACAGAGAGCATTGCCTCCTGCTTCAGTGCTACAGTAGAGGCAGACATCTGTCTGCACTGAGTGACAGTGCTGTAATGATTCCCTCAACACATGCTTGATTTCTATGCCTGCCACTGGCACTTTGCATCTTGGAGTCTTTCTTCATAGCTGCCACTATGCCCACCAGAATTAAGTTGGAACATAGTGAGTTTTCTCCATCTCTTCTTTTGGCTTCCCTTCACTTTCCCAGCTCTTACTCCACAAACCTCTCTAAAACCTTTTTCTTCCATTTGTGGCTGCCTGCAAAGTACAGTGGGGAGTAAACATGCTTTGATCATGGGGGCTTCAAAGGCAAGGCTGGTTAATTGTTGATAGGTAGACCTGTGTCTGTCCTAGTGGAAGTCTTGACTGTCGTACTTGTTTTGTTTGTTGTAAAAAATGAATTCCTGTTACATTTAGTCTGCTTGTCTTTCCTTGCTCTGTGCAACATTATCTAAAAGGCCTGTTTGGTTGTGGCTGCAAAAATGAAGCAGAGGGAAATGACTTAGGCTGAGAAAAGCATTTTGATTTTCACTAACCACATTTTGAATATTGTCTGAGACCATTCATGGAAAATAACTATACAGTGATGTGTTATTTTTTTTATTCCTACCACTCAATTTCCTTCCTAGGACATAGCTTTTCCTTTCTGAGGATCTGATAGTGGTTCACAAATTACTGTTTTCTCAAAGCCATATGTAGTTAAACATAATTTGTTTCCTTTTCAAAAATGGATGTCCATTTATAAATGTGTCTGGACAGATGGGTTCCTGCCTTCAAACTTGGTTTTGGTTCATTCAGTGAGTTTCTGAGGTGCAGCAAACCTTCTTCCCTATAGCTCCAGAAATATTTCTCCTTTTCTCTGGGGCCTGATTACCTGGTTTTCACATTCTTATCATGAGTCACAGGTTCTCCCTTGTGCTGCAGATGTTCTGGCTACCATCCTTGAAACCCCTGAAGAGTTTTCAGCTGCCCATCAGAATCTAGCTGTCCTCCCACCCCCCATACTTTACAGTTGTTTTTAAAGAAAGATAACATGACCTGATAAGCAAACAAATCCATCACAAACAGGGTTTTAACTGATCTTTGTGGACTCACATACGAGTCTGAATCAGAACTCAGAACCTGTCCATGCTTTTAGCATTTGATTTCACTATGGAGTATTTCTGCTTCTGTAAAGATGGCTCTATTAAATCTAGTGCAGTGCCTTTCATAACTGTGCTGTGACAAATTGTAGTCATGCCACATAGTGCAGTGCTCTGATTTCTGTGACCTGAAAATATTTACAGAATTGTATAAAGTCACTTTGGGTATTTTTTTCCTGAGAAACATATTTCATTTTACATCTGGGTCTTATGGTCACAGTTTGACTCAGGATTGGCAATTAAACCAGCTACAACAATGCTCTTGATCCCCTCCTTCTGCCACCCAGGCAGGGAAAGGAGGGAGAGACACTTTCTGGATTGAAAACTAAACTAAACTAGACAGCTTTAATTAAATAATAATGAGAAAAGAAAATGCGTACAAATATATACAGGTATGTGCAGGAATGTGCAAAACCCTATTGCCTTCCCTCACCCCCAGCAGCTCCCCTGTCATCTCCTGAGCTGGGAGCAGTTCTGAAATGTCCTGGAGCTGCTGGAGAGAGGGCAGAGCAGATAGGAGCTGAGCGGGGAGTGATGAGGGTCAGGAATGCACAGGCCTGGGGATCAAAGGAGATGGAGAGATGGAGTCCCCCTTGGACACCAGCCATGGATGGAAGAGAAGGGAAGAAGCAGGAAGAAAGTAGACTTCTGTGATCCCTGATCTTACACTGAGCTTATGTAGATACATGGAATGGAATCGAATACTTCCACCAATTTTTCTGACCATCTAGTCCACTCCTCCCTAGAGTAGGGTTGCAGATACAACTCTTCTGCTCCTATACTATCCTAAGCAGAGCAAAGCATCCTTGATGTCTCAGCAGTAACATAAACATTCCAGCGTTAGCAGTCCAGCTGGAAAACTTGCTGCTGCTTAGAAGAGAGCTCACTGAAAGGAAGAAAAAATCAGTAAAAAGAAAATTGGCTTAATCCTGGCTCAAACCAGGACACTTACTAAATCCTAAATGAACATATATGGAAGGGGCAAGAGGGGACTGTGAAATAACAGAACCTTTTCCTTTGTACTTGAAGTCTATTATGTGCTGTAAGCAAGCAAATAACTTTGCCACCTGCAGCCATTTGCAAGCCAAAATTAAATGAGCTGATGTTCTCTATCCTATTCCAAGAATACAGGTGTCCACTGTATGAGAAGTGTTATTGTAATTGGCAGCACTGTTAATAGTGTCAGCACAGGAACCAAATGGCTCTGTTTGGAAATTGCCCTTTACACTGAACTGGGGCATACTGGCTGGCAGCATGGGTGAGCTTTGTCACAAGGCTGTACCTCATCAGCAAGGAAACAGGCACCCAGAATATGATTCAAAGTTCATAAAATCACTGTGGTCTCTTTATTGAATGCAAAGACCTTTAAACAAGGTCTTGAAGTTCTTTTTAGAAAGGATACAGACCTCAAATTGCAAGGCAGACCAGACTTCCTCTATCCTCACCCACCTTCTCTCTGACAGCATTGATACCCACATTTTCTTCAGCAAAAGCTGTTGGAATTTTGCAGTGGCAAAATGTAACACTGTTGAAACAAAAAATGTTCATGGCAATTTGTTTGCTAGTTTTGACAGGAAAAATATCTCACATCTAAGGTAGAATTTCATTGGTGTATTAGCCTAGTCACAAAAGGAAACTTGGCAGGGATCAGGGCACTCCTTTGCCTGCCATGAGTCAGGATTCTCTGACTGTGAGAGCAGGAGGCTACTATATTGACAGAACACAAAGCTTTATTCATATGTGCTTAGTTCATAAACATATTCACATACCAAAACAATCTTCCTTGTCTTCCTCTGGTTGAATCCAAGAACCCAAAGGCAATGAAACTCTGCTCCCCTTTATCATTCCTTCCTCACCCCAAAGGTCTTGGACTTTTTTACAACAATATATATATTTATTTATTTATTTATTTATTTAAACCTAAGAGTAGTTATGGAATTCAGCTCATAATGTTATTAAGTCTGGTGAAAGGTGACCGTAATTTCATCTGCTGTGTCAAGGTATAGACTATTTTAGTCTTCTTGTTGGCTTCTGAGCTACTCTGAAGAGCCAATGCAGACTGCAGTAGCATCAGCTGAGAGTACCCTCCACCTGACTTCTGGTCCAGTTTAGGTGTGAGTGTGAGAGAACTGAAAAGTAAAGGCTGTGCAACAACAGGGGAGTCAGCAAAACAAGAAAGCCTGGCTGAAGCAAGAAGGAAAAAATAACAATGATGCCAATCAGAGCAGATAGGCAGGTGGAAAACACCCATTGAGGTGGTTGAATTAATAGGGACTCAGAAAAATCATGCCAGAATTTGGTTGGAAACCCTATCAAATGTAATTGGCAGAATTAATTTTTTTACATACAACTTCAGAAAATCCCACAAAGGATCCATTCTGACATGTGAATGCCTCACATTATCTATGAACACACAGGTGGCTTTTGGATGCAACATGCTGCACAGCAGATGCCTTTGCAAGTGTCTCAGGAGCCACGCTTTGTGCATTCGTTTGGAGCCAAAACACTTGGACAATGTGAAAGATTTGGGAAAGGCTGCTTAGCTGATGATTATGTTGTGAAGTGAGTATTTAAAGCAGAAAATCTGAATTGTTTTCATTGGTCATTAGAGGACAGTTTAGCTAGCTTACTGCTTACTGCTTTATTCCCATAAAACTACTTAAAATAATTGTGGACGCTGAACCATTGCAAAATAACCCTTGTTTATACGTCTGTATATTGACATCACTGTCCAATTTGGTCTTTGGTACAAATTTCATTAGCACACAATGCATAAACACAAGTCTCAAACAGCAATCAATACTTCACTAATATGCCATAAAGTGCTACATAACACATTTACATAAATGATTAAAACTTCTGCTTTGCTAATGCGTGCAAACTTGGTGCAGTGCAGATAACAGTACTGCACAGGAAGCATTTATTAGCGCTGTCTTTGGCATTCCTCAGCTTGAGAGATAGGGCTCTAGAAACTGCAGCAACATGGAGCCACTAAACAAGAACTCTTGCTGCAATGAGAGTTCTGCTAGAAGAAATGTAGTAGGTTTCTTTTCTTTTTAAGGATGACAGTGACTGCAAAAACAAGTCAACCTCCCTGTCAGTTCTACGTTTCTGGGCTCTAAGACTGCTGGGGTTTAGTGCTTGCAACAATTCTTTTGGAAGAATAATTTTGTGGTTACTTCAGTAATTTAAATGTGTAAAGGAAAGGACTGTTGTGCTCCTGGCCTACAGAAATGTCTGTAACTCAAAGCTTCCCATACATGATAGGGAAATATTGTAATGATTGTTAGGGCCTCGTGGTCCTATAGTTTAGGTGGCCCAGGTGGGAATAGATCACATGGGACATTATCATATCCAGTCCTCAAGAACTACAGTTCCTTGCATGTATTTCAGCATTTTTTTCAATACAAAAAGAGTTTATCCATCTAAAGCATCATCCCCAAAATTCACAGGAACCTTTTGAAGTATATGTTAACAGTTGGATATTTTCATTGCTATGCTACCGCTTGTGCAGCTCTCCATAGAAATGCATTCTTATTTCCCATTTCTGGAGGGATGCTTGCTTATCTTCTTTCAACTGTCTTGGCCTTCAGGAAATTGAAACAGAAGAGCTAAGACCCAATGCAGGAGATTTTGTCTCACAGTGCTGTGGTACTCTTTTATTGCTGAATGATAAATACCTATTTAATTATGTTAGGGAGCCCTGGCTGTCTTTTGTTAAGTCAAAAGTATGGAAATGAGTTTCAGCTACTGTTAAAAGATTGCTACAATACTACTATAAAATACAGATTTTCCACTGAATCTGGCTTGTTCTACAGCTCTTCTAAATTGAATTCAATTAGGCTGCATGTCTCCTTTATTGTCAAAGACATAAAACTGCTACAGTCACATGTGGGATGTGGTAATGCATTAAATCAGGAGATTTGTCAATATCTCTAAACCGTGTCCTAAGGTGCCCTTTGCTGCAGGTCCTTTGAAGCTAGTGTTACTAACTGCAGTATAGTAAATCCATATATTTCTAGATTTATGATATGTGTCATGGAATGGAATCAAGGGTATGCCACAAGACAAAGTAGAATTTTGCCACTTTAAGATTTTGAGCAGTGTTTGTGTGCATCAGGGGATAAAGGACTATGACCGTTATAAAATGTGTTTTGTCATGTGGGTGAGGAACCTTCATAGAGACACATTTTGCTTGAGTTTGGTCTTCCTGTGGAAATGTTAGAGATGACACATGCTTCTGACATAAGCTGGTGCGTTTCCAGAGATTTCAGTGAAGCTTCATCGCTTAACATTGGCAGAAAATTTGATCTTGTTTTGGAGAAAACAAAACAAAGCAAAACATGTAAGAACCTAATGCGTAATTCCTTTTAAGTTCTCAAAAAGTCTCCATTGGCACGTCATGAGGCAAGAAAATGATTAATAATATCTGCTTTTAAGTAATTTTGTCTCTGTTATTGCTGCTTCTTTCCCCACCTCCCTTAAACTTTACTAAGTGATGCTGGTATTGAAGTAATATTTCATAAAATATGTGCCCTAGATGATAAAATGTGAGCATGCTGTCAAACAAACAAACAAAAAAGACAATGTATTTTTTCCTGAAGGAGTGGGATGAGATGAAAAAGCCCATTGTCAGACACCCATGAGAGCAGGCAATTAAGAAGCAGCAGTATACTATTAATTTTCACAGCATAATTCAGTAAATATATACTACATATTCACATTCCACAACTAATAATTACAAACAGATGCAATCAACAGGTCTTTTCCAAGATTTTTACAAACCTCATTGTATTGTTAAGAAACCTCAAAGAGGAGCTAATCCAAAAGTGCACCCACACCAAACACCCTCTGCTCGAACCTGTGTGCTTTTAGCATACCTCACCCCCCCACCTCCAAAGAGAGAAATAAATGAACAGAAATGTGTGGGCAAGAAGGATTTATAGAGGGAATGAAAAATTCAGTATGATTTCAATTAGAGGAAAGTGCCCCAAGTGTCACCTTTTGAAACAGACTGGACATAGATTGTCACTCACTTCCCACTGTTATATGCAAACTGCAGCAGAGTAACTGCCTTTAGAGAGGATGTACTATATGATGCAAAGGTGGCAAGTCAGAAGCAGGATCTGAGCTGCTGTGTAGTCAAAACTCACACGGAAGAAAGTGTTTAGGAGGAAGTTACATGCAAAAAGAAGTTTCCTTTGTAAATCAGAAATGCCACATTAATTGGTCTGTGGGAGTGGCAATGCCTATTCAAGCCTAAAGATTATTTTTATACATTTTAAGAGCTGTTGAAACACAACTAACACTTCCAGTTCTACCTGCAGATTTATTTCCGAACCCTTGGACAGAATCAAAACAGAAATTATGATTACAAGATATGTTGGTGGCTTGTTTGTTTGGTTTTTTGGTGGGTTTTTTATTGGGGTTTTTTGGGTTTTTTTGAGTGTCGCATAATCTAAAGCAGAGGGGACGTTCTGACATGAAAAGCAAATATATCTGTGAATAAGTGCAAAGCATTACATTAATTTGCTGTATATACTTCAGAGGACAGTATGAAAATGCACCCACAATCTCTATTACGTCCAGAAGGATGGTCCTAAAGGACAGAAAGAGGAAGCATGATTATACTTTGTACTTAGGTACCTATATTCTGATTCAGCCTCATTTTATAGTATTAAAAATTGGATATATTTTTCCTCCATGTCTTGAAGGGCTCGTTTACTTTTGGAAAGCATTTTGTGATCAATGGGTGTTTAGTAAGCACGAAGTATAATTTTATTTAGTTGATGATTAAGAATACAGGTTTTTTAGCAGAGCATAAACCAAGGCAAAGAGAAAGACAATCATTTGGTTGAATTACAAATAAGGCATGACTTTGCTGCTGATTTACTATGCCTGCATTAAATGCTTATAATTTTCATTATCTCTGGTAACAGAGAAAAGACACTTGCTTTCCTCACATCTTTAAAATATATCAGACCCAGAGTCTCCTGTAGCCTCCCAAAGTGCTTTCTGTATTGAGACTGGGTAGGGGAATAGTTTTCCTGAAAGGAAATTCCCTACAGGACAGATGGTGGCAGTTGCTCACTGGGAGCAGGACTGTTCTGGAGTGTCTAAGCCAGATAAGACGGTCCTGAATCTGAGTTGGGCAAGAGTGAAACTGAGTCCATTTTTAAATACAAACACTTGGGGAATACTTCAGTCTTCTCTAGAGAGCATTGAAGGTTTGTTTCTGGGTGATATTCACCAAACCAGCCAGAAGGACGAGTTTCCAGCGTGTTTGTGCTGATAGCACATGGTCTGACTTCAAAATGTAGCACTAAATCAGCTACATAGCAAGCAAAATTCCCACTGGTTTGAATTGCTACAGGACAGGTCCCAAAGGCTTTTTATCTAACATATTTCTGAAATGAGCAGCAATCCTTTTCTCCTCATGCTAGCTGTGTGGCCACTGAACCATCAGCCTTTAATTTGCTATAACTCACCCTTTCTCTTCAGATCTGCACATTCATCCAGCACACTGAGGTTTTCTCATTTCACTTTGTTTCCCTAAATGCAGTCAATCATAAGCTCATAGATTCAGATATACTTTTTTAAGGAACCCCCTACCTACGCTGCTTCTGTATTCAACTAGACACAAGGGTCAGTAGTTTTCCATATCACAGTTTCTTTCTCATCTCTTACTCTGCTTCCTCTAGCCTGGACCAATTTTTCATTAAGCAGAGCTCAGCAGTAGAAAGAACACGTAGTAACAAAAGCAGAGTGTCTTTTCCCATGTCCTACTGCCATATGATTTTTTTATTTTGAAATCTAAGCACAATATGTGGCATGCTATTCTTCAACTCAATGAATTGGTAACTTGCTTCCCTGGATGTTGTCATTAGCAATCCTGAGCTTTGGAAAGGCAATCTCTCCCAATACTGTTCCTTTCTAGGCAAGGGTAATAGAAGCTTTGCCTTCTCGGTGAAAAGTTATTCATACCCTTCTACTCAGCTAGTCTCATATGAAGATTTTCTTTGGACAACACAAAAAAAAAGTTTAAATTTGCACCTCCAGTATCCTGTTTAAACACTGTAGTTTATTTCATGCCTCTAGGTCAGAACTGCATTTAGCAAAATACCTGCCGTAGAATTTCTAAC
The DNA here is from genome assembly GCF_000747805.2 of Chaetura pelagica. Classification (NCBI taxonomy): domain Eukaryota; kingdom Metazoa; phylum Chordata; class Aves; order Apodiformes; family Apodidae; genus Chaetura; species Chaetura pelagica. The sequence continues at coordinate 7,258,906 of NW_009970717.1, read as the reverse complement.
AACCACATTACTGGCTAATCTGGGTTGGTCCATGACCTGTTCATATGTGTGAGTCAAATGAAAGATAAAGCAACAGGGCTTTGTATGTCTTTGCAGACTTTCATTTTTTTTTCCCTGTGTGAGGATGGTGAATAGGACATCCTTATTGGGAACATTTTTTTCAAGTAATCAAGCACCTTATTTGCAATCAGAGGGACTGGAGTTTGAAGGAGTTCCATAGATCATCAGATCATCAGAAGCAATTGCATTCACAAGCAGTGCTGCCCATCTGCTGAGGGTGGTAATTTTCAGCTAATAAGTGGTTATGTCTTAAGATGAACTAACTTGATCTCTTGTGATCATCTGTCCACATTCTTACTCTTGTGGAGGAACAGTGTTGAAGGTTAATTTAAGTCCTGAGGCTCGTAACATAAGGGAAGGAATTCTGCTTCCTTCTACAGTCTTTTAACTTCACAGCCCACAGTGATGTAGACAGAGAATAAGGCATCCTTAGTGCAAGTACAGCACCAGGTTGTGGTAAGTGGCAACATTCAAACACTAGCAAAAGAGGGTGACATGTCAGGAAGTGATCTACAAAGGGAAGAAGCACAGAATTAATAGTACTGTGGAAATGCCAAGCTGTACCAGCCCACAGGCAGGACCTGAAAATCTTTACAGGAAGAGTAGTCATTTCAAAGCACCTCTCATGTACTTTGCTTAGGCTTTCTGGAGAATCCCTTCCCAGAAGTAGATGCTGCCATGGGAACAGAAAGAAAGTCCTTTAATATTCTGTGCATTAAGTAGACTTGCTATCAATATGCTTTTATGATGGTAGCATTTTTGAGTTTAGTGATTAAAGATGCAAAAGTATGGTTTGGTTTTGTACTTACAAATGAAAATTAGACCCTCCAGAGATTATGGATAAATGACTAGATATCCCAGAACCTAATTTGAGCAAGTTCCAGATCACTGACCAGAAGAAAATTCAACTACTGAACACAAAGACATGTTTGCAGCCATGGACACTATCTGACAGGGTAACTAGATTATGCCAGACTTTGCTTACAGGCAACTGAAAGTAAATAAACCTGAAAAATTACTTTACAGTGTATGACTATAGGTGATGAAAAACATCACTCATGAAGAATTATGATCCAAGCCAGAATTGCCTTTATGTCTCTAATCCACTCTCAAGGCTTCCTTTTTATCTTTAAAATTAAAAAAAAAACCCTATAACCTTAATATTTCTTACATGTCAGCTCAGACCCCCTTGGGTTAATACATTCTGCAGTCTTGTTGTTTACTTCTCATTAAGCTAAATGTTTTATGCAAATCATCTGACATAAAGCCAGACGACCAATCTAGAAAGGCTGTAATTCCATCTGATGAGTTCATTCAACGGAAATCTGTACTTAATTTCCATAATTATACTACCCTATTCTCATAATGTGAACTGATTGCTGCAGAAACACAAAATAACTAAAATGCATTCAGATTTAAAATATGAAAATGATATGTCCCTTTGGGCACAAGAGTTATGTTTTACAGTTTCTCTATTTTCTTTTTTTTCTCCCACAAAATATCTCTTTATTTAAGGCTGTGCCAGCCTAATTTAAAGACTATTAAAATTATAAGAGCTGTTTCTAATGCAGTTTGTCTTGATAGTGAGAAAAAATGGAAGAGAAGAAAGGAGGAGGGGAAAAGAAAATTGAGAAAAAAATATTACACTAGGGCACTAAGAATTGCACTAACATATTATGCTCAGAAGCCTGAACATTCCTGTCTTGCTTATCATGGAGCTTAAACTTACAACAAACTGGCTGTGTTGTTGCTGACAAGTGTAAGTATCGTCTTAATTATACAATCAGCTGAATTAGGTTACTACTGCACCAATCAGGCTGTAAAAGAGCTAGTGTCGCTGCTTTCCACAGGGCTTGAAGGAGCTGACAAGAGTCTGAACTTTCTTTTTGAAAACTCATGTTTGTTAAAAACTCAGGCCCACACATCTTGTTTGGTTGCCTAGAACCAGAAAGGAAAGATGTGCTGCGAGCTTTGAATTTGATTTATTGTGGTATTTGAAGGAATCCAATCTATCAGACAGCGGTATTTATTCAGCATGCTCTGTCCAACAGGTTCCTAAAGTATTCCTAAGTCTGAGCTTAGCATAACTCCCCTAAAAATGAAGTCACTGAGTAACCAGAAGGGCAGGCTTTTTATCTTCTTCTGTCCAGTTCTGCAACCACAATTGTCGTACTGAGAACAGTTTCAAAAGGTCGTACTTCAAAAGCTGGAGCAATACTCAGAAAACCTGTTTCGAAGGGCAGGATGCAAAAGAGGTTAAATGGCATTAACCAGGTGGTGTTACCACCCCCTGTTGGTGCACAGCCTTCATCATGAGTGATCCACCAACAGCCTGCCAAACGCCACTAGTGGCTGATACCTATACATGCAACATAGGAAAATACTCTGACATTGAGAAACGTACACTTCTGTTCAATACCAAGCATCTTCTGATCTTCCTGTCTCCTTCGTAGAACTCAAACATTTTTTGCTAGATTACTCATAAAGGTAGTAGCTACTTTGGTAAAAGTCACTGAGTTCCTCTACCAGGTTCTGCCAGCTGCCCATGTACTGCATGGCCTTCAGTCTCCAGCGTAAACAGAGGGTCCTTGAGTATATCATGACTCGTGGCTGTCCATTTGCCTATCATCTGGGATTTGTGTTACCAAGTCAGTATGTTTTACATAGGTAGGTAACCTTGACTAGTAATTTCTCCTTAGGAAGCAATGCTACAGCAATTCAACTCTACCAATGATAGTTGTAATACTGTCCTTTGAAACTCATCTCTTTCTATGTGGGAGGAAAGAGTAAAAATTGCAGCAGTTGTATTTCTAATACATTTTTAATCACTCTTTTTTCAGCTATTTCTTCTTCATCTAAACTTCTTTTGTGTGTGGTAGATGGTTTCAGGATTTGCTTGAACTCTGTGTGCTCTTAATTTGCAAGGAGCTGAAAGTAGTTCATTTTTTTTAAACCCTCCAGAGGCTTTAGTGTGTAGCAGACAGTTACCTATGATGGATGGTAAAACCAGTTAAATAATGCCACACCACTGTGAGTCTGTACAATAATATTGCTGCAGGAATTCTACAGAACACAGATAATTCTGCTGTTACCATGATGACCTTTCTGGGAAAAAAAAAAAGAGAGCAGAATTACATTATAACTTTCTAATAAAAATAAGAAATAATCCTGTTAAATTCGGGCTCATCTAGCTAAATCACTTTAGCTTCTTCATATCCCTGGTTTAAATATCCTCAGCTGCTTTTCCAGAAATGAGAAACACTCAGCTAAACAACATCAGCTGTTGCTATGTGGGGAGATGGATGGCAGCCCATTTGTCATCCATGCCCAACAGTGTTGAAATATGCAGACTTAGGTCCTTCTTCGGTCAGAGAGAGGTTTTTAGGGCACAAGTTTTTAGGGAAGTGATTAGAGAACCGGGACAAACATGGCACTTATGTGAAGTTGCCCAAACCTCTATTTAATTGTTCTAAGAAGAGATGTGCGGTTGAACAGAGCTCCTTGCTGGTGCATTTGCTGGTTATGCTTCAGAAGAGTGTCTCTTACTTAACTGTAAGCATCACTTCCTGGAGCAACTGGTTGTTCTGGAAGAATGAACTCTTGCTTATTCAATTAGTTTAATGGACTAGAAGTGTCTAAACCCAAGTGCTCACTCCAGCTGACTGAAAGGCTTTCTGTACTGAATACAGAGGTTGTTCATAGCCTTATGGATTATTAAGCTTAAACTTTAATCAGAACTCAGAAGAAAATATTGTTCCATAAGCCAAGTCCTATGAATTTTACACATGAGAGAAGTCCCTTTAAGGAGCTAAATTGCATTTTACTTTTATGCAGGAAGGGCTAATGAAGCCAATTTGAAAAGGACATAATTTGTTCTGAAAAGTGTCGGCGATTGTAGATTCCTTCATCTACTGGGGAGAATGACCTAATTTACACAAGATGAGCCCGGTTCTGGATGGTAGTTTGGATTTGCATGCGCTGAATGAATCTACTTTTACTGAGCTTATTTGCATGAAGCAATTTGGATGCAGTTTGGTCATAAAAAGACTATTGTCTTTATTTCACTGGAGTTTTCTAGGTGGTAAAGCATAGTAATTACTTAATGGGGAATATAAGAATATTTTTGCAGTATCGATGCCTGTCTGTAATTTACCTTGAATTGATCTCAATGTCTTACTGCAGTAGTGTTCATCAAACACATATCTTACTTGTTTCTCTCCTCCCTTCCTATTCCTGCCAGTCAAGATTACATTAAATCAAATGGGTTTGGTTTATATTACAGAAAATTTCTGTGGGTTGCAGCACTGATTTGCGCACCAGTTGAGCCGACTTCACAGTTAATAGTACTTTTATTGTGGTTATGAGTACCACTACTTTAACTTACTACACAAATATCACCACTTCCATTTTTATCTTGAATTCTATTTTAATGAGATACCTGTGTGTGTCACTGAACTTGTTGGCTTGTGCATCTGAGAAATGGAGTAAAAGGACCTGCTGTTAGCACTCTGTTGCCATTGCTGTTCTCATTCCAGTATCTCAGAGCTTGTTTACAACTAGCTTCTCTGTCTGTACGCTGTTCTGCAGGCTGTAACACAGACACAACCAAGATTGTTTTGCTACTACAACTTCTCAGCATTGTAGCTACAGATGGATGTTGCTGGAAATAACTTTTCTGCATTCAGGCAATGTACTAAGTGTCCTAAAGTAGTATCCAACAATTAATAACAGAAAATGCTGTTCTTAAGGCTTAGCTGCAGATCTTCTAAATATTAGACCTTGGGAGCAGAGGGAGTTGAAGAGTCATCAAGAAAATTACTCAGAAAAGGATTTTCGGAGTGACTGTTTGCTGCCTTCAACACAGCAGTTCCCTCAGCAGAGCCTTTCCACTGAGGAAGCCTTGAGCAATTCTCAACCCAGTGTTAACCTACAATGGTAGAAGACAAATTAGTTGGCTTATGGAGACATGCAAGCAAGTTACTTCATTTTATTGGCCCCAGTTCAGCAAAACAGTTAAGCATGTATTTCTGCCTTACTAGAATTCAATGGTGCTTTAAACCCATCCCTTAATAAAGAGTTTTAATCTTGTTTGCACCAGGTGGAATGAAAATAGTTAGGATGAAATGGCAACTAAAGAGAGACTTAAGGGATAGGAGGGTAACACTATATATAGAAAAAATGCTCAGTGGGAAAATAAGCATTTATGAACATGTGCAAATGTTACTGCAGTTTAACCTAATCATGCCTCTTTAGCCTTAACTTGTAACAGCAATGCAAGATTTTTTATTAAATCTGTCAGGCAAAACCACGTGAACTTAGTCAGCACCCTGAAATGCCATTTGCTTCATGCAAATGAGGATGCCACTCAGGACCACAAGCAATTCTGGGAGCTCCAAAGAGCCTTTAAATGTTGAACTTATATAAGCATTTCATATATTAACTTAATTAGAAGTAGTAGATTAGGTCTTGAAAAAGCACTGTCGACATATCCTTGTGGTGCAATCCTTGTGTTAATACCTAGTCCTGCCTATTCACCCTGCTTGACTCAAATACCTTACTAGGAGTTTTCTAGCATCAGAATTTACTCAGTCTCCACTTCCTGGAGCTGTACAATATGCTGGATTGTGCACAGTAAAGAAATAAATCAATTTTCTACTTAGCCTCAGTGTTGACAGTATGGCTATATAGTGAGAGCAGACTTTGGTTGTTAATCCTTCATATCTATGGTGATATGGAATTAATTTCTCTTGCAAGCATATGATCAGTTTTTCTGTGAATCTATGCAAGTTTCTGACATCTGTAACATTCTTTTGCAGACAGTTTTGTAGATCTGTTACATATAGTGGCAGGAATTACCTCCTTTCAGTAGTTTTGAAAATGGCCCCCCACCTTATTGATGTCCCCACTCTTGCATGAATGAGATAGTGAACAGTTTGTAGAAAGACAGTCCCTCTCCATCTTCTCCCAGTTTTGTACACTTCTTTCATATCCCACCCAATGATTCTCTTCCTAGGCTAAATAATCCTGATGGCTACAGAACATTCTTTGTTGTATTTAATAAAAATATAGTAAGATAGAATTAAGCTTAATAGAAATTTACTGGAATAATGAATTTATTTATTTACTGATTTAGCTGAATGCCAGATGAGTAGGTTATTTTTCTTGTATTTTTAGTAGTAAGATGCTGAAATGAAATTATGCTTTGTGAAACAATGTGCTTTGTGAAATCCACATTCTTGGGTAAATGATTTGCTGTGAAACTATCAGTCAGCAGGGCAGGAACAACCTGTAGACAGAGATAACAGTAAACCTTGTGAGTCCAGCTGTCCCTCCAGAAGACTTTTTTCTGACACCTAAAAAATAGGCAACATTCCACCATCCCTTTTGCAGTCATGTTGATTGGCATTTACCTCAGCAATCTTTTGCAGTAGATAACAAACTCAAGGAAGTAGGGGGCTTGCAGATGGAGATGGCTGAGACCAGCTAGACTTGTCACCCAACATTATGCATGCATTGGAAAAGGGATTAATCAAAAGACAGCTCAGAAGGACCCCTGGAAGACCACAGAAGACCTCCATCTGAGAGGCTTGAAGTGCATGGATAAGGAAAAAGCAGATACTACAACGAGTTCCAGGAAATCCGATGCATGTGTATCTGGTAGGACAATGTAAGACTTTCCTGCTGTCACTTCAGGCATGCATGATGTTGAGAACTATCTCTCATGCAACCAGCACTGCAATAAAGAATGCCTGCCTTCTAAACCTATAGACAAGTGCTAGAGGGTTCTTCCAGTGACCAAATCTTACAGTAACAGTCCCAATTTATTCCATTATTACTTTTTTGGAGAGTTATTGCACAGCCTGACTTCCACTTTCTGAATTTTTTCCACTCCTAATATATTTCCTTAGAGATTATAAGAGAACCAGCCCTGCTCACAGTATTCAAGGTCTTTCAATCAAACATCTTTATATGGTGCAAATAAATGTGTCCTCCCTTTTCTCTGGGCCTGGAATGTTCAGGTCTCTTAGGTGTCCCCTTCAAGGCTTTTAGACCAGCTTTGTAAAAGTTTGGCTTTATTAGGTAGTCTTGTTTGTTTCCTCCTTTTTTCTTTAACTTTTATAGGTATGTCAAGAAAATTCCAGAAATATGGTAATATCTTTTAAAAAATGTGTCTGTATGCATTTTGTGTTGTGTGTTCTTGAACAAATAACTGAATCAATAGGAACCATAAAAGAATCACTTGTCCACCTTTCAGAGAAGCCAGCAATTCACCTCTTTGTGAGTTGCTAAGAAAAGCAGTTGCTTGGAACCCAGCTGTGTTTCTGTAGCTTTTCCTATTATTTTTATTCAATGAAGGGAAAAAAAAAAGACCTTTGAAACTTACGTTGTTATTACCCTGAATCTTGGATCTTCTGCTAGTCAGTCCTTGTCATGGATACAAACCAATGCCATCTAAATTCCAGTTCTTCTAGATTTGCAACCCCATCAATGGCAGATGCACGTGGTAACATCCACCTTCGTTTTCAGAGTCCAGACATTTGGCTGCCAGTAGGGTGAACAGTTGTGCCCTAAAGATAAGAGCACCCTCCAGGAGTACCCTCAGGAGTACACTCCAGCTTATCTTTGTCACAGTTCTCAATGATGTTTCATTCACTATTTATGAAAGAATTTTCACCTGTGAGAACATAATGAACAGGTTATTAGAAGCCAGAAACATTCTACTTTGATTCTTTGGAGACGTGGCAAGCTCCCTGCATAATTGGAATGACTTGAGCAATCAACCTCAGCAGAAGCATGTTTTCTGGCTCTAGCCCATTTATAACCCATACAATATTTCACTGTAGTTTCACTAAATACATATGTTCACTTTTATATATATTTTATACGGACTTTACATTCTGGCTTCTTAGATGAGAGCCTTATTGTGAGAACATGCATATATTACCCACATACAAATGAATTATACATGTTCTATTATTTTTCCTTTTTCTTCACCACCTATCACGTATGAACTAAGAAACCAAAAATATGTATTAAATGGCTTACATGGCTGCTTAGGGTAGTCTCACTTTCTGATATGTTACTTATTTCTATTTATTGGAGTAGAATGAATATTAAAATTGGAAAGGATGTTTTTGTAGCTTTTCTACTTTGGAAGAGGAATCAAACAGAATGAACTGATTACTGCATCCATGGATACATCCATTTAGTGTTAGCTTGCAGGAGAGAGTGATTGGAATGAGATGATTTTGGTTGCTAGTTTACATTTAAGATGGAATATTAAATACAATGATTTACTATTTAATGCAGGAGGAAGAACTGTGGCATTTGTAAGCTTTGATCTAGGGAGAGAATGAAATATTAACACAATTTTCAGCCCACAAGTGGCCTGTGTCATTCTAATAAAAGTCCTCAAAGGTTGTCAGTCTGGCACGAGTCTCAGTTGTAGTAACCATGGTATCACTGACTTTTTAATAGCAACTGCTGGAGTAAGGATGATCAGGAATTAAAGATGCTAAAATGAATCATTTGTTGTATGACGGGGTAATTAAGTACCCCTTTTTTGAACATAACTTTTGAGAAGAATTTAAAACATTAGAAGGACTTGCTGCAAAAAGATGAATAGCAGAAAGACCCTTGAGTTGTGAGGAGCAGCCTGTAGTAGTTCTCCCTGTAATCACAAGTGAGAATCTTGTTTTTCCTATGCTTGGGCTAAAAAAAGTCTTAGATACCCATGGATTCCAGGTCAGCCTTTCCTCTCAGAGCACTGCTCTCATACCAGTAATTGTAGTCACCTATGTGACTAGCACAGAATGACTGTCTCTTCCCAGTAAATGCATTTCAAGATGAATTCGTTAGTGAAGCACAACTACACTGCAAAATATATGTGAGTGTTTTGGGGTTTGGCTCAAGAACATGGAGGAAAAATGGCATAATTTGAATGCTTGACGATTCTGTGTGCTGGACTGAAGGCTGGTGGAATCCTTTTCATTTTGCACTCCCACCATCCCTCTTGAATACTTATTTAAGTTCTGAAAAGAACTTTCATCAAAATTGAGTTCAGTCCTTTTTTCAGACTTCATTTCTTGTGAATCTTCCACCAAGCAATTCTAATCAAAATAGCCAACCTAAGAGTAATTTTAGCAGAAGGCACATTTGCAACTGTCAGTGTTGATTCTAGAAACCTTGATCTACATGTTAAATTTTGGGAAACACAAATATACAACAAATCATATATATGCAGCTGAGAGAATTTATATTCTTAATACTGAACATTTGTAAATGAGCACCCAGCCAATAACTATTCAAGTAAATTTATTGGCACTGAAATAATGTCAGAGACTTATGAGCTGTTCATGTACAATTCAGCAGAAGGAAAGAGGTGAAATAACTTCTAACTGCAGCTTGAATTTTCAAAAGAAACACTTCCTCTTTTCCCCTCCATCTTATTTTATGTCTCTCTACATCTCTCTTTTTCTTTCTGTCTCTCTCTGTAAGTAGAAAAAGGATTAATCCTTTCTGGAGAGATTTTCTCAATGTCAGGGTGTTGAATATGTGTGATAATATGCTGAGACATCACTAATAAGAAACCAAGCTGACTCCTTAGATCTGATTCCTTAATGTTGCAACCAACTTGGGTTCTGTGCGTGGTGTAAAATAGCTCATTTTCACCCTCTCCCTCTAGAGATAAGTTAGATTATGATGGGAGGGGAAATCCAACTCAGGAAAAGCTTCCTCCAGGGAGATACTTCAGTGAATGTTTGCCACCTAATTTTCAACACCAACTGCCATTTGATTCTGTGATTTTGGGACTGTCCTCAGTTCCCAAAGCAGTCCTTGAAATAAAGGTCTTCCTCATGCATTCAGTCTTGGTTTGCAGCACCCACACAAGACCTAACAGCACTCACCTAGTCATCTGCTCTGTGGCAAGGCCTTCTGGATCTAGTCCAAATGCACTGCCACAATAGTTTTTGGGAATAAGCTCATACAATAGTTATGTAAATTGGAAAAAAAGCATTTCTAAGGTAGGTTAAAATGCTGTAATATAAAATGCATTTCCTTGCTGTAATGCAGTTCAATAAGAAAACAGACTTCCAATATATTCCATTGTACTGGATGCAGTACAATGCAGTCCTATACACTGCAGTCCTCATGCACCTACATCCTTTTCCCTGACCTCATTATTTGGCTGGCAGCACTCTAGAATTACATTTTCAGCCTTATAGAAATAGACTGTTCTTCCTTACAGTGAACATTCCATTACGCTAGAAATTTTGAACACTTTTCCTTTCTCTTTTTTTGTTCAGCAGTAGCTACGATCAATCTATTCACATCTGTACATTCAGTGGCCTTAATTTAAAAAAAGCCTATCTCCTTGTCAGTATTGCATTGATAGTATTCCCCTTAAATACTCAAGTCTTTTAAAAGAATGACTGTGTCAATAAGGACCTTAAAATAAACTGGCTTCAAATGCAGCATGGAATCTAGTAGCTTTATTTCAAGCTGCAGGGTAAGGTCAATTGCAGATGAGTGGATTAGTCACCAAAGTACAAGCAAACCTACCTATTTTCTTAAATATCTGTAAAAAGCATGCATAAATAAATTTAAAATACTCCACTTTTCCCCAAAGGGTAAAGAGAGCTATCATTCAGCCCTAATCTCATTTTTGAGTGTTCTACTTTCCCTATTCGTTAGCACAAATAGAAAAGCAGATCAACTGTGAAGGGACAAAAGCTACTGTGTTGTCTCCTCTTTGAAGGAAGGAAGCTGAAAGAAATTAATGGGACACATGATAGGATCCTCTTGGGCTCAAGTGCCTAAGAGCAAGATTTGAATAGCTTTCGCAGGGACAAGAACTCTTGTCTCTCCAAGTTTTAGCCCTGCCACTCAGCCAAAAAGAGAGCATCTGAGAACAAACGTTTAACACAGCAGAAGGAGTGGAAGCTACCTTATTGTAACAGACAAGAAAATGTTTCATAGGAAAATGAGACTTGCAGAAGACTTTGAACAGGGTCTAAAGGTGAATAAAAAGATACAACATTTGACCTATGTTTGCAAACTTTGGAAAAAAACGGCAGACTGGCTGGAAGTACTTTGCAGGTTTGAACGGGCCTATGCCTGCACCTGGCCTATACTGCTCTGAATTTTCCAACTTTAGTATGAAAGATCATGGATTTCTCCCATGCTGCGTTAGCTGAGGAGTGTCTTACTAAAGCACCTGTAAGATACACCCAGACTGAGTCTGAAAAAAATTAATTTGATTTTTTGAGTGTCTGTTCTATTCTCTCATCTTCCTGTCTTTTACTCCACCCCAGTAAAAAACTACAGGACATGGCATTTTTATTTGCTTTGTTGTCAAGACACCTTTTTTTTTTTATGATAAGCTAAATGGAGTGAACTTTTAAGCAACATGTATTTGAAGGCAAGAATTTCTCTGTCAGACCCTTAAGTGTTTGGTGAGGAAATAAAAATCATATTTCTGTGTATACTCACATTGCCTCTGTTTATATAAAGATTTCATTAGTTCTTTTTGGTACAGCATCATCCTGGAAACTCATCCATTCAGTTCCATATCCACTCTGAGCAGCAAATCTTTTCAGGGTAATTTCTTTCCAGGCTATAAGTCCTTTCTGTGATAGGCATGGCCAGCATTCCTTGCCACATCCAGTTGCATTTGGCTGTTTATGAGTGTCCTTTGCTTGAATTCCCCCAATTTACCAAGCGGTTCTGTTCAGGTTTCTTACCAATTTTTCTCTCAAGCAGTAGCTACAGCAACCACCAATTTTCTCAGTAGTGATTTTATATTTAATTCTGGATCACTGATGAAAAGATTGAATTCCATTAAGCATTGGTGCACTAGAATTCCATTTTCCTGTGAAAACTCTCCTTGAAAATGGTTTTGTAAAATCTGCCATACGGCTGGTTATTAATCCACTTAATGTTTATCTTAAGAAGGTACAATGCTAAATTTAGACCAAATATTGTGCATTACAATACTCTAACTTTGCATTTATAATAATTTAAGTGTGTTGCCTCCATAAAATGCACTCGTAATTTTACCAGGACATGAAATCAAGTAAGTCTGGCAAAATTTTTCCACAGAACCTTAGTGACTCACAGTCCCTTTTCATTCTTTATCAGATGAGTTCCTTTTCAGACTTCTTATGATAAGCAAGCAAGCCTTGGCTGAGCCATTTCACTTGGTCTTCCTTAATACTGGCTCAACATTTATACTCTTACATGTGTCCAAAAATTTTCCATGGTTTACTTGGGTAGTCTAGGTATCTCCTGGGCTTATTGTCTTCAAACTCTTGAAAGATCCATTCTTTCTAATATTTGATTTTCTGATAGAATCTACAGAACATACTCTTGGAAAGTATTTAATAATCTTTATGACTAGAAAGTACTTCCGTGTTTCTTTCACTACAACATAAAATACTTTTCAAAATAGAATTTAGGTAGAAAGTCAGTCACTTGTTGTTGAAGACTCCTTGCACTTCTGGGTTTTGTTTTCTTTCTTTTTCCTGACTGACTAAAATGCAAGAATCTAAGTCTAAGAACTTGCATTGCTGAAAGAACACTTTTGTCTCTCAGGCTTTGTTCCTGCTTGCAAAATCCCACAATACTTGGATTAGAAAGACTTTTTTGGGTATGTTGATTTCAGCAGATTCTCTATAGATCTTCTGTTTGTGCTGAAGCCAGCTGGGCACTGGGAATTTAAAAGAGAAGCCACAGGAATAAAACAGTTTGGAAAGGAGAGAAAAAAAGCAGAGTTCTTTTCCTGGCTTTCCCTGGATATATTTAATAAGAGGAGAAACTTTTGCAGTGACCCCTAATTGCTTTTGTTCCTGTACATTCCCTCTGCAAAACATTAAAAATTGCAGATATTTTCCTGGGTTTGAGGACAGTTGTGAATCACTTTTCAGTGGCACAAGGACAAAGGATCACAGTCCCTCTATGTGAACAAAAATATTAATATATTTTCTGGCACAGTATTTTTTCATATTTCTGCATGTACACTCATTTCATACATCATATTACCTCCATCACCTGTAGGACTTGCACCACTAGGTAAAAAAATGTCTATATTGGATGGTCACCCTAAGGTGACGAGATGTAGCAGAAGAGAGACTTGCCAGGTGCAAAAGTCATCTTATGTGAGCAAACTGATAAGCAAATCTCACTGTTCCCCTGATAACAGTGTGTGTTTCTTCCTCAACTTGCATATGATCTTGTTGTTAAAGTCTTTATACCTTGTTCTACACAACAATTTTTTCAAACTTTAATATTGGTTTAGAATTGGAAGAACAATGTTGACTTTCTAATTGCCCTATTTATTTTTGGTTTGATCTCATCTATTTAGCATTAAAATGGAATCCTTCCAAAGCAACTACGCCATAAACCAAAGTGGCAGCACTTAACACTGCTGCAGTACATATGTCTGTCACTCAAATAGACAGCAGTCTGTAAACACATAGAAGCAGCTTCATTCTTCTATCAGAAACCTTGCAGTTCCCAAGTCGAAAGAGAAACATGGGCAGAATATGATTGTTTTGAGAACTTGTTCCACAGCTCCTGTGCTGTGCTACTGGCCTAATTTCATGGGGGAAGAATAGAAGTTTTATGGAGCTGGGAGAACCAGTGTTCAAAAATTACTTATACTTTATATGTGCCAAATGGTACTTCTGGCACTTTAATTATTCCTTGTTTCATTATCCCTGGATTCATGACAGCAGACTGATTCATAGCTTTCAGTCTAAGATAATATAGGGAGAGGCAAAGCAGCTGCTGTTTGCTGCAATATCTGTCACAGGGGAGGCTCCTGAGTAGTGCCTAGGGGAGTCCTTTGCAGAGGGTCTATCTGATGTGCTGGTCTCTTTGAGGAGTTCTGGAATACTTTGAAAGTTAGTTTAATGATGCCCACTATTTTGTGGGAATGAATCAACTGAAATTCAGCAGCAATAATACCTATATTCATAGCAATGCTGTTCTGCAATACATCTCAGGAAATGGACTGCAAGCAAAAAGCAATGCACATTGAAGCACTCTGCCAAAGGCAAGCAAACAAAACACACAGGACTATCACTTCCACCAGTTGTTGCTTTTTCTGTCTTATAATGAGTGATCATCCATGAGGGCTCAGAGTTCCTCTCTAGTTTGTAATCTTTTGCATATAGTGAATCTACATGTCTGGGAAGAGAGGTACAAAGCCATCACAATTACAAATTCATCAGCCTGAGATGACCTCTGTCCCGTTTTTCTGTCATATCAGAACTTTATGAGTCAAGCTGCAAGGTTTGGTTTTAAAAACCAGAGTATGTGGTAGACACAACTACAATGTGCACAGCAGCAATGGGAGAAAGCAATGGGATCTCAGTGTGTGGGTCCCTCATGGTGCCAAAATTCTTGTATCAAATCTTCCAATTGATGTCTTTGGAACTGAGGAATTTAAAAATTAATTGGCCCAGGAACTCTAAAGATAATTCATTAGACTGGAATGATGGCTTTGGAGAAAGAAATAGTTGAATTTTGAAACTGAGTCAGTGAAAAGCTCTGTCCACCAAATTCTGTTACAGTTCAACAAGATGGGTTAGGTGTGCTCTAGGAACTGTGAAGAAGGGTTCTTTAGATCCTCATGACCTTGTCCAGCCTCTGCATGTGTTAATCTGCTGTTCTGCTTTGTAGGTAGATGAGAGAGAGTTTTCTGGAAGCTGATTATATTTCTGTAGCACTGTATAAAGTGGCTCATGGCTGTCATAATTCAGCCCAATTCAAACTGAGTAACACCCAACTAGAGAAAGAGTGACATACTGTACTTAACCAGATCTGGCATCGCATGATGGCGTTTGTAATGAATTCCTCGTTTCCTTCATCGCTCACTCCTAAATTCTTTCCTTCTCTAAACATTCTTTTTATTTGCAAAATTGAGTTGAAATGTCAGTGCTTCATGGTGACATGCTTCAGTTTTTGATGGATTCATTTCTTCTGTGCTTCTCTGTGTTTCTTTTCATTTGTTCTGTATAAGAAAAAGTAATAACAAAATTAGATTTCCAGGGTTAACATCTGGTGTGTAACTTATATTTTGAAGGACCTTACATAGTTCTAAATGGGAATAACTTTCTCTCATATGACTTTTTATGACTGTTTCCTTTTGTGGTTGTTGGGATTTCTTTGGCAATTATTTTTGTTATTGTTGTTGAAAACAAAAAAAGCATGTTAGCAAAAAGTACTAAATTTTGCTGAAGACTTTCACTTTCTTTTTAATAAAACACATTCCCCCCTTTTAAAAGGAGCCCAAATGTTAGTTAGAATAATGAGAAAAAATAATATGTAATTTTTAAAATAAAAATTCTTAACTGCCTTACAGTATAAGCATAGCAATGCATTCCCACTTCAATAATGGTCCTTGAAACCATTCAGTGAAAGGTGCTCTGAGAGGGCAAATTATAACGGGGCTGCAATTTGCAAGGCCATATTGACACTAAGTATTAATTCACTATGTGAAGAGTTGGAACCTAAATGAAACAAAGTGAAAGCCAGTCCTTATTAGTTTCTTTTTACTTTCAAAATTATGTCCAGATTCTAGCATTTACTTTCCAACAGTGTCTTATGCATGTCTTGGAGTATATTACCGCTATCATTCTTTTGCTATCAGAAATTATACAGGCTCTCTTCTACCACAATTTAGTTTCATGTTGCAGTTGTAAGAGGCATCAATTCTGTTGGATTTACCTAAGAGGTTTTATTTTTTTTTCCCCAGTCTGTACTCACATTTTCCCCATTGTTAATCAATAGGTAGTAGAAAGGACAAAGCATGCTAGGTAGCTTTCAAGTTCCTTCAGTAATCTTAAATAAGTCTTTCCTCCATTTTAATTAATTCATTTAAAACTTGTAAATTTTAGATGTAACAGGTACAAGAGAATTTTCTTGTCATTTGCTCTGGGCCTGACATATACAAATGATTTATTTGTAGTTGGACAGCTCCATTTCTAACAGGGTAAAAATATCGATCACATTATGTATTTCCCTTTCAAGTACCAGGATATTTTATATCACAGAAATCCCCTACACTCTGTATTATGGATGTATGACCTGGTAGATAAAGAAGATAAAATAGGAACCAGGTGCTTCCTGGAATGTGAGATGAATCTGGAAGAACAGGTTTAAGATTGCTCAGAGATCTTGCCAGTATTCACTCCCTTACAACACTCTATTTCCTCCTTCTGTGGAGGGCAATGAACCTATTTTTGAGGCCTGCTTAGCACTTGCAGCCTTCTCTGTATTTCCTGGGTCTTGAAGCTGAAAGATGAAATTCACCTGTACTCTGAAAGTGAGCACTTTCTTCATCCTATTTAATGGGTCTCCTATATAGGGAAATAAAAGTTTTAAAAAGTTGTCAGATTAACTTTTCAGCAATGTGTATTCTAAAAGTAGAAATACCACAAGGAAATTTTCTTCTTGGTATTACAGTAGAAAGCTACAATCCAAAACTATTTTTATGAGCTTTCCAGCTATGCTGAGTGTCTGATCCTGAGATGTCTGCCTAGTTTATGCACAGTCTAAACTTTTATAAACAGTAATTGTAAAAACTTTGTTTATATAATACCATATACTCCCACACCATTTTGCAGAGAGAGAAGACAAGCCCCCCTTGCTA
This sequence comes from Chaetura pelagica, assembly GCF_000747805.2. Lineage (NCBI taxonomy): Eukaryota > Metazoa > Chordata > Aves > Apodiformes > Apodidae > Chaetura > Chaetura pelagica. The sequence goes on along the minus strand of NW_009970717.1, from coordinate 7,242,189 downwards.
ATAAAATTATTGCCCAAAAAAAGCAACTATATATTGGAAGTTGGATGCAGCTTGTTGAGCAAAGGTAGCAGCAGTTTCTCCCATTGCATGATATTTTGCATGCACATTTTGAAGTCTGTGCCACACAGTCCTCAATGCCCTGCATAAATTCAGGTCTGAATAACCCACAATATATAAATGCTGCTGCAAACTGAATCCCATCTCTCCATGAAATGCATCCTGTGTACTGTTTTTATGCCCAGCAACCGAGTAAACTGATGTGCAGACAACCTGTCATGATCTAAAAATCATTATTACTTCATTTTTGTATTAGCTGAGCCCTACAATCCTCACCTGCATCCATAGTCTTCCTCCTTGTACCCAGGAGCAGTCTCAGGCATTTCACTGTCCTAGAAGAAAAATTCTGGTGAATCTGGCTTGTGGCTGCTAAAACCAGATCCCTTCAGTATTCTTTCCTACATAAGCAGAACACAAAGATGTGTCATTTTCACTTGCTGCCTAAATTACTTAAAATTTCATTTAGACAAATTAAAAAGGTGCAAAAATGTAACCAAGAGCTGCCAACTCATAGGAAATTGTTCAGATTCTTGATTGGAAAGGGGATGTGAAAAAATAAGATCTGTTAATGTTTCTAGCTGGTGTTGTCTTGCTGTGGCAATTATACTTTCAAATATGGTGTGCCTGGATACGCAAGGACAATGTGCATAACTGATTGATTAGAGAAGCTGTGAATGAGCTACCTGTGCTGTGTTAATTTGAGGCAGAAAGAAGGCTCCAGAATGACCTCAGGCTGTGGTTTGTGTTGCACGTGCCCAGCACTGAGGGTAGAGCTATGTGCCCTCTGGGGCAGGTCAGCTCTGTCAGATTTTCATATATTTTTATTAGCTTATACAGAGGATCTTGGGACAGAAAAGAAGTTCTTGCTGGTAGTAAACTATTGCACATCTTGAGACAATTTTTAAAATTTTATTTCATTACTTGTCATGAGAGGATGGGTTCTGCCTTGGATCTCTTTGCCTCTTGTCCTTCAAGCAAGTGTACTAAGAACACCAAAAGGGCTTTAAAATTCTAGAGCTCAGTCTGATTAGAATAGAGCTTAAAATAATGAGTTTTTTAAAACAAGATTTCTAAGTCAGAGTAGCAATGCAAACAAGTCATCCCCTACATTCATACCTTGTGACTAAGGAGCACCTGCCCTTTTTTTCAAGTTTGCCTTCAGCCCAGCAATCTCCAGTCTCTTCCTGGGCTACCACAACTGTAAGACACTTTTCTTTCACACCCTGAGAATTTTTTTCCTTTCCACTGCATCTAAAGTTTGTTTTGAGTCTCCTCTCTCTTTTCTCAGACATCTTCTGCATACATAGGAAGTTTGGATGTATCTTTTTTTCCCTGCCCACAATATCCTGCTCTGCAGTATGTTACTTCTCTGGGCATTATGGTTTCATCTCAACAAGGTGTAGTGGTCTTCCCATGCTGTGGGCAGTAGCCATCACAAAGTTAAAAAAAGTGGCCTCCTTTTATGTGGTCCTACCACAAACCCATTAAAAGGAAATTAAACACAATATAAGCAGCTGCTCTGAGCAGATGCATTCAATCATTACACAGTCTACTGCAAGCAACATTCAATGTAAAATCAACAGTCTGTGTTTTACACAATCAAAAGGAAATGATGGGGTTTAGAGGATTTCCAGCATGGTAATTGAAATTCGGCTGACTGGTCACCAATATTTTGAGATGCAATTTGCCAGGAAGAGAAGGAAGGAAGAATGGAAGGAAGGAAGAACCTGTTTTTCTAGTATAGCTCCAGAAAATGTGACATGGTAAAGTGCAGCTTAAGAAGTGGCTTAGGAGTACCTGGAAAAAAGTACTTTGTGGGGATGTTTCTGTCTACTTTTCCACCTGTTTTTTGGCCTTCTCTTTCATTCCCCTCACTGATGGGAAGCTACACTTGCTTTCTTTTTCTCTATAATGCAATCACCGCATACATTTCTTTTCTCATGGGTCCTGTTTCAATGCTGCTGTGTATTTTGTTCTTAAAATGGTGTGCTAGTTTGTCCTGATTGAATATCACAGGATACAACCCTCTTAAACTTGGTGATAATGTGAAACTGTAATGCACAGTCTCACATTAAAAGTATCTTCCTCTTCTTTTATATGTATTCCAGGGTGCATTGCAAGGAGCAGATACACGTTTCTGTTCACATATGGACAGGGTTTCTTGGATGGTGAGGGGAACTAAACTCCCCACAGCTCCTCCGCAGTGATTTACCTATTCAACATCACCGTTACAGCTCAGGCTGTCCCTGTATAGCTTTTCATACTTGTTCTTCAGAATGTCCCTCCAAATAAATGCCTCCTATGCTTGCGTTGAAGACTGGTCATTTTATTATTTGGCTCTCTGTTGGTGAAGGGGAAAATCCAGCTGTTTTGCAAGTAGGTACAATTCTGGACATGTTGCTATAGTTCTATTCAGGGTCACAAAAAGGGAATTTAGCTCATAATCTGTTTCCTTAGAGAGAAATCACATCCTGGCTTTTGTTCTTCCTTGACAGATTTGTATCCTTTCCTGCCATGTGTCCTGGCAGGTAAGGAACAGGATTAGGTTATAATGAACACAAATGGATTTACATATTGAGGCTGCCGGACACAGATAGATGGCTTTTCTGCCTGGCTTTCCAAGATGCCAAAGGGACTGCACATGCTGGTTCCAGTTTGTGTCACCACTTTGAACACCCATGCTGGAGGCAGCAGGCATTGGAGGGCTGATGCCACACTTTCAACTGCCTTTGGTTCTGCCAGAGAGCTGTGGGGGTTTAAGTGCGTAATTTTACACAGTGTTTATTCCCTTCCCTCTAACTGTCAGGGATCCTCTTAATAGAAACGGAAACTTAATTTCCATTTCAGAAGTTGTTTTGAAATATACAAGATACTCCAATTTGATTTTTGGTATAGCATCTTTCCTATGTGCTGAATCCATATCTCTTCAGTGATTTCCATATTATAAAAAGCAATGGATAGCATAGATTATCCATCCTCCTCTCCTTCTCCCAAATATTTTTAAAACTTAGAAAATAGCCTGAGGAGTTGTTCTTCATACCCACCATTTAGAATCATTCTCATCAAATCTTTTACAGGCTGGGCATTATCTTGTCTTAAGATCACTTACCAAGATATAAACCACTAGGGGGTTGATAGTGTAGAGGATTGTCTTGCCTGCCAAAGTTTATGGACAGACTAGTTAAATGACTCAGTTACATTCTCCATAAAAGAGATTTTCATGCATTACTTCCAGCACACTGAAACATGACTGTGTCCTACTGTCTACATCTTACAACATCCTTGAGAATGTTTCCTCTGACAGAAATGACTTGTTCTGAGCTTAAAAAAATTCACATCCAGGAAAAAAGACAGAAGCAATGACAACAACCAATACATACTTGATACTGAGACAGCAGATACAGCAGATGAGACTTGTATTTTCACAGATGCACTGTTTTTAGAGAGGTAGAGCAAGAAGCTCAGAAATGGAGAGTTGCTCTTTCAGATATTCCTCTTTCTATCTCAGCCTTTAATGCTTCAATACCTAGCCTCATTTTCTCTGCCAGATGGCAGCAATAGTACTAGCATATTTTAAAGGTGAACTTGTAATTGGGTCCTTCACAGGACTCCTTCAGAGTACTTGATGATACATACATAAGAGTATCTTTATTGGTAGTTCTCAAACTACATCTGGTTCTAACTAAAGTACAAGTTTAGAAATGCTGTATAATTCCTGTCACTTTTCTTTCCTTGCAACATAGGTGAGGATTTCTAAGGTGGCTGTTTATCTGGTTATGAGGGGGAAAGGAAAATGAGCAAAATAAATCTGAGTTCAAAATCTGCATGATGTAAGATAATTGTGGATTGTGAGAGCAATAGAAAATAATGTCCTGAGAACAGAGAAGGCTTTTAGGCATGCAAAAATGAGGATATGTTTTAGTACACATATCCAAAGTGAGATAAATAAAAGAACAAATCAAATACTTGGCTGAACCATGGGGGAAATCTATAGTGTGTATGATTGTCATTGCACAATGGGTGGGCAGCCCTCAATCAGAGCAGTCAGTTCCAGTCATTGCAATGGGAAGAATATGATGGGATTAGAAAAAAGAGGAATATGAGAGTAAAGCATTGACACTGTTGTCTTCAGCTTTAAAAGAATGAGTTATGAGGACTAGTTTAAAACCTTAACCTCAGAAAAAAAATTGAGTAAGGGAATCTAATTAAAGAGCTCAAACTCTATAATGGTAGAGCTAATGTCAGCATTATTCATAACTCAATGCAGAAAATTTGACAAAAGAGCACAAATGGAATTTAAATTGAAATAAAGACACCAGGAAGCATCTTTTCTGTCTGAAAGTAATAAATGCTTGGAGTGAACTACCTGGCAAGGTTTAGGAGGTGATGGCACCAAGGGCATTTTCAAGAGGTACCTGAATTTTGCTCTGTGGAAACAAGGCATTAATATGGATGAGCTCAGACAAGCCAAACAGCCAATTCTCACCCTCATGTGTTGGCTGCCAGCACTAGCAGCTGCTTGATCTCTAATGAGCAATGGCAAATGACATCTTCTTTCAGGCAATGGCATGAGCAAGACCCTATAACAGACAAAGATGTGTTTACCTTGGATTAATGTTTGATGTCTTCTTCACTATAATCTTTATGAAAATGCTTTTCTCCCTGTGGATATACTGTTTTCCTGTTCATACATACACCCTTGAAATATTTTACATCCAATGCAAAAAAATTGTTAATTTCTTTCACTTCCCACAGAGCTGAAGTAAGTAATTTGTTGATACTTGTTCATAAAATGTAATAAAAATGAAAAAGGAAAGGGGAGGAAGATGGTTTGGAATAAGCTTTACTAAAAGATATTATAAAGATAATTTTTTACTTTTTGCTGCCCCTTACTAACACCTTTTCTCACACATTAAAGTTCATCATTGATCCCAGATAAAATGCTGCTCATATTGGCATTTGGGCTGTCTCTGGAAATGTTTACCTCTTTTAAGGTTCAGTATTCCCTTACTGTCTCTGGCCTGATGAATCCTGCTGTGGTTTTGATATTTTTTTTTTCCCCAAACTCAGGCCAGTGCTAAAACTTTATGATTCTTATGGGGGAGTTTAATTCCATATAGTGACATGATAGTTGTTTTGACAGCTCTTTGAAGATTCAGTATAAACAGAGGTATTCCAAAGGAATTGCAGTTTCATTTTCATCCATAAATGCAGTTAAATGAAAAATCTTCAATCAACCATCACTGGTCATTATTAGTTTCCAAGATAAAGGGACTGCATAGACCATAAGCAGATTTCCTTCACATTTTAAGGTGCACATTGTTCCTTTTAGTTATACCTTAAGATACTGCTGGACTTTCCAATTACTATTTCTGGGTATATAGTCTGGTTAGGTTTACAGTTTCTGTGAACACAATATCTTTATGTAAATTTCCATAGATATGCTCCCAAAAGTCAGCTGTTGTTGATACAAATCAGTGCTAGCTAATGATGAGCAGAACAGAGCATGAAAGAGCTTTTCGGGGTTCCATTCTTGATTTTGCCACCAACTGGATTATTTATGGATTTTGGGACAAACATCAAAGCCTGGTAAAGTCAACTGATGTCTTTTAACCTGTTTCACTAGGCTTTGAGACTGCGACCTGTTTCGATTTAGATTAATTGATCTTTTTTAGGCAGACCCAGATCAACCAGATTCTTTCAGTAAATTTATTTTGTATTTCATGCAAAAACATGAACTCAGTGCCTTGAATTTATATATATGTGTATGTATATTTTTTTTTCTTTAAGCACCCTTGCATGCTTTGTTCAGTATTTGGCAATGTACAGAAAGTTTCATGACAATCATCAAAATGCATAACTTGGGGGAATTTAGGCAGTTACGATGACAGTTTTTTTCTGGCAAAAATTAGCATACAAGTAGAATACACATGGTTGTTTTCTCAGCTGCCATAAAAATAATCACTATTACCATCTGTGTGTGTTCCAGCCTTATTTGTTTTAAATAGGCCAATTCTGAGCTCATCTGACATCCATATTGTTTGCACACAACACAGGGACTAGCACTGGGCATGCACATGTTGACCAAGCTGCAGCCAGACTAACAGGATGCCACAAAGCTGAATTACTGCAGGCCACAGTTTCCTGTGCCTGAGTCTTTCCATGAGCCCATTCTTACTCTTCTAGTATAGAAATAGCCAGGAATCTGTAGATCCCAAATATATGATCTCCCACGACTGCTGTAAGAAGTTAAGGTAGGTTTTAATTGGGTCCTTGAGAAGTTTTATGTAATTGCACGTCAGTATCAGCTAAATTACATTTGTTATTATGTTATTTGTTATTATTTACAGCTCTGCTCATTTTTGAGAAATCATCCATAACCCTTATCACCAAGTTAAATTGTATCTTTGTTACCCAGACCCTTAGGGGTTCTATGCAATTTCACTACTTTTATAAGTTTGGTCCTTTATAAAAGCCTTTATATTGCTCAACAGAATGGGAAACAACTTTTTTTTTTTTTTTTTTTTTTTTAAGCTGTATTTTTTGGGCAGGCTTTCACAGTCTAACTTTCAAAGAAAGCAAATTCAGAACCTAAAGAAAAAGAACATGTTGCTAAGGGAAGCTGCAAACACAATAAAAGAACTAGTTCCTATGACTGTTTTCTATTTTTAACAGATTGCTACTTTCAGAGCAGAACTGTCAGTCCAACTAGTGCAATACTTTGAATTTAATCACCTTAATTTATTCGCATTGACCAGAAGCAGAAGTACAGGGTTCTTTAATTAAACAATAGTCCCACAGAATGTAGGAAAAAAGTTATGTCTGTAGGGGATTATTGTTCCACCTTTCTTTTTCTCAATAAGGACTTTCAAAACCCTCAAGAGTCACTTTTGGTCCTTTCCTATTAATGACATTATTAATAGACTACCCTAATTATTCATTAACAAGGCAAGGCATACTTCCCTCTGAGCTAAGAGGAAAAGCAAAACAAGGATTATTCTAAAAAATTTTGGTTAAACAACTGAGAGGTAAAGAGAGGAAGATAAAAAAATCCAAATGCCCAAATTGCTTTAAAATGGGGCACCAGATCCTTTAAACGCTTCCTTAGCAAACCTCGCATGAGATAATAGTTTCATGCAACTACTTGTATTTCTGCAGGATGATATTAATTATACTGAGGAATCAAATTTTGGCATGTATTTGAAATAATGAAATTTCTCTGCTCTTTCACCTCCATTTTATTTGTTTATTTTCCTATTAAAGTCAGACCATGTGATTACTTAAATCTATGAATAAGAAGTAAATTTGAGCTTTAAATTGATTTTCTGACAAACTTAGAGAACATTTACCTACCATATCAAAGAGCCAAAAGTGGGACATCTAGAAGTTCTAAGATGACATAAGCTTGATCTACCTCCATCTGTTCTTAGCAGTTGTTACTGTATCAACACAACACCAAGTTCAAGCTAATAAACCTTCCACATGTTCAGGCGTTAAACATAACTTTAACCATGTCAAAGGCTTCCATACTCTGTAAATACTTTCACTATAGTCAGAGGAGCTAACTTCTACAGCTGTAAATCAGCAGAGCCTCAGGGGCATCACCGGTAAACTGGTAATTGATTATATGAGCTGAGGCTTTGATTTGTTACTTCAGGAAAACCTTGACAACAGAGACTTGTGTAAGAGTTCTTGCCAAATACCCTTTCCTGCTTGAGGCCTGCAGATCTCTGAGCATCACCCTGTACATCTCATGGATAATGAGCCTCATGCCATGCTGCAATTAACCTCTTGAGAGCTGAGAGTGCAGCATCATCCTGTGCTGTGGTCTTGCCACACTACCTGCGATGACCTGTGCCAGATCAGTGGTTGAAACTTAATACCAAGGTTTTGAAAAGCACCCCACCCTCCTGAGTGCCTCAGAGACTGTGAGTGTTCTGTGATATGCAAGGTAGGACTGCACAGATCTGTAGATCCAAGGAAGTTATAGACACACCTAGAAGCTGTGATATGCTAGGCTGAGTGTAGAAATTAGGAGACTTAAGGAATCAGACCAGTTCTCTTGCTGGCTCACTGTGTAATTGCAGGGCAAGTCACTTTAAAACTGTCTGCTTTTGTCATCCATTGACTGGTAGTTAATGCCATTAAATTAAAAAATTCTGGTACAAAGAGTTTTCTTTAAAATAACACAAGGCAAGAGCAAGCTAGCTCACACATTTAATGTATTTTATTCTTGGGTGGTGCTCAACAAAAATATCATGTCTAATAGGCAGTCTGTCTCCAGGAGTCACAAATTACTGCAGTTGGAATGGATTATAAATCTCAAGTAAAGCCTAGTCAATTCTACAAGTGATATATTTCTTTTATTACTGACCCTTTATTGCTTCTCTCTCTCACATACATCTATCTTTTTTTCTTGGGTATAGGGGGTGTCATGCTGCATTAATATTCTTCCCAGCAGCTTTTCTAGTCAGCCCCATTTTCTCTGCTTCTTGCATCAGAAAACTCAAATATCTTTTTTTCTTTTTTCCCTCACCACTGCTTGGTTGGCTATATAAGAAAATACAGGGATTTGAAAGGTATTTTAAAAGGCAAGCTAGGAAATTCTGACATTTAAAGCCTCCCCCCCCACTTTTTTTTTTTTTTTTTTTTTTTTTTTTTTTCTCTTCAAC
>NW_009970717.1:7201603-7233428 GCF_000747805.2 Chaetura pelagica | reverse complement strand
TTTTTTTTTTTTTTTTTTTTTTTTTTCTCTCCAGAACACAGGGATTAATTTACTATAAAGTTGTGGGGTTTTTTGTTGATTTTTTTTGTGGGGTGTGTGGTGGGATTGGGGCAGGGGAATAAAAGGTCCATTTCAGTTTAATTTTGCATCAGAAAAACAAGCCTTTAAGTTCGAGAGCACTTATTTAATTGGTCTGGGTTGAATTTATGGAATGAAATGGTTTGTTGTTTCTAAATAAACATTCCTAGAAATATTTAATTCCCTGAAAAGTTTTTTTTTTCCAGTTCTTATCTTGACTTAACTTGGGGAAAAAAGAGTTGAATCATCTCTAGGTGTTGCTGAGTAGTACCAGTGCCCAAGTCTTTCAGCTGCTCACTGTGCTGGAAGGAGAGAGTTTCAAGGCATGAGGGGAATCTGGAATGAGTCCAAATCTAAGCATTGAAGATCTAGGATGTGATGGCCTCCCTGGTAACTGTGGTCAGGAGCAATAAGCTCTTAGTCAGTTATGCATAGTTGTTTAACAGCCAGGTTGGACACTAGACCTTCAAGCCTGAGCAATCAGAAAACTCCTCAATTAAATCCACTTAGACACTGAAAAGATGTGTGAGGTCTAATCTCTGCCACATAGCAGAGGAACAGGGTAGATAAAACCCCTGCAGGGTGTTGAGGGACTATATAGACACAACAAAATCTGGATTTGCTCCTGGTAAGAGACAGGAAAGTTCTGCAGATTTCTAAGTCCACACTATTTTGATGTCTGAATGTGAAAATCTCTTGAAACAAATATGTGAAACACACTACACTGGAGAGAGACAAATTTCTCTTCCACCCTCAGGGACTGAATGCAACTTACAACTGCTGAGTGAATAATTAGTGGTAATTAGCACTAGAAATTGATGCCTTTGGAGATAGTCTGCCAAGTTTTTAAGCACTTTAATACTAATGGATTTTTTTTTCTCTGGGATAAATCTTTATAGAGGAAGTAACTGCAAATTGATTTTTAAAGAGCCTGTCCAATGTTGAATTTATCTTACAGAAACATTGGGCTTAAAAACAATTAGATTTACCTTCACTGTATTTTAATGCTTTTCCCAGTAGTTTCATTTATCTTTAAATATTTTTGCTATCACTTTTTGTCTAGTTTCTTAGAACGTGAGTATATGGAGTACATTTGCATCTTTAGAAGGTTTTAGGATAAAACATGACACTATGTCAAGGTATTTAGTGTCCAAATCATTCTTCATTTATTAAAAAGCATTCTGCTTTAGTGATAATAGCAATATAGTGACACTTCGAATTACAAGAGTGAAGTTTGCTGAGCAGACTTGAGTCAAAGACCTAAGTGTTAAGAAATCATGCATGCAATTCAATGCTTTCTTTGTTCAAGCAGTTATTGACTGATCTCAGAATCCTTATTTAGGTTTATTTTCAGATACTTCCAGATAAAATCAAGCATTAAGGCAACAGGAGTTGGAACAAGGACTTGACTAACTCACATAGCATATGAAATTTGGGCATTTCCATGAGGAAATAAAAACTAAAGAAGGAACCAGAGCTTTAGAGTTGATGCACTGACAAGCCAAGAAGTAGCAGATCAGGCTCTGACTTTGTGCAGGGATAGGGATGCAGTTAGGTGCAGTGTGCTTCCAGTCTGGCTTCATTAGAATGAAAAGTCAAAGATAAATACAATATCTTGATTTCCAGTGGTTCTGGGCACCTTGACTTCTCCCTGAAGTTTATGAGATACATATACTCAAGTCCTCAAAACTCTGATGGGAGAAAGTTTAGAGATTTTTGCAGGCAGTTGATATTGAAAACTCTAAAATAGCATAGAAAGAAAGCTGTCTTATTATATTATATGGTAGCCAGGAGTCAGAGCATTAAATCAGTGCAGTAGTTTCTTTGTTGTTATTACCAGCAATACACTGAGGATAAAAATAGGAAATTCTGGAGAAATCAAAGCTGAAAGGAAGGTTTGAAATTTATACATGCTAAATAATAAGTACATTAATTACTGCAAAAATATGTAACTTTTATAACAGGTATTATATAGATGCCAGGTTCAATGAAACAGTCTGCTGTGGGTTTTTTTAGCACTGTTCAAATTGTGCAGACAACATATAAATCAAATTAACTTCCTGCAGCAAGAAAGAAGGACCAATTTTTATTTACAGGAGAAAATGGTTCTTTTTCATTGCCAGCTTGAGATGTCAGAATATTTGTTCACGGCAGTATAAATATAACAGTTACAAAATGATCAAAGGCAGACAACAGCCTCTGTGCTCCTTCATTCCTCCCTTCCTCCTTCCCTCCCACTTTTAGAAAAGACAAATTTTCTTATAGGTCATGACCCAAAACCAGCTCAAATCCATGAAATACCACTAGTGATTTCCATAGCCTTTGGATGAGGATCTCTTTGAAAATGACTTCTTGCTCCACAAGAGCTGATAATTTTCTGAGCCCACAGGGGACCTGTGTGGACATGTTACATTTGCATTTGCTTTAATGACAAATGGAACTTTTCTTCATCAAGTGCATAGAAGGGAGAGAAGCCACACAATTTACCTTGTTAATTCTGGCCATGTCAGAATAAAACCTGTCACCAAAGTCCAGAGACCGTTCCTTACAACCTAGACTCTAAGCACACTGCATGTATAAACTATAGGGTTTCTTGATAAACCTGTCTTGGTGTTTGTCTTCTAGATAGATATACTGTGTACCAGTTTGGTTTTCCAGCCACAATTACAGGCATGTGGACAATGTGCCAGTGGCAGAACAGTGAGGCAGGGCACACATGTACTACATGGATACACAGTTATGAAGATCTGGCCCTGCTGGTGGGTCATCACTGCACAAGGGCTAGCTCTGGAAAATTCTATTCAGAACGACCTGTGCACATTTACACCAAGAAACACAAACATTTCTCAAGTGGACAGGCCTTGTGAAGTCTTCATAGTTACAAAAATGTTTAATTCTGTGATACATTGCAATACTGTATTTTTTAAAATCCTGAAACACCATAATTCTTTGTGAGAATGTGTGCAGTTTTGAGCTGTGTGGATGCTTCAGAGCAGCACTTGGACAACTGAAGCAAATAATGCCTTCCTTTCCTATTTTATTTATTTTCTCTCCTAAAACCTGCATATGAGCAGATGTAACATTTTTAGTGTGAATAAAAATTAATCAATGTAAAAGATATTTTACCTAAATAACCCCTACTTCAGATTGTACACAGATAGATACAAAGCCTCTACATATACACGGTGTACATCTTCACTGTTTATTATCAGGAGATATTTCAGAAACACAGTTGTGAAGATGTACATTTACAGTTGTTTGGGCTTAGGTTCTGTAAGCTGTTTGGTTGTGAACAAAATATCAAAGGAGACAAACAGTGGATATTGAGTTGTTTTTATTTATGCCAGCTAACACTAGAGGCTTTTGAGATCACAAATATATTCTATGCTGGTATTAGAAATTTCACCACTTTGTCAAAAGCTTGAGTTTAAAGTCTTCTTGAGATAGTAGCTTTTCCTTATTTTCCAGTAAAAATTTGTACTGAGATCCAATACTCTTTGCTCACACTCTTCCCTGAGTCACACCCTTCCTCTTCCCCTATTCCATAATGCCCTTTACTCTCCAGGTATATTAAATGCAGCATGATTACTCTAGAGATTATTTTCTCATTTTTTATGGTTTTTGACTCTTTATTACTGCTCATTGGAATGTTATTAACTTGGCCTCAGTTATGACAACATTCAACACCTGCTTCACATAACAAGCACATTTCCTCTCCCTTTCCGAACATTACACACCTGGGCCTTGAATTATTCCCTTTGGCTGAGTTGAAAAGAGTGTGAGAGAGCAGGTCTTTGATTTTTCTGAGGTAAGAGGCTTCTAATTTGTGGCTCGACATGGATCCTGTTATTATTGATTCTGCAGTATGCTTTTCATCCTCACTGTATGTAGTGACTGATGCTGACAATTACTGTGGAAGAGCAGTGATGTGAGTGGTATTTCAGTGAAAAAAAAAAAAAAGAGGTTGGATTTAGTCTGCTTTTAACTGAATTGGATTGTTTGCTGACAAATCTCCTGCTTCACATAACAAGCACATTTCCTCTCCCTTTCCGAACATTACACACCTGGGCCTTGAATTATTCCCTTTGGCTGAGTTGAAAAGAGTGTGAGAGAGCAGGTCTTTGATTTTTCTGAGGTAAGAGGCTTCTAATTTGTGGCTCGACATGGATCCTGTTATTATTGATTCTGCAGTATGCTTTTCATCCTCACTGTATGTAGTGACTGATGCTGACAATTACTGTGGAAGAGCAGTGATGTGAGTGGTATTTCAGTGAAAAAAAAAAAAAGAGGTTGGATTTAGTCTGCTTTTAACTGAATTGGATTGTTTGCTGACAAATCTCCATGGTGAGAACATAGATGAGTGCAGACCTGGCTGTAGCTTCACTTGAGTGTGCCAAAGGCCAGCAGCCCATTGGAGATCCAACTATATTTACTTCCAGCACTGTTGTCACCACTTTTTCTTTTACTCAGAGAAGGCTAAGCAAAAGGCAGGGTTTCTCACTGTATATTTCTGAGCCTGATGCTATTAAATGCTAATGAAGCAGAGACCTATAAGAGAAAAGAAAAAAAACATGGAAGAAATGGAGAGCATCAAAGGAGATTATCCTGTGATAAAGTATGTTACCTGGGAACTGAGGAAAGTTGCAATGTCTGGGATTATATAATGGATAAATGCTTCCTCACCTCTCTGGTGATGGTTATGGTTTACAAATAAGGACCACAGGTGTTTTCTCTTCTGGGTTCATGTTTTTTCCTTCGTTTAATGTGGGTTTTTCAGTTTTCAATGAAATTCCAGCAAAATTCGATGGAGAGAAGAGGAAGGGCAATAGAACAGGGGCAGGACATAAATATATCAATCTATATTTGGTTTTACTGGATTATGATGTACCAGAGCTTCTGCTCCTCATGCGCTGGTAGTGGTGAACCAGTCTTGGGGGAATAGTCAACATTTGCAAGGAAATAGGAAGCCATTGAAATTCTTTTTTTACCAATGTGAGACACAAGACAATTGGACAGTGAAGCTGTAATAAAGAGTAAGATTCATAGCCCCTTTTATCTATTAAAATTAGCTGCATTTTGGATCAGATCTGAACTCCAGTATGTATGAAAGTCATATACCTGTCTTTTCAAATACAGGTCTTTTGTGCCAAATTTCTTTAATTGTGAAGAAAGCTATATTTCTTCCTAATCTTTCTCATATTTTTTAGAATAAAAGAAATTTAATCAAATCCAACATTTCTAACTTAAAAACAATTACGAGTTGAAAAATAAAGCATATATTCTGGGAAAAGTAGCAGCTAAACATGTATTTTTTAGTGTTCAGAGTGGAATGGTTGAGCTTTATTCAGGATATATGAGCAAAAATCAGTGGTTGTTGGATGTCTTTTTGCCCAACTGCAGAATTTCTCTTCGTAGTAAAAGGAATGAAATGTGATCTTTTTCTCAAATAAAAAGAAAAGCCCAGAGATTCCAAAAAAAGTGCCACTGTGGAATGATTTGCTCAATCTGATTTCACTCGCACCAAGGATTCTGGGAAATAGTGAACTTAACCTCCTCAATTCTTTTGAGGTTGTCACAGTTTCAAGTACCTTTACTAGGTAGGCAGAGGGCTTTTACAAAAGCCAGCAGCACCATATCTTGATGACCTTACAAAGACCTCAGGTAGAACCCATGCATCTTTTGTAGCGATTATAAGCCTTTTGAATTCATGGATGCTCCTTTAGTTTGTCCCATTTTCAGAAGAGTTGAGTTTTCCTAAATCAGCTGAAGCTGCTGATGATAAGGTAACTGCCAGCCAGCTTCCTGGCAACACTGCTGTAGGGAGGAGGACTGCTAATCTCCTTTCCTGGAGATATGGTTTGTTTTCCTGGAGGGGAGTTGGTAGAACTTACTGCTTGTTTGTTATGTCATAGGAATAGAAACACAATGTTTCAAAATACATCCCCTCTTTGTGTATATATGTGTTGTGAATGTGGAGTTTGTTTGAAAATAGTGAACGTGTGTGCATGGCATCCAGTAAACAGAATTTCACCTTTTATAGCAAGCTACTAGGCAATTTTAAAACATTCCACTATTTGTGGATATGCGCATTTTCTAGGTACTGTAAGATGATAAAAAGATCAGGAATTTTCTTTATAGCCTTAAATCTTTGACCAAATCAGGCTGTATATCGTGAAGTTTGGAAGTGAAAAGATTCAAGGCAGAGTATTTTCATCCTTGGTCAACTTTCTCCAGTACCTCATGCATACAAAGGAGGCCTTCAGGAGATTTTGCACATACTGCAGAGTGTTGGGAAATATATGCTTATGACAGCTCTAAATGGACCATTTGTCACTGAGAATCCTTCCCAGCTGTACACTATTTTCTGTTGCATTTCAAAGGAAAAGAAAGAAAAGAAATTCTAAAATGAGCAACCCGAGATGACACAAATGGTTTCCTCTCCCATGGATTTCATGAGACCAAGTGCTGTTGAAGTTACCTATGTAACTGTATTAGCCATAAGTATTAATCAATATTTGTTCATCTGATCTAAAAAGGAATTAACAGTGGCCTTTAAAATAGAAATCTGTCTCCGATTAGATAAGTTTTTATTTTATTTTTGTTGTTCACTGATGGTAATGGATATTTATGTACACAATTCTCTTAGCATTTCTCACCATCTGTCTCTTGCCCCTGTTCATTCATAATAAGGTGATTATTAGTCACCATAATAGCTGGAGTAACTGATAGTGTTTCTGGAATTGAGGTTATACTGATTTTTCTGTAATGAGCTTCTTTTTTCTTTTTTTTTTCAAGACTGTAAGTCAGCCATGAAATAGCCAAGAGTGAGGCAGCAGAGGGTCATCATTTGGGAAAGCTTATTATTTTGAAAGAAATATCAATAGAATAGAATGGATCGTTTTGAAGTTAAAAGGAGGCAACAAGCACATTTTTCTTTGTTTCTTCTTTTGGATGAATTTTGTGTCTCATCTTAATAATGGCTTTTTTTCCTTGTCAGAAAAGAAAAAAAGTGACTTTTTCATCCTAAAAGGCTGAAACACAGATTGCTTTAAAAAATGTAATTGATGTCTGTGGAAGTAATATTTTTGTTTATTTTAGTATCATATGATTCCCTGATTGTAAGTCACTTGATGCTTCCTCTAGCAAAAGAGCCTGTCATAAACTTATTGTGAAAGTAAAGAATCTAATCTGATAAGTATCCCCTATTTCAGTCATAGGAAAGAGCAATTAAACAGTAAACAAGGTGTCCACACCATCAATTTACCTGGTTGGTACATGAAAGGCTGAGTGTACCTAAAGATATATTAAGAAAAACAAAGATAATACAAATTTTGTTTTGCAGTGCTTGCAGGTCAGCTGGATTAATAAACAGCTATCCTTCTAAAATAATTCCAGTGTTTTAAAGGAATGTTTTATGTCCATTCAGTTAGAATAATTTTGTCACCTTTGGCTGTGTGCCTGGATCATGTACTGACAGATAGATTTGTTTTTCAATGGCAAAGTTACTCTTGATCTTAATGAAGACATTTCCAGTAGCTTATGTCACACCAGAGGAACAAAAAGACATACAACAGAAAGCTGTTTATTGTTTTTATATTTTTCTTGATGCATATCCCACTGGTGTTCATTGTTAGTTTTGTTTTGGTTTTTTTTGTGGGAGAAGGTGGTTATAAAGTGCTATATATTAATTTTAATTGGTTTCAGTAATTAGAGTATATCATAAAATCATCCTGTTTTTCCTTACTGTGAAATCATAGTTTAAGGGAAACCTTTGGGAGTTACACTCAATGAAAAGGGATAGGAATTTTATCTAAGCTATTCTGAACTGAATATATTGCCTAAGATGCAGCAAGCCTCTCACTTTCAATTTAAACACCAGTGAACCTCTCCTGAGCAAGTCAGACCCAAATATCTCTGTTCTCCAGAGCTGCTGGTTACATTCCCCTTTAGGCAATGTATGTACTATGGGGCTAATTACAGAATCTGCAGACTGAAGCAAAGCAGTTATGTGTCAAGGGAAGCAAAAAAGGACATAACAGATGCAAAAAATCAGCTCTCAGAACCAAAAATGGGGGTAAAATATGAAATAAGGTAAAGTGGAGACACTGTTGTTCAGAAATTTTCCAAAAGGGAATCCTTTCTTTTTGCAAAAAGTGTCACCTGAATTTTTTAATCCTTGGCAGATTTTTCCTGTGAGCCAGACCTCTGCCCTTTTGAAATCCATATGAAAACAGTTTACTATGTATAAACTTTGACCATTAATACCATAATGTGAATCTGTGCTACCACTACTAACACATTTGAATACAGAGATCAACTTCCAACTTAAGAAAATGGAGGAGTGATTTAGAGAGAGCTTTGTGCTACTGAGGAACTCCTGTTCCTTAAGATGTCTTGATTTCTTGGTTGTTCTAAGTTGAGTTGTGCTGGATATGTCCCACAAGTGGGAATATTTTGCAGTCCCACTTAGTTTTTACATCCAGGTGTGTTTTGTTTAGAAGTCCTAGCTGATATGATTAGAAGGATGTTTTGTTGTAGATTAGAATGATGTTTGTCTGTTTTTCCTTGGAAAGGAGTTAGTATGTTTTAGGACAGTTGGTTTGTTTGCTAGTGCATTTAGGCCAAAACACAAAAGTGAATAACTCTGTCTGTCTTCAATTTCAGATGCATTTGTGCTTTCTCACTTCTATTGGTTAAGGTTTTTTCCCAAATGCAAGTAGATCTCCAGGAAACCATATCCCTCTAACAGCTGCCCCTGTGCCTGAGTGCGCCTGAATTTCCTTGCTCTTCTCTTGAAAATGTTTCTTTCCAAATGTCATTTTTGTATTAGAAGTGAGTGATCTTTTCTGAGGGGAGACTTTAGTTGTTTATGTGATATCCTTCCATCCTGTTCCCTGCTTCTTGGGTATTCCAGACTAGAGAATTTACTCTTCAGATTTCTGGGCATTGTGGGCACCACGTGACATCCAGCTGATCCATTTTTCCATTCAGAAACCTGGTGCCTTGTCTGTGCAGGATACCTGCCTTTCATACTACAGTGGGAATTAAATGATTGCCTGCATAAAATACCTGCGTATTTCTAAAACAAGCAAAAAACCCCTTGAACAACTTTACAGACCAGAAGGCTTTGCTAATCAGTGTGTAATGTGCAATATAAAAGCATTTGCCAGTTTTTGCTCCTGGAAAATCTGAATGTTAACAGAATGACACCATAACAATAAGTCTTGAATATCTTTGTTTATTTTCTCTCCTTTTAATATATTTCACTAGGTTTCACATTATAGAGACATGCAGAACAAACCAGGAAAAATGTCTGGGAGCCTAAATCAGCAATGAAAAGAAATGTTAGCTCTCTTTATTCTGTAAAAAACCCCACAACCTAGATGAACTAGGAACACCTTAAAGATTGCATTGTATTAGTGTCTTATCTTTCTCATTGTGCCTCTGCTTCACTTTTAATTCCACAGAGAAATCTGTTTGTTTATTTACTTTTTGTTTGGTTTGGGTTTGGTGGGGTTTGTTTGTTTTTAACCTGGAATATATGTCTATACACAGCTTTATGAACTGTGTTCACATACAGACAAATCCCACCCTTTCTCCCGGATACCGGTTTTATATCCTTAACTGAATAGTTCATAAAATTAATTTCTACTGCTACATGTGTATCCTCTAATGCTATTTGCTGCAGCACAATAATGCTTTTGCAGTGGAAATGTTTATGGCAAACTGTTGTTTGCCATACATTGTTACAGAAACAATCACTCTGATTTGCATGGGGAACTGACACATTTCCTGCAGACTTTATTTTCATTTCCCTTAGATATCATCAAAGTCAAATCAATCAAATCACCTCCAATTTATTACAGCATTTAACACCAACACAGCAGCAACACCCTCTAGTCTCTTATTTGAAACTGCTTTTTAAAAGACAGTTACATCTCTCTCTCCCCCCCACCCCTTCCTGCTTTGAATAAAGCAGTAACCGTAAGATAAAAAAGGATTCTAGTACAGGAGGATAATTTTGACAACTCCCTAGTCTGCTGCCTGAAAATTACATCCCCAGCCTATTGAAAGGAACTGGAGTCTTCCCAATGCCATTGTGTGCTCTGGGTCAGACCTATAGTTCTGGAATATGCCATCTTTGGTGAGAAGGCAGGCTAGATTTGCATGTGAGACTTTCATTTACTGTGCCTTAACCATATTGTTTGTCAAGTTTAATATTTTTTCCTACGTTTTGATATGGTTGAAGTGTTTATCATACCAACTTACAAATTAAATTTTATCAGTTTTTCAAATGCCAAGACCTTTTGTGTTGTTTCTGCACATATATATGGATTAAAATTACTGCATTGAGCAACGCTGTGAGACTAGCCAGAATGCAGCTTTGATTAATACTTTGAACCTATTCCTAGATTAAATATATATATATGAGAAAACATTTAATAATAACCTTTTTCCTGGCTGAGATGATGTGCTTAGCATTTTATTCTCATCTGTTTGAGGGCTACTGGTTTGATTTCTGAGGTTAGCTTTTGAATGCTGCATTTCTCAAGCCACAGAGATATGGACAGTATTTTAGTTGACAAGCTACATCAACTGAAAGCAACACAGGTTATTATTCACGTGCTCAGGGCAGATGTGGTAAACATGACTATGAGTTACTATGCAGTCATCCTTTTTGTCAATGCAATGGAAACATTAAAGACCCCCTACAAAAAGAATAGATAGCATTTCACAGCAACTAATCTGACTTGCATAACTTGTACAAGCACTACAGCTCAGCTTAGCTTTCTTTATAGTTGAACTGCTTAGTAATATTATGATTTTAACCTAAGGCAACCAAGGGAGGAAAGCTCGTGGTCTGTATATACTTTATAGACAGTATGTGGCTGGTTTAGGGAACTCACTGGCACAGAAAATCACCTGGGATTGGACAGATTAAAAGAGAAATTTAGGTTGTTAAAGGAGAACTACTGTATAACAAAATTTATAATATTTCATGTATCATAGTTTAAGCTGGGAACCTGCAAATACAGTGGATTGCAGAGATGAGCAAGTGTTGGTGTCTCAATACAGGGCTGAGGTGGAGAGACTTTCCACCTCTGAGTCATGAACCAGAGGCAATTTTTGGAACTGCAATATTAGATGTGAGAGTCTCTTATCAAAAATGACAGGGCAGCAAGGCCGTTGCTTGGAATATACTATTGCACAACAGTTTCCTTCATTAGATATTCTGGCTCAGCAGCGTTATTATCCTTTATTAAAGCATGCTGATTAATATCACATAGTAGGAATGTTTCTGCATAATTGTGTGTGTATCCAGCTGTAACCCAGCTGACTCAGAGATGCCTGTGCTGGCAACACACAAACTTCACAACTTCTATTCTGCAACTTTTGAAACGTTAAAATATAAGAGAAATCCAACTAATGCAATGAGCTCACAAATTCAATATGAAGCCTGAAACCCTTGCAAGAAAGAAACCTTAACAGTATTATTTCTTCACTGATAAGATCCACAAAATCCCTTGCAGCTGAAAACTTAGAGGATTTAAATGACTTCATGCTCCAGGTTATAAACTGACACTGAGTCAGTCACAGTGAGGTTTGTTCTTACAGGGACACTGAATAACTTCAAACTTTTTAATTCTCTGCAACCTAAGACTTGACAGATGACTGCAAAGAGAAGTCAGAAATGTCACTTGTTCCACGCCCTATCATGGTTTAGTTATTTACTTAAATGTTTCTTACACTATCTTCTCAGAGATGGAAGAATAATGAAAATGGAAGGGAAATCTGTCTTGAAAAAACAGTGAGCTTCTCCTGAGAATCTGCTTTACTGAAGTGCAATGGTGATTCCTGAAGGAGAAAAAACATCTGGTTGCTACATTGATGAGGAAACCATAGAAAAGAAGGTGTTCTGCTTGCTGGGCTGCAGTAGCACAGGCTTTGGGATAGGCAAGCAGGGAGCACAGTCAATGCTGAAGGCTGGAGCCAGTCTAAAACTGAGCAGCCACTAAAGGACATGACCCCATGAGGAGTTCCTGGTGCACCTCTTCTGCCCCTTAGATCTTGCATGTTTCTGTGATAATGTCATCTTGCTGAAAACCAACCCTAATCCCTTGTGGTGGTGGTGATTCTAAGAGTGCTAGTGTCAGTAATAGGGGGCAAAGAAGAACATAGCCAGCAGCAAAGGAAAACCCATGCTGGGGGATGCAGAGATGGAGGTTAATTTACTTAGTTCAAGTGCACCCACTGACTGCTCCACTAGAATTGCCATAGAGAAGATATTTCCTCTATTGCTTAGACTTTAAATTTTGAGTAGCACCATTTTGTGCAGTTACACTGCACAGAACACAAAGGCCTTTCATCTAGCAATAAACAAAGTTATTTTGGCATTTTGGTGTTAACGGGCAAGATCTGTAGTAAAGGCAGAGGATGTTTCTAGGAATAAATATTTACTGTAGCTATTCATGCAAGTCTCCTTTTCAGTTCACTTGTTTCAGTCTCAATATTTTTAATAACAGAACAGGTCTCTTAAAAGAATGTTTGCAGACATGTAGAGTTTAAAAATTCTTTTCAGGCCTTTTAGTCCCTGAAGTAACATTATTCCCCAACCAGACTAAATGGGTCCATCAAATGCAGAGCCTAAGCAAGAGCTCAGGTGGAGGTAAGTTGTAGTCATTACCCTGAAATGAAAGCAGCTGTGCTGACTTGCACCAGCTGAGAATCTAGTGAGATGGGTAGAAATGGTTTCTTTAATTTAAGCTGTATCTGGGATAGAAAAAATCCACTTCCCTGGAGGCAGCCTGGCAACTTAGGCTAGGATCATTTCTTGCTGGAAGTGCAGGGAGCTGCTCTGTGCTGTATCTCAGCTGCAGTCCCTAAGGCACAGCAAGATCTTCAAGCAAGGTCTCTGGTGTGTTGAGTCAACACATCAGAACTCGTGGGTATGTTCAAGAAAGCATAACTTAATGATGCAAAACTGCTAAGTTCTGCATTTATGGAAAAGGAAGTACTAATTTAATGACTGCATGTGTCTCATAACACTATCTTTCTCCATGTTTTCTGTTTTTTTGTTGTTGTTCTGTTTTTGTTTTTTCTCTATTATATTAGTTTTATTCTAACCACATTCTTAAACTCATTCATATTGTAAGTCCATCAGGATGGTTTTCTTCATAAATTTTTGCAGGTAGCTATTTCAGATGTATATAGAAAACAAATGTAGGGTTCCCTTGAGAAAAATAAGAACATTATTTTGTCTAAAATACTAATTTTCTACATGGATTACTAACCATCTGCAACAGCTCAGCTGACTCACTCTTTCAACGCTTTCATAAGGGTTTGCAGCACAGCCCACAGGTGCTTTCCAGACCTTAATCAAGGCCTTTTACGAAGTCCACTAATGGAAAAGAGAAAACACATGGATCAGCCACCTGCAATCTATTAGTATTTTCTGGACTGCAGGCTTTTGTGAGCACAGAAGGTTGTGAGTGGAAGCATTATAAACCTAAAGTGAAATACTTAGTTAGACAATCTTGAATTCTTTCTCTAAGAAATGACTGTGTTATTCTTGGACTCAACACTTTTGTTGCTTGCTGCTGGAGGTCTCAGAAGAAAAGGCAGGTGTTTAGGATATGGCTTTCTTACCTAACTCTGCATTAGAGGTAAGTTGCTTACTCAGACCTTTTTTGTATTGTCAGGTCTATTTAATCACCAGAATCAGAAAGATGAAGTTGGGAATTAGAGGCAAAATACTGATTAGCCTTTTAACTGCCTGCATTTTTCTGAAGTTTATAGGTTGGTTTGTTGTGTTGTTTTGTGTTGTTTTCCTTGGGAGTGCAGAAGATAAAGCTACTCATGAATAATTAATGAGCTGGAGACTGAATAGTTGGATTAAAAGTTTAAGATTTTTCTAAGCAATTTAATGAATATAGGTATTTTTTTCTTCCAAGTGTCAATCATTCTCAAACTATGTTAGCATCTTAATTTTTTTATATGCAAATGACATCTCATTATTCCATTAATGGTCTGCAGCAGAATTATCTGTATTTACTTTCCATTTGTGTTTATACATCTTGGTATGCTTGAACAAGTATGAGAAAGTTAAGCTTCATCTTTCCTTGAACATGTGGGACAACTGAAGCTTCTTAGAGAAATTTGCTCAATGGGCACATTTACATATTCAGTTCTAATTTTTATTTGTTTTCTATTTTTTTAAGCTTTATTATTTTAACTTTCCAATCATTGAGTGATTGAGAAGTTGAGGATGAGAGCTTTCCTGGTATCTAGCAGCAGTCTCCAAGACAGAGGTTTTAAAGTGACATGAATTAGGACATCTCCACTGATCATCAGGGCTCTGCTTTCTTATTCTGATTAAGTATGTGGCTCCACAGCTTCAGTAAAGGTGTTGGTATCCTCTGAGTCCTTAGAATCTGCTGAAGTCTATTATTAGTCATGTTTGTTGAATGTTTTTTTAAGGAAAAGGTGGAATAAAATCACTAAGTTTTACTTAGGCAGTAAAAATTGAGCATTTATCAATTTTTCTTTTGCATTTATTGCTGAAGAAGGCTCTGGAATCCTAGTTTAGCAACAGAGCAGGTTTTTTCTCCCTTGTGTTTGTTCTCCTGAAAGAGTGCTTTCCTGAATTGGTGCAAAAACTGCCAAGATCAAAAAGCTTCTGGAAGAAGTGTGTGGATTGAAGTCAGTGTTACCCACTTGAAACTATTTTCTAAGTTATGAAAGAATATATTTTGAAACAATCGCAGTGACACATCTAGCACAAGGAGGTGGAGGTCTTGAATATATCAAGCATGACCATTTCAATTTAACAATACTAATTTGATGCTTAAAGATTATTATCCAAGGAAGTCTGAGGCAATAGCCTCATCTGTCCACTTTTCACTAAAGCAAAACAACTCATCACCTTAATAAAATAAGGGTGGCTTTTTGAAGACTTGAAAATAATAATGAACTCTGGCATTTGATAAATGGTGGCCCTGGATGTGGTTTCTGTTTCTTTCATGCTTTTATCCCTGTTATTTGCTGTGGATGTTGTTTGTGTTTGGTTGTTTTTTGTTGTTTGTTTTTTTTTTGTGGCTTGTTTTTGCTTTTTGTTTGTTTGGGGTTCTTTTGGGTTTTTTTCTTTGTCATGATGGTGAATCTTTTTATTGAATATAAATTAAAAACTGTGCAATTATTTAAACTTCTCTTAATCAAGTGGATATCTAGTCCAGGAAAAAAGGTTTTATTTTCTTGGCTGTTTCTGTGTTAGGAGAGCACTACATTTTGGTTCATGAGGGAATCCTCTGCCTAAGGCAGGAACTGAAGGCCAGTGGTGAATATGTTGGCTAGTTCAAAGCAGTGGGTTTCAGTACTACCTTCTTCATCTTTACTGACTACAAATAGTTTGTCAGATTAAATAAAAATTGCTGGTTTTGAAATATAAGGTCTTGTACGGGTTGGGACTGCGCTACTAGAAATTTTTCTCTCCTGGCGTTGTACTGCAAACATTCCACCAGGTGGGGAGCCCTGACCTGGTTCACTGCTGCTTTGACCCGAGGCAGGGGAAAAGTGGTGCTTTAGATTAAGAAGTTTCAGCTGTTAAGTAGAGGTTCATCTCGATTTGCAATAGCCTGAGCCTCGTGCTGTCTCTCTTTGTATTGGTTCCCATGAGTTGTATCTTTGAAAGAAAACTAGTATGTGTGGTCAAGATGAGCTTTATGTTCTGCATAGGAATTAAATTATTGACTTTCAACAAGAACTGGGACTTTCATGGAAGGGTTTCTTCAGCATATTTTTCACATATAACTTATTTTTAGGCTTTTATAAAAATAGTTTTATGACTGGTAAGGATTCAGCAGAGGTGTTACAGCAAATCAGTAGACCACAGTACTTTTTTAATCTTTCCACTTGTTATTTTCAATTTCTTTAAAATATTTCTCAGATCGACCTTCTTTCCCTTCTGTGTTACATATGGCACTTCTTACAAGCTAACCAGGCAGTCATTTACTTTGTCCCAGCTGATTTGTAGTATTTCTATTTTGTGTGTTAACAGTGAGGCTCCTGTGATGCCGTGGAAAAGCACATACCTTATTTATTCTGTATGTTTATCAAATGCAGCCTGACTTGAAGTCACTGGATTTGACAAAAGATTTATGGTGCTTTCCGTTGCTTTTGCATTATTCTCAAGATATTCTTTGTGTTGATGAGAGTTGGTTAAAGAGTTGTGTTTGTTTTTTTTTTGTCCCATCAGGTTTGTAAAACAGTCCATAGAGAACTTGCAGTCCAACCCATCTAACCCCTATTATATTTATGAATACAGTGTAATGTTTTGTTGGCTTGCTTTCCAACTTCTGTAAAGTCAGTTGTGTTTATCTATTGCTGGTCCTTCTGCTCCCTATTTTGGCGCTTGACCACATGAGTTGCTGTTTCGCCACTTTTACTTTCCTGCTTCTGTGTATGGCCAAAAATGGTCTGAGCTTTGGAAAAATGCATTTAAAGCGTGATTTTGGCTATAATAAGGAGGAATAAGAAGTGGTGAAGAGAGAGTTGGAAAAGACACTAATAAAATGGACCTGGAGTGCATCCTGATTCATATTTAAGTCTTTAACCTTTGGTGAATTATGAAAGAGCAGTTAGCATCGTTGTTTTGAGAAAAGATTCACCATGATTCTGACTCTGACCTTCTAGGAGACCTTTGACATTGAAGCTTGTCTAAAAAGAAAAAACAGAGAACCTTTATATTAATTTTTTTTTTTTTTTTCAAAAGTACTCCAAGATACTTTGGCATTTAGCTTAGAGTGATTGTAATAATACTGCAGTCAATACCAAAGCCAAACTACAACCCCAAAGCCACCTTTTGATATTGAATGCAGACTTTGTGTGCAAAAGCTACCTGTCAGTGCACTGTTAATAGTGACAACAATGTTCACAAAATTTTTGTGCTATAAAACTACCTCTGTAAACCTATAGAAGCTGAAGAATCAGTCTGATGGATAACTCATAACTTGTAACTCGGGGCTTGGGTTAGAGGAGGTCTAAATTTACTTTCTACAAAACATTGGAGTTTGATCAGGTCAAGCTGATGTGTTTTCTGGTGTCTGTCATATTTCTGGTAATGTATGGATACAATTTGTAGCTAACATAACTCCAAGATAGTGAATACTTTCTTCCCTGCAGCATTATATATGCAGAAAATACTAGGGCTTGCATTTTTGTATGACTTGGACTTGCCCTATAGTTCTGTCTAATATCTGATTAGACGGTTACCTAATTTGGTCTGGTGGTGACTGCCTTTAAGAGCTGCTTCTCCACCAGTGGGGATAGGTGATGTTTTAGTGGGACTCTGGAAATTTAGACAGAATAGGAATAAATGTTACTGTGGTAAATGTCAGCTATGCCAGAATTTACAGTGCAAATCTAGCAGTCTAACTAGTGAACTGTTCTACATGTCTATTTTTTTTCCAGTTTAGGTTCCTTCATCTGCCTACTTATCTGTACGTGTTTTGCTGGGTCACCAGCAACATGTCAAAATGAAGTTGCATCCAAACAAATTTTGCCATGAGAAGTTGCAAAACTTTGTTCTTTACTGTGCTTGTTTATAAAGTCCTTTACTGTATATTGATTTCTTTGCTTTTAAAATGATAGAACTGCAAAATATGTCCTACAAGTCAGCAGCTCCTGTACCTTAGAATGGTTTCAGAGAGAGATGGCAAACTACAAATGCATGAGAGAGCTATCCAAGGTGGTTCTTTGACTGTGATGCAGTAGCAGAGTTGAAATAAATAGATATTGCATATAGAGACTGAGAAAAATGCTTTCCTGGAAAACAAAAAACAAAACACAAAAAATAGGTTGGTACTCTGTCACTACACCACACATGTGCATCAGGCAAACCACTGTTTTCAGGAATAACTAAAAGAGCTAATGTTAGATTTGCCCTCCTCCCCACTGAATTCAGAAGGCAGACACTTCCTCACAATCCCCTTACAGGAAAGCATACAAGAAAATACCTGTAACTTTCTCAGCTACTGTGGAAAACAATCTCTAATTTATTGTACATTTCAAAAGCCCTCACCACACAGCTTTGCAGCACTCATTTTTTCAGTATCAGCAATCAATTGCACAGTGAATTCTTGGATTGTTTTACCTTTCTCTTTCTTCAGCTCTGTTTGCATCACTACATTGCATTTCCTTAGAGCAAATTTTTACCCATCACTTTGCATAAGGTCACACACAAGTTATAAGTCAAGAGCAGGCTACAGGGCACTGTGGGATGATTCTACCTTTACCTCCTCAGTAAGGAAGCCAAGCTAATTGATGACTTCCCTCCAACTGGAGAGGTGCAGAATAGTAACTTGGATACTGGCAAACCAGGGATTTATTGTCAATTCAGAAAACTGTGAATGCCAACTCTGCAGTTCTCTGCATCTCAACTTACAACTGGGATCAATACTGTGCTTGCAGCTTCCATGTGTATATTTTATTTATGGAGCACGTATTTTGAAACTCTTTTCCCTGTTGTTTTTAAAGAATTACTTCCACTGCCTGCTTTGATTTAGGCTAGCCAGAATTTATTTTGTTTTCTTTTGAAAGTGTGACAACTGCTAGTGATAACAAGATGTGTGTTTGGGTATGTACACACCTTTCCCTGGATGTAGCTAATGGTAACAGTACATATAAATCTGTCAATTTTTATTTCATTTTACTTAATTTTTCCCTCAATGTTCCCTGAGGAGTGCTATTGTCATGAACACTTATAGCATGGCCAGCAGAATTAGAATAGTCTTTAGTATGTATGAGAATTAGGCTTTGGATATATCTGGAAAATTCCAGTGAGCTTTCTATGGGTAACTGCAATCAGTGGTGTAGAGATGCATTTAAACTAAGGGCACAGGAACATCCCTTTCCTCCAGAGCTCAGGTCAACATCATCATTCAAGTACTCCTACTCCTGTGATATTCTGCCACTTGCAGGTTATGCTTGATGTTATCTATCCGAAAGAAGTATCTATTAAATAGCACCAAAATGGGGAGCACTTATTTACTGTCCTCCATGTGCATTTTGTGGGTGTGTGTATATATATGTGCAAACAGAGTTATGCTTTGGATAGACACTGGGGGTATCCAGGTTCCCAGTGCTCTTGAGTTACAGGCAGAATAGCACAGTAAAAACGTAATGTTGTTACTCTAATGGACAAGGAGTGAGATAATGCATCTTTTAAAACATCTAGCATAAAAATCCCTAGTTAATTATGCATAAGCAAAGAAAAAAACGGACTTTTAATAGCCCTTTGAATAAAAGAAGGAAAAATTATTGAATTTTTGTCTCACTTATAATACCTAGAGGTACTTTCTCAGTAGTGTCAGTGATGCTGAAGTATGTGAGTAGGGATTAAGATGAACTGATCTACCAGTTTGTTCTTATGGGAACTCTTCTTTCTGTTTCGTGGGTGGAAGGTACTTTGGAATCCATCTCTCATAGCTGTCACACGCCAAGCAGTAAACCCTATTGTTCTGGCTGTCTGCTCAGCTGCCTTCCCAGATGGTTTGTCAATGTAAGATGAAAACTGAATTATGTATTATATACAGAAAGATTAGATAACTCTAATTGTTTGCCATAACAGCTTCTCAGATCAGACGAGGCTTGACTTTTGTCTTCTGGTGAATCAGAGGAGTGTATTTGACCAGGAATCCCAACTACCAAACTTCTTTCATGTTCACTTCTGAACAGGCACAAAACAAATCAATGCAGGCTAGACTTCAAGTAGCAAGATAAAAATGAATCCACAAACCAGTCCATTATTAGTTCCCTTTACTCTTGCATGATAATTATTTGGAGAACCTGAAATTATTTAACAGTACTTTTTGTTTTCCATCTCTAAACCTTAGTTTTGTCTTTAAAAAAATTTACACCATTAACAATTATCTAATTAACCCTTTTGAAGAAGGGTTTCTTGCACTTTAAGTTTAGTTGCATTACCATAGGGAATCTCTGTGAGGGTTTGTATTCCCTGATTATTGCTCTCTACTAGCTCTTGTGAAATTTATTTTCTTTAGGGCTAAAGAGCAGTAACAAGTGAACAAAAATGGAAATTGAGCAGTTACATTTTTTATTTTTTTTTTTATCCTTTGCAGTTAAAACATTCACATCCTCTGAGTTTTTTCTACTTGTGACGACAATGTCTGTGTTCAGGCTAGTCACAATATCCCTAGATCTCAGGGCATCAAGAAACGCAGCTAGAAAAAATTAATTAAATCCCTGGTTTTAGCACCAGACAAAATAATCCTTCCCTGCTCCCTGTTGGGTACTTTTTGTTTTTCTGTTCTATAAACCACAGACTATCAGTTTAGCTGTTGCCTAAAAGGCAATGTGATGGAAGCCTGGCTGTAGATTTGATATATTGCAGGAAGGCTGCATTCATGAATTGTGAATAAGAGCAACAATTTTTCAAATATATATTGTCAAAGCCGTTTTCTTTCCAATAACATTGCACATAAAATGTTACAAGTGTAATGGCTATTTTACTTGCAGTTAAGAAGTGCATACAATTGTAATATATTGGCTGTTGTTAAAATGACATCTGGGAATATATGAAGGTTTTTTCTTATCCTGTTTCAGACTTCTTTACTACCTGTATTTCCTGCTAAAGGTATTAGTATTAAAGAATTACTAGAGAGATGTCAGCACCTACATACATCTATGTGTGTATAGATACACATGCAGACATTTGTTCTTGCCAGATCTTAGTACCTGCTTTGAATGGACATTTCTGTCTGTTGAATGGCATAATAATTTCTCTGTAGTCCAAATAATGAACCTCACTATATCTTTCACTTGCATCTGTCAAATATGGAGTCACCATACTGGATAGCTGTGTGTTTCCAAATATCCTTGAATTAAATTATTGATACTTGGTGCTGATTGTTCCAGAGACTGTGAAACTGTAGGGATGATCTTGATTCAACCCATCTGATAAAATCAGTTGCAGTAAAATTAATTCTTCAAGTGCACTTCAAAGGTATTTTAATACAGGTTGTTAAAATGCACTAAAGGTCTGGCAAAGAAATTCAAAGTGACTTATAAGAAAGGATTTCTCTCATAGGCAGGCAGCATGCAACCCATGATCAGATGAGGACAAATGCAAAGCCTGCCTTTTGCTGAGGCCAGGATTTCATCTGCAGGATGGGATTTTTTGAAAAGTCCTCATCATAGATGTTTGAAGTCCTTAACAGGAATACTGATGTTGAAAATCCCTCTTAGTATGCTATGCATATGGCACATAGAGCATCATGTTCCTTCTACCCATCCTTGAATAAGTCATTGCTTAAACTTAATGCCTTATTTTTCCAGTTTCTCCTTGATCCTGCATATGAGTTGGTACTTGCTGAGTACATGTCAGAGTTTCTTAAAGAATCTGTGTAAGCTGCTTCTACTTTGGACCAAGGTTTTAGAAGGCAAATCCTTGAGAGTAGGAAACTGCATTTATTAATTTAGAAATGTTCAAAGCTCCTTACTCACCTGAGTTTTAGGACTAGTGTCTAACACTAAGAAGGGTGGTCTGGGACTACTGGCTTTTCTGAAAGAAGTTGCTCCAAACTTTCCCTGCTTGAACATCAATCCTGGACAAGTCAGGACAATTTCTTGCGTAAGATGACTGCAGTTTCCCTCTGTATTTTGGAATGGAGTGAAGCATGATCAGCTTTATTTCAAACCCCAGAAATGAGGAAGCTAAACGCAAGATTCTGTTACAAAAAGTTAATCTAGTTGAATATTCCTGCTTAGTCAAATATGCTTATTCTGAAGTGGCTGCTTTTTCTGTCTGCATTTCCTGAGTGCTTTGATTCAACAGCATGCACTTCATCAATTTCTATTCTGAATTGGTTACCTTATTAGATTTAGTGAGTCGTTACATATAAATCAGAACACAAACTGTACCCAGTTTTCCTTTGTTTTCCAGTAATGATTTAAAAAATGTTCAGAGTATGTGTGATGTACCTTTGAGATAGGCAGGACAGAGGGAATGCGAGTTTCTCGAAGTGAATTCTAGCCAAATATTTTCTATCACAATGTGTAATCTAATATTTGTGGACTGAAATTACTAATCTGAGGCCATAGTAATTACATTTTTCATATGATATTTCACAATAAGTTGTAGGGAAACCTTATACTTCTAGTCTACAGTGAGTGCATTTGCTAGTTGAACTGAAGAAGTTGACTTTTGTAGGATTCAGTCCTTCTAAGTGAGAAGTAGCAGAGGTTGCTGTTAAATCAAGTCAGGGATGTGCCACAAGATAGTTTATCACTGACACCACTCTTTAGGTTTGATTGTTCTTCTCTCCTTTCACCCTCTTCTCCACTCCTCCCCCCTCAACAGGTTTTCCTGAAAACAGTTTAATAGCAGCCATTCCAAATACAATAATGATGAAATGATGGAAAAACTGAGCACAGCTATGATCAAAGGTCCATGAGCTTTTTTCTCATAAGAAAACTGTAGGCTACTTTTAAGAATAAAATTACATGTGCTTCTGTGAAAAGGAGGGCTAAGTAGTTATTGTTTTGTGTGATGTTATTTTAATGGTGCTACTTAAGAATTAAGTTCTCTTGCTGAAACACTAGCTGTGAATAGTATTTCCTATGCTTCAGTATGTCTCCCAAAGATGTAACCCTTAGGAAGTAATCAGCAGTTAACCTTGAACAGTTTACAAGGCAAGCTCAGGAAAAAAGATCCACTAAATCCAAATGTAATAAAAACAAATGTGTGCTGATGCCAACTAATGTGCATGGTGGCATGTAATTGTATGCATAGATTGTTGATGGGTAAATGTCCCTCTGCCCCTGCTTCCTGTGGTGAAGGAAAAGTGAGGAGCCTCTGACAGGACCAAAGGTGCCACGCTCCTGGTTTCATTTTGCTGAGCAGAAGCGGCACCTTGTGCTGCACCATCTTTTGTTAGCAGAGCAGCCCTTTAGGGCAGGGGAGAGTTTGAACAGTCTAACAAATGTGACTAATCCACAAGGTGGAAGAGAAGAGTATATGCTGCCCCATTGTTCAAATGCTATTTCATCTTCCTGAATAGCCAGAGGCTATTTCTGGATCATTTGTAGTCACTTCACTGTCCACATTGTTGTTTCTGTCACTAGGTTACAGCCAGTGCATGTTTAGCCACAACAGTCCAGCCAAAATTGCTTGTACCTAACCAGTTGGTTTTCTTATTTTAGTGGGAATAGGAACAGTGAATTCTGTGTGCTAGTGGATTGGGTAGTGGACCTCAGTATGAGCATTAATAAGGATGTGTAGCAATAGGACAAAGGACTTAAACTAGAGTAGGGGAGATTTAGATGAGACATTAGAAATTAGCACTTTACAACAGGGATGGTGAAACACTGGAACAGGTTGCTCAGAGAGGTGGCGAAGGCCCCATCCCCGGAGACATTCAAGGTCAGGCTTGATGGAGCTCTGAGCAACCTGATCTAGTTAAAGAGGTCCCTACTCACTGCAAGGGGTTGGACTAGATGACCTTTGAAGGTCTTTTCTATCCCAACACATTCTATGATTCTGTAAAATGTGTAAAGTGTGAGCTCAGGTCACAGAAGCCTCTGGCAAAGAACACAGTATATTGCTTTCTGTAGGGGTAGCTGCTGGCTTGAAGACAAAAATCCATATAGTAATCCACATAGTAAGCATTCTGACAAGTTGTTATTGTGTTACTTGAATAAAAATGAAGCCTCTGAACTGTTATTGTTTGTCATTGGATTGAAAAAAAAAAAGACACTTGTTCCTGGGCAACTGGAAGGAAGAGGT
This sequence comes from Chaetura pelagica, assembly GCF_000747805.2. Classification (NCBI taxonomy): domain Eukaryota; kingdom Metazoa; phylum Chordata; class Aves; order Apodiformes; family Apodidae; genus Chaetura; species Chaetura pelagica. Next base: position 7,209,550 of record NW_009970717.1, on the reverse strand, counting down.
AATTTGTGAAGGTGACAAAAGAGTTGGTAAAGTTGCAGCTATGCAGTAGGGGAGCAGGGAAGAAGCAGCATACCTCAAATTCACAAACAGTATAGGATCTGAAGAAAAGGGCTTATAGATGGACATGGCAGGATATCCATTGGCTTTGTAATTCTGCATAGCAGTCTTTTTCTGACCATCCTCTAGCCATTTGTACTGATTCTCCACCTATCTGCACAAATATCTTGTGTGCTTATGGAGTCAGTGCTCACCAGCATTTTGTAATGAAGTAAAAAAACCTGATCTGTGTATTTAATTGCATGTCCTAGAGCAGCTGAAGAGAAATGTCAGAAGTTCAAAGGTTCCTATCAAATGTGCAGTAGAAGTGGTGGCAATCACAGGTTCAGCAAGTGTCACATCAGACTGGTGGAAATGCAAAGGTGTGGCATTACAATATATCCTAAAATAAGCCATGAGAGTGAGGGAAGCAGAGAAAGGTTCTGCTTTTAAAAGGAACTTGGCCTAAACCAGTATTTGGCCACTCGTTCAGTTTCACTTGAAAAAAACATTCCTGTCTCCTGAGAGTTATTCTTAGTTTTGTTTTGTTGTTAAAAATAGCAGTATATCCTTGCTGCTATGGTTATTAAGAAAACTTTGGAAAACTGTATGATCAAAGCTGAAGTCTTTCTAAAAGTCTAAGTATGAACAGCTTCATGTGTTTTGATGAAAATATCAGGTAATAGTCCACTTTCCCCTGGTTTTAACTTTTTTAATCTCCACAGAAAACCAAATACTGAGTAATCTGAAATGTCTGAATTTTAAGAAAACTTAGAGTCATAGAATGGTTTGATTATGACATGAGGAATAGCAGACCTTTACAGTTTTCCTGTGAATACAACCTCATTTTTGTTTGTTTGTCCTTGAATCTGCTATTTCCCCAAAGAAAGAAATTTTCCAAGTCTCGTAGCATTGTTCAGTCTCACCTGACAGGCTCAGGTCTTCATGGGGTCTTATGTACCATGCACTCTCTTTTGTTGAACATCTGAGACTTTAGTGTGGTTGTGCTTTCAAGCTGATGCCTTGCACAGTTACAGGTCTTTTTAAAGTCAGCTATACTCCTTTACTTAAGTCCTTTCCCCCCGTCCAAGTTCTGACTATGTGCTCATATTTTACTCTTGAAAATTGTTATTTACTCCAGATGACTAAAAGATGAAAGTTACAGGTAAAAAAAAACAACAAAAAAAACCAAACAAACAAAACCACGTCAGTATCCTTGTTAATGTGACTGAAGGCCCAGACAATGGGAGGGGGAAATTGGTTGTAATACAGTCCTCTTTTATTGTAGAAAAACCATAAAATGGAGGAAAAATTTTCAGTAGGTACGGGACATCAAATTACGGTAGAAAAACCATAAAATGGAGGAAAAATTTTGAGTAGGTACGGGACATCAAATTACTCTACATATCACCAGGAGGAATCAGATACAAGCTGGATGTTTCATGGAGAATCCTTCCAGCAGTAACAAGTAGCACCAGGAAAAGTAGCCACAAGAAATTCAGAAGTAGGTTCTGGTCAAAAGGGAGTAAAAACACATTTAGGATTGAATGCTCATCCCTAGGGAAGATGTGGTTGAGAAAGCATATCAGTTGCATATAAATCTTAGAGGATGATCTAAGGTAGATAAGGAAATTGGGATGCTGAGTGAGTATAGAAGAAGACATTACTAAATATAGCTGGGTACAAATATGATGCTGATGCTTTTATTTTACATTTTATAGACATCACATGGGGAAATGATGCAGTGGGATAACTGCTAGGTATCTGACAGTCTTACCTTGCTTACACCAAGAATCCTGTTACAGTCTGTAGGTGAAGGCTGTGTAAAGGAAGCAGGACTTGCAGGAGACATAGCTTGTGATTATGCAGCTGGCCCATAAACAGCTGCTTCCTTAGAGGGAAAGAACAAAGATGTGTTTTGAACACTAAGTATTTTTTTCCTGAGTCATAAACCTCAACATCTTTCCTTTGTTCTCTTAAAAACTTATCAAAACTGACTCTTGCTTCCCTATAAATCCCTTAGGTGGTAATTTTTAATGTTTGGAACAGCTGCTACTGCATAACCTGTGATTTTTTTGTCAGGTCCAGGTGGTGAGTAAGAGAGCTTCCTCTTAACAGTGCCAGAGGAGCTTTAAAGTCCACTATAATAGCTTTCTGGGTTTGGCAGGAAAGATGCTTTGGAGCTACCTCTGTTTTGTCTGCCCCTGGATGAGTTCCCTGCTCTGCCAAGATCACAGCTGGTTCAACTCCTTGGCAGTATTCCATAGTGGCTTATAAACCACTTGTGTTGGCCATGAAGAACATGGGTAGATAACTGTTCTCTTTTGTTCCCTGTTTTCATTGAAAGAGATGGAGTTGGTATGGGACTTTCTGAGTTGGTTCCTTTCTGGACTGTAAAAGTGAAGTAGCAAGAGTGTGAAGAACTGTCTTGCTCTGTGGGAGGAAAAAGTAGGGTGATTAAAAGAGGATCCTGAGACCCATGTGGTTGTGCACAAGGCCCTGCAATAGATGAACAGTCTCAGGGCTCTTTAGCAGAAAGTAACCTTGCTTGCTCTTGCAGGTTCTCTAAGGGGAAGATTTCTTTACTCTGAGGGACTTCTTGGAGGCATACTAAGTAATTGAAAAGTGGGTTTACCAGCCATGCTTCCAAGGAGGCATTAGTGTTATAAATGATTAGGTCTATTGATACTGTCTCTCCCCTCCCTATGTGATTATTCTGCTGCAGGCTCCTGAGCATTAAAACAGCAGTTTGGGAATGATCTGATACTGTGCCTGCACCAGGGAGCAGCACATCAGCAGCATCAGAATTCTTATTCCCCAGTTTTAGCTGCTGTACAGAGTAGGTGAAGTCAACATTAATGTCATAAAAATATTACAAATGCACATTTGTTTGAACCATACTGTTGCTGTGATACTGACTTCTTTCTCACTCTAATGACTGGTGGCTGCCCAGCAGCTCTCAAATATTCATTTTGATGTTGTCTTTCACATAAAACCTTTTAACATCAAGGACTCTCTTTCTACCATAGGTTCAGATTCCCGATGATGACCTTGATCCTTTTCTTTATCATTCATGAGTGCTAGAGATTGAAAAACAGCCAGGTTGTTAAGAGAGTTGGTCACAAGAGACTGGGGTGAATAGAGTCATACTGGTAGGAAGTTCTACTGCACTCCAGAGGCTGAATATCTCTCATAGCCTTTCTGGGACAGTGTGGCAAATACAAATTAAGCAGGGGCTGTCTACTACTTGAGGTTAATTTTTATTATTCACCTTCACTTTTTCCTTTTTTAACATTGTTGAAAAATTCTTTTTAACATTTCAAGATGAAGTTTTCTTGGAGTTCTTTTAAGTTCTTGCTTTACAGGAAAAGCGGGTCTGGGAAAAAGAGCCACAGAGAGGAATGAAAGCATCTGAATTGGGCAGAAATCATTGCTGATGTGAAGAGAGTTAAAAGCCTTTAGTAAAGGCAAGGACTTGCAGTTTGAAAATTGTAATGACAGCTAAATAAGCAGTTCTTTCATACCTGCCTTAGGAAGCTAAGTGGGAAAGGAGGACACTGGCATTTTGTTAAACAGTGAATTAATAGAACCTGGTCTCTTAACATGAATGTTTCTGTGTTGTTAGTAATGTAATATCACATTACAGCTTTCCACTCTAGAGAAACATCTTTTGGTGCCTGACAATATAAACTGCATTCTCAATGAATAAATAACAAATAAAAATACTTTTAGGAGCAATCAGAAATATAATCCCAGACTTTTTTCTTAAAAATAAACAAAACACCCTCCCAAACAAAAACAGCAAATCCAAACAAAGGTCTGAGGACATATAAAAAGAGTACATCTAAGACACCTGCACTGAATATCTCTGCCTTTTTCTGTTACCTTAATTTATGGCCTTAAAAATCCTCTGAATAAATTTTGGAAAAGACTGGAATTTCCACACAGATCTCTATATGCATGGTCTGCTTTTCTTGAAAAATCATCTGATGGTTAACAAGACATTTTGGCTGTTTTATTATCTGAAGTTAGGATTGTTTTTATCAAGGCTGTTAACACATTTGATATTACCATCAATCTTTTATACAAAGTTTATAACTGACATGATGTTGCTCTTGCATTAAACAGCAGCTGATTCTTTTTATGGATTCCTGTGTGTTAAGTCATGCAGGCTAATGCAGATATCTTCTGGTCATGACAAATGATGGGGTCAAACAGCACTTGAGGAAATCCTTCTTTTAAAATTCCAAATTGCAATAGTGACTGGTCAGGCCCTAGGGCACGGGTCTGCAACAGGATACAGGGCAAACACTGGTAAAGGGCGGGGGGGGATGTTTGGTCGCTCCCTTGTTTCCAGACCCCTACAAGCTCTGCTGTAGGGATTTTTGCTTATGGTCAGCTGTGGGGAGCTGAGGGCAGGAAGAAATATTTCTAATCTGTTTTTCTGTTGCAGAGGGTATTGATAAGAATACTCTGAGTTGTGTTTTATAATTTTGATAGGGATCGATTTATTTTAGACATCGCACGTAGAAAGGCTTTTCAGTCTCAGTTTGATGGATGACTGAGGAATGCTTCTATGAGACAACTTATGGATAATGCACAAGAGATGAGGATAAACAAAGAGAAAGGACTTGTACTTCTCAGTTTGTGGTTTTTTTTGTTGGGTTTTTTGTTGGCTTTTTTTTTTTTTTTTTTTTAAATAATCAGTGCTTCAGTTAAATGATTTAAAACATTAATTTGTTGTCCTGGCTTTGGCAAAAGTATATGGGCTTCAGTTAACTGACACTTAAAACACTGGTTGGTAAAAGTTTGAATGCCACAGCAGGAAGGATGTTTCAACTTATTTTCTTATCTACTTTTCCAAAGTGTCTATAATTTGCTGGCAAAGGAAGGAAGCTCCTGGGTTATGTGACAGTTCTAAGAAGCTATACAGGAAAGAAACCATCTCAAGAAATTGGAAACAATTTCTTTCTCTGGAATTTTTTGTTCCTTTGGGTGTATGTAGGGGTTTATCCCATTCTCTTTTCAGATTTTCCATTTTTATACATGGAAGGAGAAATAAAGGACAAAGGAAATAACACAAATCTTGAAGACTGAAATCTTTTAAAAGCTTTCCACTGAAAAATATCTTTTTCATATTGCTGTAGGTAGGGGACTGAGCTGCTATGAAGTTGGCTGTCCTTGCTTTGTTCAGAAACCCTGTCGTGGGATCAGGTGCTAATGACTCTTCACCTATTGAGATAGCAGCATATTCTATTTATTGTTGTCCCTTGTACAGCTAGGGCAGAAGGGAATGAGAGAAGATGGGATAATCTCTTGGAAGACAGCATTTAACACCTGTCTGGTAGGAGATAATTGCTGCAATCCTGGGGGATTAGCAAGGTGGAACCTTATTACTTGTAGTGGAACTGTATCCAGCTATCTCTCACCAGCTGGATGTCAGATTATTTTGTCACTGAAGACACAAAACACAGAATGAAAGATGCATGAATAAAGCATATTTGTGCAGGTGAAAAGTGGTTTGTACTATCCTCTCTGCTTCAAAATTTGATTGAGATTTTCTCACTGCTGTCCCACTTCAGAACTGTTTGAGGAACTCTCTAAAATGACTAAAGCTGTGTTTATATTTCAGTCAGGAATGCTTGTACACAAGGCTCAACTATCTATTGTCTAGCCTGCTGAGCAGAAAAAGCAGTTTCATAGCAGTGTGGCTTTTTGGATAGGTAGCCCCCAAAAAGCAACCTCAATCAGAGGGCTGGGTCATGGTTCTTGTGTTGGTTTCCACTGAGCAAGCAAAGTTAAAGACAGCTTGGGAAACATTGCTGACATACCTGAAGATTTGCTGGTACAGTGAGTTACAGACCAGTGCACTTGAGCCGCTTGGGAAAAATTGCTTCTCATCACCTGTACACAGAGCAGTAACCTTGATTGTCTCTCTTCTACTCTGTAGACATAGCTTGGCATTTTTTTGCTGACTGTTCTACCTTGTGGTACTCTAATGTATACTGATCATTGTATTTTATAAATAAAAATAATTTTCAAATGCGTAACAAGAAGCTGGAACTTTCCTATGAGAAGGAAAGCCCCTTGATATCTGATGCTGTAATTTAGGTGTCTGTGCATTTTCAGTAATTGTAACTTGCTTATAGTTGTTCGCTCTGTGGAATTTGAATAGTGTTAATATGCTAAGATGCAAAGAAGGTAAAAATACAGCAAATAAAATTTGGGAATTGGAATACACTCTAACTTAAAATATGTTCTGTTAATCAGTCTGAATGCTGGTTTCTTGCATGAGAAAGCATAAGTTTATAGCTTCCTAATTCTGCTGTTTCTTTGCTTTTTATTTTAATCTGTTCTACACATGGATTATGAAATACTGCTTTGCTTTTTCTGTAAGCCTGAATGTAGTACTGCACCACTTGTTACTACACAGCACACAAGTTTTCAGTCTTCCCAGGAATGTTGAGCCCTTAGTCTGATTATTTAATCATACTGTGAAATAAAGGAAAATGTTTTGCAATTTTATTCTCTGCTCTATAACATCTTCATGCTTCAAAATTAGATTAACAAAATGGGAAACTACTTAACTCCTTTGTAGTTCTCATATTGTGCTGGAATACTACTTGAGCAACAAAAGGTGTTATTTTTGACACAATTTGCAGTACAAAACTATTGTAAGAATAGGCTTGATTTGGTCTACTTAATGGCTTTCCAGTCTGAAAACTGAAAGTTACCAAGAGGTTTGTAATGTCAGCAGAATTCCAAGGAAAAGGAAAACTTGTTTCACTAGTTTTTCTGAAGAATAAACCTAGAACAGCACAATACTAGGAGTGCAGAATTTAATTTAGAAGTGTAACAACTTCAGTAAGATTTACAATTTCCATTACGGCTGTGACCACTATCAACACAGAACACTAATAGTACTGGGTAAGAGTAGTGTTCTTTACCTGCTAGAAGAAACACAGGAATTACATCTCAACATTAATTGATCCTGCAAGGAGCAGGGTTTGAATTTGATGGTCCTTTTGTGGGTCCCTTCAAAGCTGAGATATTCTACTATTCTGTGGTGTCAACTGGCTGATCGTAATGGAAGGAGATAGTCTAGTTTCATAGAATTTATCCTGAACTTGATCTATTTATTTTTCATTCTGCACAGACTTGTATAATTTTGTAGTGATCCTTGTTGAATGAAGTTATTACCTCTGAAACATAATTAAAAATCTGAACACGATCATCTTACCATAATAACATCTCAAGTTGAAAAATCTTTGGATATATTGGCTAATATATATATCATTTCTAAAGTCATCTCAAATTGTAAGTAATTGTTGAAAACGTCTCAGGAATAATAATTCTAAATCATCTGGGATCCTTTGAAAATTTTCTTCCAACTTGTTGATGTGCTGGGAATTACCTCTTGTTGAGCAGGCAAGATAAGTCGTGACCCAACATACCATCTGAGCCTGGAAAGACCTGATGTTAGAATAAAGATTTAATCACAGTGGGGAGGCAAAAATGAACTGTTTATGTTACAGTTGCTTCCCTGTCACACAGTGTGAATGGTGTTAATAGAGAAGGGACCACAACTACCAAAGGTGTTTTCAGCTAATGTGTCGTACTTTGCATTGGTAATAGGCAAGGAATATGCAATAGAAATTGCATATTGCATCATGACTAAATCTAGCTTGAGCCATCAACTTGATTTCTCATTAACACATGGGCAAAAATAGAGAAAAGCCTTATGCCTTTCCAGGCTTTGAATATGTTGGCTTTTTGGCTTCGAAAAACCCCCAACAAACCACAAACCCCACACCTTCTATCATGTTGGAAACATTTAGCACTGACACTAATTTCCTGTGGAACCAAATGATCAGAAAATAGTGAATGATCTAGTAATCAGAATCAGCAAGT
>NW_009970717.1:7138501-7201552 GCF_000747805.2 Chaetura pelagica | reverse complement strand
ATGCTGTTCCAAGAGCCACTTGTGCTTATAATAATTAGAGTTCCAATGATCTGGAACTGCTTGATTCAGCTAAAGTTTTGGCAGGTGGCTGACAAACTGAGGCGTATTTAAACACTGTGCTAGCCTTGAAAAAGTCACTTCAAATTACTTGCATGTCTGTAATACTGTTGCAGCCATAAAAAAAAAAAAAGTGGCAAATCTATCGGCCATGCATGTGTAGTTATCACTTTCTGTCACATAAAATACACAAATTACTTATTTTAGGGAATGAATGGATTGGGAAAACTCAACTGGTTAGTTGCATAAAAATTTTACTATTATAAATTGAAATGTTCCTTTCTGTATTTTGATACATGATAGCTCATGCACACTTAGCACTATTAGTAAGCCTTCATAACTGGAGTCGTGCCTGATGAGCAGGTCTGGATGTGGACTTACCAGAAAAAGGATGAAATGTATATACGTCCTTTTCTAATAGGAAAACCCCCCAAGAAAATCCTTCAGTTAACTTTTGAACCTTCTCCAATTTCCAAAGCCTTATTTTTCAGAAAATGTCAAGTTTGCCACCAGATGTCAGTTAAGACCTAAGGAGCTGCTGTTTACCAAGGTTGCTAAATCCAAAGGTGCTGCTGAGATAGTTTAGTCTGTCAGTTTCAAGCAAATGCTAAAGGACTTCTCAGAATTATTATTTTTTTTACCTTAAACGTTAGAAGGTGAAGTAAAAGATACCACAATTTCTCATACAACCACTTATCATTCAGCTGATTTTGCCACTGCATCTGTGTAAGGATGTCTCACACAACCTTTGACGATTTGCTTTGTTTTGTTGCTTTTTTGGTGCTAGTTTGGGGAAAAGATGAACACAGAGCTTATTGTGTTGAATGTGCACTTCAGAACCCACCAAAATTTTATCTAGGGGAGTTAGGCTCTGACCATGAGGAATTTCACGTAGTATAACATTTTAATAGACATGATCTCATGACCTGCTCAAAGTTCCTGGTAATTTGTGTTCAGATTCTAACGTTTGGGCTCTTCGTGTTCAATTTCCATATTCCAGGGAATGGACCCATTGTGCAGGAAGCCAAGGTGATGAGCTAAAGTGCAACAGGTTGTAGGATAGAAATGTCCATGCCAGTTATGGAGGAGTGGTTGGCATAAGACATAGAAAGGGGAGGAAACAGCTGGGAAGGAACGTGACTTGAGGAGTGAGGGCTTTTGCCGATCTTCACTGGCTCCTGTACCATGATAATAAACTTCCTTTGTTATCACCTGGAGTACCTGCATAAAAATGGCTGCTACCAACTCCTACTGACTTAAGAACTGGGGTTTTCCGCCTTAAAGGCATCAAACTGGAAGTGCATCAAAACTGGAAGTGAAGTGGGCATGTAGAAACTTGCACATGTACAAATAGGGTCTGAACCAGATCTCTCCAAATATTCAGCCCTTAAGGTGTAACATCTGATCACTATATATAGGGTTTAAACAGAGGGGTTTTATATTATGATCATGATGGAATGATTAATAAATTGATGTGATATGTAGTCCATGTCTCTTTAGGGAGTCTTACTTTGCCAATTTTGGCAAGGTGGTCTCCCACAGCAACAGAATTGGAAACACCAATTATAATTTCAGTCTTTAATTGCATTTTCTGCTTTATTTTGTGGTAACAGGTATTTGTGTTTTTTTTCTCTTCTTTGAACGCTGGTAGGGCTGAAAATGTATGTAGGCTTCCTGTCAGCCCTTGGCTTTCTGAAACAATAACAACAATGGATGAATACAAAAAAAAATTAGTCCCTTCCAGAAATAACTACAGTGTTTTAAAAGCCTTTTCAAAGTTCTGTCAGGCCTTGTCAGGCATGCCACAAGTTTACTTAAATACAATCTTAATGTTCCACTTCATGTTAAAAGATGTGAGCAAGTAGAATGGTGCTGCTGAATAGTACATGTACGGGCTCCTCAACCCTCACAGCGTGAGCCATGTCTTAAATCATGAAGAAAGGGCAGAAGGAGAAATAAACAGCTAAGCTATTTCTTTGTGAGATAGTTCCTTTCCTTCTTGTAAAACATTAACGCTACCGTCATCCTTGGCAACACAAATGAACACAAAAGGGCCATGGGAAGGATGGGTGATGTAGGAACTGACCAGAAGAGTGGAGAAAATAACTCATACTGAGCATCAAGAAAACATTGCAGCCTGCTCACCAGATGCTGAACACAAGCTTCTGCTTTTGACACTGTCTAGTATCTAGACTGTGCCTTGCTGCACTCAGTCATAAAGTCATGTTCACACCAAATCATTCTGATGAAGCTATTTGGGATTTGTGCAGCCCTGGAATAAAAGCAGTACTTTGAAAGGAAAGAGACACCTCCCTGGATTGTTTTCCTCCTGTTGCCCATTTAAGCAATATGCAATTAAATTACTTTACAGACAGTGGTTTTTTGCACACCTAACCATTTTTTTTATGTCCTAATGATTTAAAAAGCTCACTGGGGAAAAAAAATAAAGTAAGTTACAGTTTTGACATTGAGTAGACATTCAGTATTGACTGTCTACTCCTCAGCAGACCATAACTTGGCTTGCTGGATATCGATTGTGCTCACACATGGACCTGCTTGAGAGATTACAGCAAGGAACATACTAGCCTTTGCTCTTGACTGATACTAAAATCCTGCAAGTTGCATCCTCTTGTTTCCTCTGTGTAGAACTGAAGTGGAAGAAAACATAAATTAGCTTTTGTTCCGACCTTGCTTTCCCCTGTTTTCTTGCGCACATGGTCTGCCATAGAATCTCTCTGTTTTTGAGATATCTGCCATATGTTGTCTTCAGCAGCAGATTCCTGAGTAGTTGCTCTTCTGTTTCATGGCTGCTTCTGGTCATACTGCTTCTTCTGGAGATTAATACAAGTCAGTACTGGCCAAGTATAGACCACAATATCTGTATTTTCTCCTGCAATGATTAACCTTTCAGATGGCTTTAGTTCTACTTTTCCTATGGAAATAGAGCAAACAAGGCTGAGGCTTTGCCCTGAAGATCTACTGTTCAACACTTTTTGCATTTTATTTTTAAACACAGTGTATTATTATGCTGGATGTCATTCTGACAGATTGTTGGTACATAAAGAACTTTTGGTTGGCTTTCAAACTGAAATAATGAGTTGCTTCCTTAAGGAAATGCAATGAAATGCATCACTTCTGTGATGTTTTTGTTTGTTTGCAGTAAAGATGATAGGAATACTTATATGTATCAGGGTCAGATTCCTCCTTCTTGTGTCTTTCCACCTCAGAGATGTTACAGCGGAAATATCCTTCCAGCTGTGTTGTCAAAAGATCTCTCCTGTTTGAAAACCAAGGTTGCCACTTCTCAATATATCAACACAGAAGGACACAGAATGCAGAGTATCTGCAAAAACATCTGCAGTTTCTAATATTTTGTTACTTTCTGCATGTATAAATTATAGCTTAGTTTTCTGAAAATCTTGTCATGGTAGCAGTGCTGACCATGTTAAAGTCCATGTGTGAACATCATAAAAATTAAGCTCTGTTAACTTTAGTCTGATTAAGTCAATATTATGTCTTTTACATGACAGATTTCTGTAAGTATACACTCTTTTTAAACATCTCATTTAGAAATATAAATTAGGAATTTCAATGAACTCGAAGTGTTCTTTTGCAGGATTTTTATAATGCAATTTTTTGGCTTTTAACATATTTTTTCATTTTCAGTTTACTGTTCCTATGTATTTTTTACATTTCAATAAACTACTTTTAAAGTTTAAAATTTTTTTTAGATCATGGGAAGACAAAGTGCAAATGCATTTCAAAAGGAAATTCTAGCTTGGAGGAATAATGAATTGTTGACTCCTTAACACATTAAAAACTCCTTTTAAACTCTACCATATCCGAAACTAATTGTGAAAAATTTAGTATTCCTTTAAGTATGACTTTGTATAACCAGTATTTTAGCAGATTGTGTAGAATATGGGCTTTCTGGGGTCTTGAAATATAAAAATGTATCTGTCTTTTTGTTGGGCATAATTCTAGTTTTTATTTGTTTCTGTTTTGGTTTTGACTTCCTTGAGAAGCAAATCGTAGCAGAGGCCCAGGAATACTTTGTGTATTGTTGGTGCTCGATTTACCAAAACTGCCTCTTGCATGACAAAGATAATTTGGGTTGAGGCTGTGGAAGTTCTGTCCCTAGAGAGGTGGCCATTGGAGAAAGTCTGTGTATTCTAAGCATATGTATTTGCTGTAAGTGGCTTCATGTGGATAAACCACATCACCAACTTGAAGACTTTCCCTGAAAAGCCCTTTTTGCATTCTCAGTAGGGCAAAAAGGGTGGCTGGAAGGCTAAAGTCCAGGGAGCACACAGTGGAGGTCTCAGGCTGTTAGTGGCCAGGTGGCCTAGAAGGTGACTTTCCTGGGTTGTCTGAGTTGTGTTGATAAAATCTTCTCTCTTTCTCATGCACATGCTACTATTTTGTGTGTGGGAACATTGTTAATTACCTCTGTAACAGCTGATGAGGACTTTCTCATTTTCAAGTAGGAATTTCCTTTGGAGATGAATGGAAACATAGCTACCAGCTTCTTCCTTCCTTGATGATGCTGTAAAGAAATATTCATCAGACAGCAAAAGCTATTTTTATTTGCTCATGTTCTCCTTTCCCTAGAGTTTGATGTCTCACTTGTGCTGAATGTGTAATTATCCTTCAAACTGAAATGAAAAACCAACTTCAAGAAATATTTTCATGTGTACACAATACTCCATCCCAAGGCAAGAGTTACAGATTCAGATTTAACTATGACTTAATGCAAAATGGAGAGAAAGAGGCTGTAGGTTGTAAGAGAAAATTTCAGTGCTGGTTGCAAAAATGAATGTGTTGTAGCTTTATTTTTTTTCCCAGATTTTTCCTAAATTCTTATATTCATACCTATCTTGAACCCTCAGATTCTTTATAATGCCTCTGGAATACACAGTGTTTCCTGACCATCCTTGCAGCTCATATTCTCAATAAGGTTTGTACATAAGCTGCAGCACCATCCCTTTCTTTTCCCTTGGTACTCGTGCTTGAATCCATTCTTTTTTAAAGATCTTATTCCTTATCTGCCCCTTGGACCATGTCACTGCTCTCTTTACCTTTCTTCTTTGCCTCTTTCTTTATCCCATCAAAGCACATCTCCCAGGTTCACTTGTAAAGCTATTTGCAGCCTCTCTTTGCCTTAACCCTTATCTCAAGGCTGGTATCAAAATTCAGCTCCCATATCTGATCAGCCTCAGATGCCAGCCCTTACATCCCAGCTGTTAAATATTAAGAGCAAACAACTTTTTTATCCCAAGGATGAGGGTGATGAGAAAGAAGCACAGATTCCTGTGCTTGCAGCAAAGCCATATCTTGGTTCTCATTCAGATTTCTCTTCTAAAGCACATTTCTAAAACTCTATTTTTTTGTTACTATGCCTTCTGAACTCCTGAGAGCTTAGCTGTTGCTGCTGAGACAAACCATTGGGGTATGATGTGGCTTGCTGTTCATTTCTGCTCCTTATCAGGCTAAATTCTTTTTTCTCACTTGTTGGATTCTTGGCATGGGCTGCCTTTGTGTGTTTGTTTAGGCTCTAACTGACCCTAAGCTATACAGAAATGCAAATAATGTATGCATGTAATACAAAAAGATGTTTCTCCTCTTCATGCTGTTCTTAAACTCATTTCCCTTCAATATCTGTTACAACAGAAAGTAAGGATGTTCTTTGTAGCATGAAATTTCTCATGATTCTTATAGAGAGGTGTTGAATTTCACTGTTTCAAGTTCATAATTGTGTTTAGCTCCATTTGAAAACACTGGGATAAAACAATTCATCTGCACTGTCTTGGGAAGTTAAATCTAAACAGCTTTTCTTGGTTTTGTTTTGTTTATTTCAGGATACATAGAGGCAGACAGAAATGGTTAGACAAGCACAGGGGTGGGAAAAGCTGTCTCCTTCCTTGTTTCATCACCAGCCATGTGGCTGCACACAAATAATGGACATAGTCTGGCTGAACACTGATTGAGCTACAATGATAAATAATAGCAAATAAAATGAACAGTGGCCACTGAGGTCTCTGCTGTGATTAAAGAGAAATTAAGATGCCTCTCAGCAACTGTAAAGCTAGACTAGATCTCAAAAGGTCATCCTGCCCATACTTTTCCCCCATGAGGGCTGAGTATACTTCCAAGCTCTGTCAGACTGCAGCTTCCAGACGCAGTGTTTCAGTACATTGCTTAATCTGAGAAGATATTTCTTGTTACCTAGTGTGACTCTTCCTTTTTTTTTTGTTTAAATCTGTCACTTTGTCATAGACATGGATAGAACACTTCCCTCCACAACTTTTATGCATTTGAAGATCACTATCCATTTCATCTTCTGTTTTTTCTTCATTAGGATTCTTCAGCACAAACAGCCATGTTTGTTCGCAGGGGGAAGACAGAATGTGTTTTTGAGACCTCTGAGCCTCACTAGAAGTTAGTGTAGATGATTGTTCTGGACTTTCTACTTCTGAGCTTGTATAACACTTCACTCTCTCTACTCTAAAGACATGCAAATACTTAGGATAATATGTAGTTTCACAGGGAATTTTTGTCTTTACTGACGTCTGAAACTTTAATGAGTTAAAAAAAAAAAAAAAAAGTAGCTACATATGCAAAATGAAAGACTTTTCCAAGTCTTGCAATCCAAGATGGAAAAGAATTTTCATTGAGGAGAAGAATTTCTGCAGCAGAGGGACAAATGGGGGATTGAATATTTAGTTAGGAATTAAATCACAGTATAGATTCTCAGTAGGCTTTAATTATACTCTTCCATGCATGGTCCCACAAGCCTTATGCAAGCAAGTTTTCATTAAAGTTGAAGAGAGATTTTTATTGCTTGAGAATTACAAATGCAGTCTGCTGGCATGCAGTGATTTGCTTATTTAGTTTTGAGTGATTTAGGTGTGTATCCAGCACTGAAGTTTTTTAAGCTTTGTGTTTCAAGTATCTGTATCTGCCCAGTTTTCATGAGGTAAATAAGGACAAAACTGCTTTTCAGGTCAATGAGGTAGAAAGAATTAACACCTAGCTATTGCTGCTGATCCCTGGACTTTGTGATTTCAGGAAAAAAAATACTTGAAATTATGTGACTTCCTAGTTTTGCCAGAAAATTTCTCTGATAGGAGGTGGCAGCAAAGCAAATACAAAAAAATGGTGGGCAAAGTTCTGCATAGGTATAAAGGCAACAAAATCTTAATAGGAAACTAAATTAGATGGCAGAGCTGGAGCAGTAAGTTGTGTACTGTTGGAAAGTCTCTGCTGATCTTCATACAGGAAACAGAAAGTAGTGGCAAATCTTGCTAAATATGCAGCCTCACAGGGACTGCAAGCCAGTGTTCCCTGCAAATAATTTCTGCATGAAGCTAATCATCAGGCTTTCCTTTGCATTCTTATATAAGGCTGGGAAAAAGTATTTGGAAAATAACTTTGCAAAGCTAGAATACTAAAAAACCTGGCATTTTCTGTATTTTAGCATAGCTTCATGTCCCACTCTCCCTTCCTTTTCAGAGCTGGCTTTATTTTCTGAAAATGCTGAAGTCAAAATTCATTGTCTCCACTTTCCAGAGTGATAGAGAGGAATGTTTTGGATAGTGTGTATATAAGTAGGAAAGCTTCGCTCATATGAGGGAGATGATGATTTTACATTTAATTTTCAAATCTTCACTCTTAGTGAATTAGTTGTAGGTTGGCTGGGTGTGTATTGCACTCTCAGTCAGTTTGCAGATGACACCAAGTTGGTGAGAGTGTTGATCTGCTTGAGGGTAGGGTCTGACCAGAGAGGTGATTGAGTCACCATGCCTGAATGTGTTTAAAAGCCATCTAGATGTGGTGCTTGGGGCTAGGGTTTAGAGGTCAACATGGTGGAGTAGGATTAATGTTTGGACTTGATGATTTAAAAGGTTTTTTCCAACTTAAATGATTCTAGGACTCCAGATGAAGTTTGAATCATAAGATTCTGTTTCTGGTTTTTGATTTGGATATTGCACTTGACAGTACAGCAGAAACAGCAACAAATGATATTAAAGTTAGTGGCATTCATGTTAAAATTCACTGCCTGTGCTGTGGAGTGAGCTACACATTCTGCAGCTTTGCAATTGAAATAATTTGGAAATTATTCACATAAGTAATAAACAAATAATTGTGTATAATTGGTTGTGTTCAGTAAAGTTGTGATTAGAATTGGGTAATTTTGTGAAAGATGAAGAATCAGGAATGAGGATAAAGATTTATCTGTGAGTTGCATGATCCTCTTACAGCATTCACTTCAGAGAAATGAACCTAAAGGTGGGGTATGGGAAGAGAAGTATCAGGTCAGGCTAAGTATACGTCTGGCTGGTCTCAGGTAACAAATCTTAGTCACATAAATCTATGACTGGATTCTGCATTGCTAACAAAATATGTTCCTGCTTTTGTGTCAGTTCTTGTGAAGAACACTGCAGTTGTGACAAGTTAGTGAGCTGCCTTATCACTTTCCTTCCCTGAGATATTGTCTGCTCCAGGGGCACATGTTAGTTCACTTAGTATTGAATCAGGAAGTGGTGTTTTTCCAGAAGGCTGTGAGCTGGGTCTTGAACCTAATTGCTATTCTGCCCCATGGAAACAGAAAAACAACCTGTCAGTCCCTAGTTTATTAAATCAAGCTTTCAGAGACTGTTTGTTCGGGAGACGTTCACATGTACCTATACTGTTAATTTTGCTGTCTCCTATATTCTTTTTTCCCCATGGTTGTTAACTTCAGTTCATTGCATTGTTTTTCCTTTCTTGAAATAGATGTTTTTACAGGCATGAAATATACAACAATATGTGTAGAGACTGCTCATTAATTCACCTGTTCTGAGTTTGCAGTTTTTACTAATACTTTACAGCCTAATTCTACTGGTTCATCCCCTCTGAGAACAAAAGTACTCTGTGAAGGGAAAAAAAAATATCCTGTGCTTCTTTTTAATGGGTTGTAGGTTTGCATCTTTAAGGACAATCGAAGTAATGTTTCTTATATACCAAGAAGGACTTTAATTTTTTTACGATTAGGTCAAACTTATAAAAGAAGGATAAAAACTTAATGTTTCCTGGTGATTTTTTTCCCTATTGTTTCTTATGTTACCTTTCTAATCTTTGGTGAAGCCATTTGTGGATCTAGCAGGTACCTCCATCACAAACCAAAATGATGTTACCCAGGCTCTCACAAGAGCCCACATGTAGAGAGCTAAACCATGGTGTGGGGCTTCAGGCACAAACGTGTATGTAAAATGGTACACAGTGAAAACTGGCTTATTTCAAGTATCTTCAGTGCTGCTTAGGACAGAGTTGTTTGGTGCAGCATGTATAGTCACAGCTACTTAACTTGTATTTGAATACAATTTTTGTTTGCAATGAGTCAGAGTCTGTTACACGTTTTCAAAAGGTCTTATGTCTCCAGGTTGGGCAGCAAAGGACTTAATAGGGTATAAGTTTTTTGCAAGGTCCCTCCATATTCAGTCATTATTAAGTGTACATGTCTTTGTGATAGGATGTTCAGTCACACCTTGTGTTGAAGTAGAAAGGGAGCAGCTGCTGAGGGAAGAAACAGGAGGAAGTAAGCAGTGAATCCCTGTGGGGGTCAGGTTGGTGTATTTCCTCATGCCCAAAGGGGAGGGACATGCATCCTACACACACTGTAATGCAGCCTGCACACGTGGTACCTCACCACAGAAGTGAAGCCTAGCTGGGGGATGTTCACACCAGTGCTTTTGATTTAGTGCATCACTGGAACTCATTCTTTGCAGTATCTTTCTGTTCCAAATAATAGTTAAAAAGCACTGGAAATAAATGTCTGACTTTTCTATGATCTTGAGAGCTGTTTATTAGTCCAACTGTTATTCTCAAACCTCAGGAGATATTTACTCATTCCTCAGAATAGCCCCTGATTCCCTGTAACCTCAGGCTAGCTCTGACGGGTCTGCTTTATTTATGGCCATAGTCATTGGCAATTACTTTGGTAACTATAACTACAGACTAATTAGGAAGAATCACTATTAAAACGCTAAATAGATAAAGGAACTAGAATTCTTTTAGCTTGTCAAATTGCTCCATTAAATCTGTGTGTGTTGTACCTGTAATTGCAAAGTTCCAATTATCATATACTTAGTGAAAGGAGAGATAAGGTTTTCTGGAGTGGATAAGAGATAAAAGTGAAAAGTTGCCTAATAATAACTTTTACTAAAAGCTGTAAAAGGCAAATAGATATTTCTGATAAGAACCAGAAACAAAGAAGTTTAAATCCTGACATCTCCAAGCAAATATAATGAGGGAGAGTAAAAGTTTGAAGAAAAAGTTATCACCTTAATTGTGCAGGTGTTTTAAGTAATGTAAGACCCCCTAGTCTTCAGAGCTTACTTGTGTTGCTACTGGTAAGTGCTGAATTGCTGTCCATATGACATTGACATCAAGAGACTATGGCCTTTGAAGAAGTTGAGCATTAATGTTACCTAGGATGGAGTCATCTTCCATAAAGCTGCTAGAGAATGAGGGATCTGACCTAAGGTGACAGTCGGACTTCTTGCTGGGGATTGGTTTTGACTGTAATTGTTGCTGGGAGACAGCCAGCTTGTAGGAATGGTTTTACTTGGTTTTGAAAATAGTCCTGCCTTACCAGGTTTTCTTGGAAGTCTTTGGAGTAAGATGGAGAGGAATGACCAAAATATAGGTATGAATTCAGACACTGATGAAGATTGGAGTTTATGTAGAGGAGAAGGGAATTAGATGTGTTTCTATTTCTGCCATAATTCACAAAGGTGGAAAGTTTAATATAAGTACATCCTGTCTCAGTACCTCTCTGTTCCTCTGAATCCTTGAAGTGGGAGCTGGAGAGGTTTTTAGACAGCCTGGAATCAATTTCTGAAGAGGTATAAAGGTGAAAGATTGTGAAGGACTAATAATTTTGAGAAATACATAAAAGGAGCACAAGGATGGCCTTAAGAGCAGGCGAAATAGAAAGGATTGTTGTTGTAAAGGAGAGACTACTTCACAGAAAAACAATAGTGAACTGACTCCTATTTGTGAGAAGGGAGGAAGAAAAAGAATAATTATTTTCTGAGAACCCAAGAGGCTTCATCCATTTTAAAACCAATTCTGTGCAAAATAAAGGCAAGGGAGCATATGTATTCTAAATGCCACTTCAACCTCTCTCCAAAAAAAGTCATCAGTGTTAAAATAGGAGTCATTACTCTGTGGTGTTGCTTTCTTTCTTTCTTTTTCTGTTAGTGGATTGAAAATGACAAGCCTGACTTCTAATTGGTTTTAGAGAGATTGTTTGCAAGGTTTTGCATACAAGGGGAAGAAAGCCAAATTTTTCTGCTTGTGTCAAAAGAGGGAAAAATAAGAAATTATAAAAATAAAATATAAGAAAAGGATGATCGTCTCTGTACTTAAAATGGCTTTGGGAATTGGACTTTAAATGATAGAGTGTTTTCTTTTGAATGGGTGAGATAAAACAATAAAAGGTTTTGAGAAATCGACTCTTTGTTCCAAGTGAGGGAAGGTTGACAGATGGTAAAAATTATACTTCTAATGATTTCTTAAGCTGAATTTTATGGCAGTCATACTTGATATCGGGGGGTTATAGGCAGGTGGAAAGAGGGAGTTGTGAAGAAGGAAGGAAAAACACGTAGTCATATTATTGTATTTTCAAGATGTAAAAAGAAATCAGTGTGCCATCTCTGCAGTTTTTGTCCCACAGAACTTAATTCTGAGAGGGGCTTATTTTTGGAAACTTTTACATTTTGTATGAAGGTGTAGTACATGGCAACGAATGAATCTCCTGTGTCAGAGAAGGAGGGATGTTTACACCAACAATACCACATATGGCAACAATTGGCTTAGATCTTGGTCTTGAAAACAGTTTGTTAAAATGTAGGGCAAATCTACCAGCTGTGGAGCTGAGGATTTTAAGGGGAACGTGTATCCTATCCCAGCTGCTCTGTACTTCAGCCCAGTGATGTGTTGCCTGGGTGTCCTTGTAACTGCTTTCCTTCTTTCGTGTCAAACACTGAGAGATCTAAAGTGCTTTGCACCAGTTCCTGCAGGAAAGGGATAAAGGGCAAAGGATAATTGGTTGAATTCACTCTGGAGTATTCCTGGTTGAACTGTTGCTGACCATCCCTGCTGTTGCAGTGGGTGGAAGCAATTTGAGAGGAAGTGTTATAAGGCAATTGCCATCAGTGATTTTTTTGATTGGCACATGAGAACAGTAATTTAGAAAATAATCTGGCTTTATAATAGGACCAGTTCAGTTGCAGTGGTCCTAAAATTATAGTTGAGCTGTCATAGTATTTGTCTCCCTGTTCTTGTAAGTATATACCACTTTTTCAAAGGTTTTTAGTAACAGAACAGGCTAGATGGTGAAAACTGTCCTCATATGATATTTACAGGAAGCTTTCCACATGGAATAAGCTTGCTGAACTCCAATGCAAATAGAAACAACCAAGCAATCCTTCTGCAAAGGAAAGGAGCAGGTTTCACTGTGGTTGCACTAGGAATGCACTAGCCCTATCAACTTATGCAAGCATATCTGTTTAAACAGAGCAAGTGATTGCTACTAGCAATTGTAAAATAAGATGTCTTGTTATTCCTAACCTCACTGAGGGCCTCAGTGTCTCAAATGTTTTCCCAGTGTGCTTTATCTACACCAGTAGCAGTGTGCCTGTGGTTTAAGATGGCATCTATGAATACTGGCTGTTCATCCACCTCTTTCATCTGCAGAAAGAAGTATGTTTTGTTTATATGTTTGGAGATTCTGTTGGATAAAATATAAGAACTTCATAATAAAATTACTAATACCTAAGAGGTCACAAGTATCACTGGAGACTTTGATTTTATTAGCTAACAGTTATTATGTGTGAATTAAAAACTAAGCACTGCATCAAAGAAAGGTCTGCAGTGACACTTGCAACAAACACTTCTACAGGATAAAATAATTTGTCTTGGCAAATTTTAAAATTAAAGGATCTTGCATTTAAATTCAGGCACTTTGCACTTTTTCAAACAGCACTTTTTTTTTTTCCTTGGGAAGTGAAGGATGACTTTTGATCAAATAAAGAGGTTTCTTCAGGGAAATCAAATGTTCTTGGAAGACTAGAGAATTCCTTTTCTCAACTGCAGCTGCAAAAAAGGAGATTCAGACTCCTGTGTCACGTTAAATTTTCACAGCAGGAAGAGAGCCAGGTACTTGAACTGACATGATGGATTCCCCCTTCACCTGCTGCTTCTATCTCATTAAGCTGCAGTGATTAAAGAGTTATCAAAATTTAATACGTCAAAATGACTGCACAAAAGCAACTTCTTATAAGAAGCCATCTTATAAACTGTCACCCATGTACACATACTTTCTCCCACAAATCATTACCTCTGTTCATCCCCTCCCCCCACTACACATTAATTCTTTAAATTTATGAGGAAGTGGTGAAACCTTTAGCCAGCAAGAGCCACTCCTGAGAACAAATA
Organism: Chaetura pelagica; assembly: GCF_000747805.2. NCBI lineage: Eukaryota > Metazoa > Chordata > Aves > Apodiformes > Apodidae > Chaetura > Chaetura pelagica. The sequence goes on along the minus strand of NW_009970717.1, from coordinate 7,188,013 downwards.
TGGGCTCTAAATTATTTGAGCCCATCGGGCATGTTGGTTATTAAATCTCATCTGGTGCAAGAGGGCAGATGGATGTGCTGTGTCATTGCCAGCTGTATTAATTGCATGCTGAAGATTTACAATTTTTTAGGTAGAATTATAGATTGGAATTATACCAGGATTATTCAGGTGACTCTGACAAGCTGTAGCTTGAGAGATGCATTGAAGCAAATTAGGAGCAGCTTAGTTTCACCAAGCTTTGAATGTTGTCATCTTGATGCTTGTTTCTTTCTCCCTTCTGTGCACTCCATGCATAGGTGAGATTAGTCCAGCAGAAGGCAGACACTGGAATTTATTGCTACAACAGCTAATGCTGAGCTTTTATCCATCAATCTTAGTGAAGTAGCTCTGCCCACACTCTCATTACTCAAGAGGAAATGGGAGGAGGGCAAGTGACTTGCCCAAAGCCACTTGGAGAGAGGTGGCAACATTACCTGTAGTGTCTGCTTATCTGGAGTTCCAACACACTGTAATGTTCACTAAGCTACACTGTTTCCCCATATAACCTGCTGATGTGAACAAGTACCTTAAGAGAATGGTGCCTGAAGGATCATCACAGGCCATGCCAGCTAGTGGCATGTCCCCTGGGCAGCATGGTTTGCTCATGGCATTGAGAGCATCTTGGAGGTCTCTGCATCAAACTGCAAAAGCAAGGGGCTGAACAAGTGGGGAAAAAAGCTTTGGAGCTTCTAATTCACCAAGTCTGCCTGCAGCTGATGTAATTTTTTCCTGGATGATAATGGATCCTATGAATGATGAGATAGTGTCTGGCAAAATTCAGCTTTACAGCATGGGTACTGATAAAGCTGACAGAGTAGGATGGGGTGCCTCAGTGCTGCTCCTTGTGCAGTGCAGCTTACCATTTTGTGGTTGGATGCCTTCTGTGGTTAGATACATATAACATTTTTATTAAGCAAGTTCCTAGTGGGAAATAATAAAAGAACAATCTACGTAAGAAGAAAAACTTTCTGCAGAAGCCTGAAAGTGAACAAATATTACAGTGCTGCTTTTGCAGGCAGTAAAAGCATCAGTGTTCAGAAATTCACTAGATTAGTAATGGATCTGAAATTTTTTAAGTTGTAATTTAACAAGGTCTATGGAGTTGTAGGAGTTACTGTAAAGAAGTCCTGTGTTTTAAAATCAGTGCTCTTTAAGCTACTAGCACCACAACATACCTGTTTTGTCAGTGTGTTTGGAACCACACTGGTGTGGGGCTGTGGTTGATGGGGGGGGTGTGTGTGTGTGTGCAAGGACCTCTGGCCTCCAAAGCTTGTAGTCTGCACGGAGGAGAAGAAACACCACATCAGTGCAGGCACATAGTGGAGAAAGGGAGACAAGGCAACCGTGCTGGTTACCCTGATGGACAGGGGTCTGGGAACGTGGCTGCTCTCGAGTTCTCTGAGGCTTTACAGAAAGCAAACTCTGGAGAAAGGGTGGAGATGTTGCACTTCTGTTTTAATCAAGGTTGAGCTGACTTTCAGAAGTGATGTCAAATGCAGAAAAGTCTGAATCACGTAAAGTTTATGCTTCTTAAAGTTGCATTAATGTGTGTATTTAACCACCTGGTATGGTTCTGCTTATATACCAGTAAATACCACGACAGACCAAATCCAAATTTATATGTGAATTTTCACATCTGCATTGACTATATATTTTCACATATTAGTTTTAAAGAAAAAGGAAACTATGACACAATACATGTTTTTGTTTCTTGAGTTCTAGAAGATAAAAGGTTATTTCATAGAAATCAGTCAATCTACCTTCTGTCCATCTCAGAGTTTGTTTAGCAATTCACTCTTCTAAGTCAGAGAGGATCATACTTCTGCTTTTATATAGATTATTTACTTATAAAAGGTTGTTTAGTTGCTAATAAACCATAAAGAAAATTAATATGTCCCCTTGGCTGCCTTCTTGTGTTGCATATGTCAAAATGTTATGGCCAGAGCAAATAAAGGTTGCAGCACACAGCTTGCTGCTCAAAATTTTCTATATAATTTTCAGAGCATAGGAGTTTGTGAAAGATGAAATAGTTAACTATGGTGCTGGTCAGAGACAGGACATGATAGCAATGACTGGGGGGATACCTGTGGGACATATGAATCATATACAAGCTGTTATTTTTTTTAACCTGGAGGGGATAGAAACACCCTCTACCTTCCTTAGCATGTCAGCTTTACAGTAGAAAGTGCAAATGATAACAGAGAGACAAATAATAAAATTAACTCCATTCCCACTGTCTGTCTCATACAAATAACTCTGGTCTAAACAGCTTGGCAAGTATTACTAAGCAGCAGACAGCAAGGAACTTTGGAGAAGCAATAGTTACACCTGTAATAAGAATATGGGAGATGAGGAGTTTATACATAGGCACCTTAAGCACTACTCTGGAAGCACAGAGGAGCCTTGAACATGAGTTTAAATAGCCTTGTATAACATACTACACCAGTATGTAAATTCTTTTAGCCTTGGAGGAACGTAGCTAGTGACAGCTTGTGAAGCTTCTAAAAGCCAATGTTTTCTTGTGTGAGTGAAAGATGATCACAAATGGTGGCCAAGATGGAGTAGATGCAGTGCTGGAATTGCTGAGTGTGTTGCCTGCTTGTGTTGTAATTTGCTTTGTTCTGGCCAAGACTGAGAATGTGACTGTTAACTGGATATCCCAATGATCTCAGAACTGTTGACTGTAGATATGAGAGTTGTAGCTTTTTCTGTACAATAAGGAGCTGCACAGAAGCAGCAGTGATAATGAAAGCATGAATATGCAACTAGTTCTCAATGCCAGCATCATCATCACAGATGTTCTTGTGCATCTGGGGTCCATGCACGATTCATTCAATTTGCACATGTTCCTGCTAAACCAGCTACTCTGAATATTTTCACCCAATGGGGGATGGCTGATTGTTCAGCCTTTATCATATTTTCCTCAAGTTTACTCTAGTAACATCTGTGTACAGTCATTATAGACCTGGCACTGGTTCTCAGTTGGTACTAATTTGCTCTTTTGGTGACAGGCAGTGCTCTATTTTTCTATCTCATTGAACATGTAGGGTAAAGCAACCAATGCTAGCAGGTGCTGCCAGTCTACATTAATTCCACCACAAGCCTGAAGTGTGAAGTTGCCTTATCACTTCTGTGATAAGCTGTGGAGCACTGGCAAAGCTGATAACAGAACCTTTCTACTAGGAGACCTGTACTTTGGCTGGTGTTGCCCTTAAACTTGGTTGGCCAGCTGGACATAATGCTGTGTCAAAGCATTTTCCTTAGCTTTGAGTGTGTGAGACACTCCACCAATAAACCAGTCAGATTTTAGAATCATACAATCATTCGATTTGGAGAAGACCTGTAAGATCTTCCAGTCCAACCTTTAGCCTAACTTTACTAAGGGAGCTCTTCCAGCCCACTGCTAAATCACACCCATAAGCACCATATCTACACAATTTTTAAACACATTCAGGGATGGTGATTCAACCACTTCCCTGGGCAGCCCCTTCCAGTACTTAATAACCTTTTCTATAAAGGAGTTTTTTCTGCCATCGAACCTGAACCTTCCCTGGTGTACCTTGAAGCCATTTCCTCACGTCCTGTTGTTGCACCACTTTTTGCATTTTTATCACATATATATACATATATATATATATACATATATATATATATATAAAGAAAGATGAAAATGGCCTATTAGTCATGTGGTTACAGAACCGTAGGTCTGGTGGACTTCCTCCCATCTTCAGTAAGGAAGGTTTAGAAACCTGTTTCCTGTTTCTGAGAGTTGATGAGTGATTTACCTGTAAGGTAGTTGTCCAAAAAATTGTCTCCTGTTTCCACCACACCATATGGAGAAATGAACACAATGTTTGTCAGCTCAGCATGACCTTGTCCTGCCCAAGTTTGTGTTTTGAAGCATCTTCAATCCTATTACAGGAACCAATGAAATATTGTAGTTGAAGAGTCAGGTGCCAGACAAACTGTGATGTTTGTGATCTCTGACAAGGACTACAAATACAAGATTTGCAGTATTCTCTCAAATGCTCACTAAGGTACCTGTCTTCCTCTTGGGCAACAAAGAAATAGTTTAAATGAAGGAGCTGAACAGCTCTGAGAATTCCCTACTCCTAGGAGCAGGACTGGGGTGAAGTCCGTGAGAATATAGTGCACTTTAGTTATCAAACTATGTTTGCTGTAGTTTGTCTGTTTGGAAAGGAGATTGTTATTGGCTTGCTTGTTAGCGGTGTGTGCCTTCTGCAAGCAATAATTGAGATTAAACATTCTCTAGGGAAATAAGTAATCTATTTTGTAGTAAACTGATATCTGTTGATATTTTCACATTGCTTGCATTATTTATATGTAGATTTGAAACCATGAACTGGAAAATATAATCATTTATTTCATAAAAAATATTGTAATGTTAAAAATTTAATAAAATATTAATTACGTATGAAAAAGGTTTGTGTAGCACAGAAAGCATACTGTATATTATTGCAAATGATTCATGCTGGATAAACTGCTTTGCAAAGGAAATAGGAATACGTTATCACAACATAAACGCAACTGAAGTTGGCTGTTCCATTTTGATAGACTGGCAGGTATGGTTAAGCAAGTTGCACATGTGGTTTTGTCTCCTGTACCTGAAGGTGACAAAGGAGGAAAGAAATTGGTGTATTGCAGCTATCAAGCCTTGTTTCCTAAAAGGATCTGCTGGCTAAAAGCTTTCCAACTCCAATGTACTGTATTACTGCAATACATAATTGTTTTATGTCTTTTTCCTTCTCATTTTGGAGTGTTTGAGAACCTGCAGCTGGAAAATTTTGGGCTTCCACAGAGCAGTTTTCCAGTTCATCGGAATGCTAATGATTCAAGTAACAGAGTAATTGGGCAAAGAGTTGAGTTAATGTTGTGACAATTAATTTAAGACTTTAATTCTCATCAGGCAAAGGACAAGCTCAGCTGGCATTGAGGAGAATGGGTAAATGGTGTTGGGGAGAGCATTTTATTTCATTGACAATACCAGTATTCTCTATTAGCAACAGATTTCATTGCAAGTCATCAGCACTCGATTATCCCTGGGTTGTACATTAATTTCTATGTTGAGTCTTGGCCTCACTTAATGTTTTATGTGCTGAACAAAATGACACCTGAAACAAGGAAGTGCCTGCTTAGATGGGTAATTTCCTGGCAGTAAATGCAATACATTTGAAAGTTGTTCAAATAATGTGTGTGCTCTCCCAGGCAGAAAAAATCCTACCTGACTTTCATGTGGTTGAGAAAAGTCATACCTTTTAACTTTGCACTGCTTTTTGGTCAAGATGATTTATTCTGAGGAAATACTCTTACTTCATGTAGTCTAACCTTTGTGAAGCTTGTCCTACAGGAGTGGTAGTTCTCCTAATGTGCTCTGTGGCTTTATAGATGGCAAGGTCCCATCTTTGTAGGATTTGTGGAAAAATATTAAAGTTCCCTCCAAGCCTCTTTCCTGAGAGTTAAATCCACCATAAAACCAAGCCTTTCAAGATTTTTCTAAGCTGAGAAATATTTAGCACTTGGATAAAGTTCATACTCTTTTTTTTTTTCTTCATTGCAGCAACTGCAAAGGTGTGTGCATTTAATTCACAGGCTCTGCATACATTTGGAACTGTCCTGCAGCTCCCATCGCTTTTCTATAACAACTGTAATAGTGAGCTAATTTGAGTAGTTTTTGTTGTTCTTGTCTAAGTTACATATTTCTGTGGGCTGGCTGTTGAGTGATTAATAATTAATACTGTGTACATTTCCTCTGAATCTTTCAATGCTGATGAATTTTGCAATATCCTTGAGTGCTTTAGATTATCAACTGATTTAAAGTTTGTGCACACAAAGCAATTGTAAAATGAATAGAATGAAGGCTGAATACTTGGGCTGTAACTAACTATATTTTAATAATATCTTCCACCAAGTGATAGAATAACATACATAATCAGTAAGTGTAGCTGTCAGTAGTCAATTCTCAATGTTTTCATTTTCTTTCTAAGGACTTTTACATCAAACACTCTTTGGTGCATGCAGCAATGCTTATGTTTAAATTCACCATTGTGAAATTATTTTCCTAGTATTTCTTTGTACATTTTTATCGTAAAATCTTAGTGCATTACTTAGTTATGATTCCTTTAGGACCAATCCTGCTTAGTTGTCTCTCTAAATTATCAGTATACTTCATCTGTATTTGCTCCTTGTCTCTCTGAGCATCCAAGAACAGTGATGAATTCCACTGTTAAAAATAAGCCTTCATCTGGCAACATAAACACAAAAAATAACTGTACAGAACATTCTGAGGTTGAGGAGAGTGCTGTTACATGTCACTAGCTGCCCACAAACTATGTTCAGGACAGCTATGATGGAAACAGTCAATACTCTTTTAGAGCAGAAGTTCAGCTTCTATCTGGCTACAACAACACAAAGTCACCACAGATGGAAACAGAAATTCCTTCATTCTAATCTATTCTCATGAACATAGTAAATATATACCTCTGAATCAAGATGTTCAGATATTTTCCCATAGGAATGCCATTGGGATTCTATGTGCCTGTCATAACATTGATCCAAGCAGTCTGCTCCAATGGATTTGTTAAACACGTTTTTACATCAGCACATAAAATCAGGAATTTATGGCTTGCCATAAGGCATACAAAGTGAGATTTCAACTCCCTGTGGTGCACAGCACATCACACATCAGGAATGTCACCGTTCCTTGTAGCATCTATTACTCCAACCTGCTGCTAAAATGCAATTCTAGGCTGTGCTTCATGTATTTCAGGAGCTAGAATAAGAAGGAAACATGGGCAAACTGCTGTAGGGTGATGCAGAGATGTGGTAACATTCTTCAAGACTCCTTGTAATTTTGTTTCTAAACATGACCCTTTCTAAAACTACTTTTATAACCCAGACTTTTTGGACGCCCACACACAGAACTGTGTGTGTGTTATAGAAATTAAGCTGAAAAGTCAAAGCACACTTAACACATTATGAAAATAAAAGTGATGGAATTTTAAAACTGCAACAAATAAGTTATTGTTTTTCATTCTGAAGTGAACTTTTCTTTCATGCCAACAAACTCTTCTGCAATCTCCATTTGTACATAGAACCCTAGTTGCTTCTAGGGGTACTACTTGGGCTCTCCTTTGGTGCCTCTCTACTGAAGGGCCCATGTCAGTTCTGAAGAGCAACTTTTGTCCCCTGTACAGTCAGCTACTGTTACCCAGAAAATCCTTGCAGGGTTTCAAAATCTTCCACTTAGACTTCACCATTTTCTTTCATCTACTTATGATCTCTAATCCTAGTGTTCTCAGTGACAATGGTAATTATCACTAAAAAGACACCAAGTGTGGATGTGCTTTAACAGCCATATAAAATGCTCAGACTTAATACAATGTTGTACACACACATGGTCCTGATGAGATACTAGGCTAAAATATATAAATCATGAAAGAGCCACCCTGTATTTTGCCAGTTTGGCTTTTTCACAAGGAAGAAAGAAGGATAAATTTATTTATTCATTCTCTGGTTAATGTTTCAGACATCGTTATTCTTAGAACCCTGTAGTTCACCACATCATGTGAAGCATCAGTTTCTAGACACCCTGCTGACCACATGAGGAAGAATGCCAAGTCCTTCCCAAACCCAGGACTTTCGTGCAGCAAGCAGATGTGCTGCCTGCAGTGCTGAGCCATCTAGTAGAAAGGTCGGATCAGTTTCTAGGAAATTAACATCATTTAGCCTTTAGCAAAGAACTCCCATCCCTGACACTCTTTTAATAATTTTTCTAGTAGCCTCTGTTTCATATGAATGCATTCCCCAGTGTCACATCTAATTTTTGATCTGTGTAGGACCCATTGTGGAGGATCAAACAGCAGAGGGTGAAAAAGCAAACATATGGGCATGGGTGATAAGGCACAGAGGAGCACCCTCCTTGCTCTGTTGGCTACTTCTCCCAGCACAAGAAAAATAACTTTCCAAATACAATGCAATGACTGTCTGAAGCCTATTGAAACCAATGCAGGACAAATCTCAGAAGGGCCTGAGGTTCTGTTTGGCTTAGATAAGCTTCAGAAAGCATCCAGCTCTTTTGATGAGTATCAGAAACTCTTACATCTGCCAGACTGGTCTGGAAAACTTGTAAGAAGCTCCCAGCTTTCTGATGAGATTTTTGCTGCTACCTGCTTTGGGCCAGATGTACCTCTGGAAAGGCCTCAGTAGTAAAAGATGAGTGACACACTAGGAAGAACCAAAATGGATAGAAGTGTGCAGTCTCTGAAGAATGTGGCCCTTCATTTTCTGAGTCCAGCTGGGAAGAAATGATAGAAAAGTATGTAGAAAGAAGGAACAGCTGTTGCCTTTTAGATTGCAGTGAAACACCAATAAAATGTCCACTCTTCCTTCTGGTTGCAAGATATTAGGTATTTTAGCCAGTTGTATGTCTGGTGCTGAGCACTGTGTGATGTCCTCTTGCCATTTCCATAACTTTAGGCAGAACAAAACACAGATGCTGACTTACAATACACCGTGATATCAGTATGTTAATTGAATTGCTATCTCTTTCTGCCCTCGATTCTGATCATCTTCACAGGATTCCTAGTCCCATGCAACTGACTTTTTCGTGTTGATTCTGCCTTTTTGCTATTTGCCACCACCATTGACCAGGTTGTAGGAGTCTGTGTTAGAAAGGAGCAGCCTTTTAAGAAAATATACAAAAATATCTGTACCTCACCACAAAGGTTCTGAACCTCATGCATTGTTTGTGGGAGCTGGACATACACACATTCTCCAGACAGTGGGAGGGAGAAAGTAATCTTCAAATAAATTTAAAACATTTGAACTTAGCATTTATCTGTCAAGGCTTTTCGGTTCACTGATTTCCAAAATAGTTCTTTGATTCACTAAGTTTGTTATTTGGCTTTCCAACATAGTGAAGTTAGATACTCTAGAAAAATAGGAAACGAGTGAGTTGTCCCTCTGTTTTTCACACTGCATCTCCATGCTGTATGCTCTCATGCCAGCTCAACTGCAATGAAAGATATAAGTTTGCAAGCTCTCCTGAGTTGTCATCAGTTTAAAATTTTCGATTTCTTTTTGCAAAGAAAAGACTGTAAGACTGTCAAGCTTCTTTAGGTTTAGAATTATAAATTCTATTTCTTCCATTTTTATTTTTTCTAAATCTGAAGGGTCCTTGGCCACAGCTTCATCCCTTGTTTCCCACAAGACCCACTGATTAAGTCAGTGGAAGCAGTCAGGGTTCAGAGACAAAATGCCATTTCTAAATAAAAAAGCATGACTTATGTAGGAGGATTCCACATTAATGCTTTTCTATCACTATTTCAACATATTTTGGGTGCATCAATTTCAATATATTATTCTCTGTGGTGATCTGCAGTAATACGTTGCATTTTATAAAAAGAAACTCTTTTTTTAAGTTATGTGTTTGCTTCAAAGCTGTGGCTGAATTAATTCTTAATGTTGTCAGGGTTAATGCATCGTCGTTATTTGAATGACAAGGGAAAACCTGAGGGTTATTCTCTTTATATACAAAAAATATCTTCAGCAGTAACATTTACTGGTAGTTTCCATATTATCTGTGTTACTTGAAGTAACTTTTGTGTTGCTGTATCTCTAGCCATATACAGCAGTCACTCCTGATGGAATTTTTTTTAACAGTTATAATGGGTTTCTGTAGAAGTTATAACAATGACATCCTCAAGACCTCAGTTAAGGGTTTCCTACTAGCTCACTCACAAGGACTGTTTATGTTGTTATTTTTTATTTTAACTCTGCAACAGACCTTCTATTAACTTGGACTAAATTTAGCTGCCAGAAAGAAAAATTCTAATTTAAATTCTTGATTACCCACCTTCAGGTATGCTTGTAGATCACCAGAGGCTAAGAAAAACTTGCTGTGATTTTGTAATAATTTTGTACTGGAAGTACATGAAACAAATGTATTTAGCCACAGAAGTTTACTAAACCAGTTACCTTGGGGACAGCTCCTGAGAGATGCCTGTAATCTCAAAGACACTCACATTGTTGCAGATCTATGGACAAGAAGAGATATGTGCCTGCATAAGAATTTGGTCAAGGGGAGACAGTAGTCATGGTGCTTGAATGAAGCAAATACTTTGTAGGTTTTGTTCTGTTAGTGCAGAAGAGGTTTTTTCAGAAGTAGTACATCACCATGTTCAATCCTATCTACCCCCTAACTAGTTATGCCCATTTATAGGTCTTCTGATAGCCAGATAAGATTCTACAAGGTTGCCCCTCAAGGGAAAGCTGTTTAATCAGCCTGTCATTTGGGAGCAAAATCCTGCTAATTCTGCCCATGCTGATAGTGTCCTTATCTCTAATGGGACCATTTCTGTTGACAATAACCTGGAAATTGTTTTTATTTCATCAAGAGAAAGATTGCAATAGCTTTTCAGACCTTATTCCATTTAGTTAACTACAGTTTCTCTTTCATTTTACTGGCAAAGTTCTGGTTTGATGTATTTGATTTACAAGGTAATTCTAGAAAATAATTTTCAACAATCCATCAAAACTGTAGAATCAGGAGGATCTTAAATCTATTGCTGTAAGCTAGATGGTTAATTCTAGTCACCTGGCAACAAGAACAAATAGTGTGAGAGAAGCACAGCATCAGAGGTTTTGGAAGCTGAAAAAGGATCCTTTCTACAGACTCATTAATTCTCTTGTTTTTCCTAAGAGCCAGTGAGATGTGGTGCATGATGTTGGATGAAGGGTTTATGGCATAATATTGAATTGAGATACCTATAATTTATTTTTTTTGCTTTCTCAAAACATTTTTTTTTTTCTTTTTTCACTTTAGAGCAGACTCGTTAGCCAGCTTATCTCTGCTGCTGTGCTACTGTGGTTTGTGCTGGGTTAAGTAAAATACCTGAAAAGGAAAAGGCTGGGGTGCAGGTTTGCTTTGCTGAGAAATTAAATTAAACTACAGTGAGGTGGGAAACTGTATTTCCTTGTATTTGACATCCCCTGCAAGAGCTAAGTTGCAAGGGATAATCAGTGAAGAGGATGTACCTGTGCCATAATTGCTGTATGGCAATTCATGAAGCTGTAATGGCTACACAGCATTTTTGCACTGATTTAGTGAAGTACCTTTTAAAACAAGACAGTTGATTAAACCACGTCAGCTTAAGTGAGAGTGTGTAAGAAGGATTCAAGGTTTAGGATGCACTATTAGATTGTGATTAAATATAATCCAGCCTTGTAGCCCAACCCAGGAGTGAGGCAGCACTGAGGAAATAATTCTCACAAGGACAGATTTCCTCCCAGTCTCAACAGAAAGTTGATATCTGAGGTGCTGGAGCAGATGCCCACCGTGTGGGACAGCACTGTCTGCTCTGGCTCTGACTCGGTGAGATAGCAACTTGATGGCTGAGGGCATTGCTATCAGGGTTGGGGAGCTTAGCTTGGCAGGGAAGAGGACCAGAGTGAGGTTGTGTTTTGTGCAATGACTGCAGGCATACCTCTAATCTCCTGGTTCAGCTACGGCCTTTTTAAAAACCCCTAGGACTGGAATTAGTGTACTGGGAAGCTGTTTATGATGAGGTTTCCTGACCTTGCTTCAATACAGTAATTGTACAGAATAATATTTTACTTGCAAAAGTTTCCCAGTTCAATCCCTTGGCAAAATTCAAATTAAGCCACTTTTAAGTCTGAGTGGGGATGACAGAATTTAACCATCAGAGAATAAAAAAAATCTACCACAATTTAAGTTGTACTCTACCACTTTCCCACATTTCTGCAGGAAAATGAGCTTTCCTTGTTGCTGAGAATAGCACGCTCTGAGATACTCCAGCTGAAGCATGTAATGTATGAGTCAGCCTGAGTCTGCCTTTGAACCAAGAGGTTCATTAAAGTCTACAAAGTGGTGCTGAGTTTCAAACAAAAACTAAGGAATGAAATGGCAAAACTCTTCTGTTTTGATGAGTTCTGCTTTGACTTTTGGGTGCATCTGTAAAGCTATGGGTATAAGCAGCCAGGCAAAGACAAAGGTTACCAGATTATTGATCAGACATTGGAATGGCCTGCCCAGGGAAGTGGTGGAGTCACCATCCCCTGCAGGTGTTGAATGAAAGACTGAATGTGGTACTTAGTGCCATGATCAAGCTGATGTTGTGGTGTTAGGTCATAGATGATTCATTGATGATCTCAGAGGTCTTTTCCAGCCTCAATGATTCTGTCATTAGGAATCCATTATTTAATAAGCTTCCCTAACAGAAGTAATCTTAAAGACACATCACCTGATTAAAAAGTTTATCCAAAAGCTATTGGAGTTGATTGGAGTATATTTCCATTGACTTTAGCAGAATAAACCATCTGAGTGTCACAGTTTCATCTGAATTTATGTTTCAGTGAAGCAAGTCATGTTAGCTGATACAGGCCAAGTAGCTTTTCACCTTGTTAATATAATAGAATATTCAATTTGAACAATAGTTTAGTTTAATTGAGCAGTTGTCTGATAATCTGCACATACTTAATGGGGTAAATGTGTGAGGCAGGTGCAAAAACAACATTCAGTAAATTAAACTAATATAACATTCAATGAACTAATGAGGTGCTGTGGGAGTTGCATTTCAATTAAAAATCTATCAGGATGCAAGCAACTTATGTAAGTTGTTTGTTGGTTTTGCCTGTTTTCAATGGAAGGGACAATTAGCCAAAAGCTCCTTAAACATGAATGCATTGGAAATTAAAGCTGAAAATACGTTTTAATGAAGATATAACTGTTTCTCTTCCAACTGCATTTGGCAGTTACTTCTTAACAACCTGCCTGCCCTCAATTACGTTCCACATAGAGCAACTTGGATTTTCTCATAACACTTTATGAAAAGGCCAACTGTAGAGAATGACCAACATACATCTCAATTCCTACAGGCATGGTAGAAACTACTTGTGTGTCTGAGAAAACCATTAGGTTTATAGACTTTAAGAATTAATAACTCCTGATATGCTAGCAGTAAGCTAAGGGGATTGATCTGTTGAGAGTTATTCAGCAATTTGAAACTCCAGAGGTTGCAGCTGAAGTGGCCAAGAACAGATTTGATTGTCAGCCTTGCCAAGGTCTAGTGAGGATATAGATCACTTGTGAGAGCAGCGTGTTACAAATGAGCTGTTTGAAGAGAAGCAAAGCAGTAGGGAAAAGATGCACCAAAGGGAGTGCCATTGGCAGGATTTCTGTGAGCCTGAAGCAAAGTTGTGGGGTTTTTTGATGTTTTTGAGACTCTTCCCTGGTGATTTAATTAATATTAAACCAGATGTCATGTTTCTTCCATGGTGGTTGAACAATGTTTTAACAAATTGCAATTGCACCTCTTGAATTGGCAAATGTAGTGACATTAACTTATCGCCACTGCCTGTCTCTTTCTGCATCTTTCACAGGAACAGGCAAGGGGAGGCAGAATTCCTCTTGGACTTTCTGTTCTCCTTATTTTGTACAATGGGGAAAAATTCTTCTGTTAGAATCTGTGACATTCTGCTCTATGTGCTAAAACAGCACAAAGAGCAAAGGGATCTCTATTCAGGCCACAGAGCTAACAAACAGTAAAGAGAATTAGCAAGATCAGGGACAATACACCCCCTTCACATTTGGCAGGCCTTACTGAGAAAAGGATGGTCTAGTGGTATTTTAGCACTCGGATTCCTGGTTTTGATTGCTCTGGTGTTTTGCTACAGAACAGGTTCCCAAATAATAGTAAAATTATATTCCTTTCTAGTCTCATAATCTTAGTATGCCTACAGATGGCAAACCTGCAAGTTTCAATTATAGATTTGTCCCCAAAATATGGGGAATTAAATGAGGGGCATTTCCCAAAAATGTTATGAATAATGTTATGAATAATCTTCTACCTCAAAATGGTAGGGGGCATTGTTCTTTATGAGAGTAATTACCAGTCTTGTACTTTTATATTTAAAAACATTTATTACTGAATGTTAATTTGTTAACTTGAATGCTTAGACATGACAACATGAAGGGGATTAGACTTTGGGTTGCGAATGGTTCCCACCCTGTGATCTTCATGAGCCTATCTCCAAACCCACTGAAACTAAAGGAAAAAGTTCTGCTGACTTTAGTGGTCATTGAATCCATATAACTTTCTCAAAATATCTCAACCCCAAAACTCCCAAAGTCTTCATCATGGCTATTGTTTTAGACTCATTTTTTCAGCTTGTGCGTAGATACAAATTCAAGAATGAATGGGAAGCTCATTCAGCCACCAACACCTCCTGGCAAGTGCTGTTATGATTCAAAATTCAGTGTTGCACTACCATGTCATCTTTTTTTATTTTCACAAGTGCAGCTATTTCTCTCAGCAGTTTTGTAAAGTCAGGCATTTGCATTGCTGTGCTTAGAGTCAACATTTAGTCTTTCTTTATGTGTTACATGACAAAAAATAGAGTTTAAAATATTGATCAGCATTAACATGGTCATAGTGGCAAAGTAGTTTAGGGACACCTGCAAGTAATCTATGGAAATACATATTTCTGCAGAAGCATAATGCTCTTTGATGAAATGGTTATTTTAAAGCAAAGTAATTATCTGTATTGCAACCTTGTATGCTTTGGAGTTTTGCATCATTTCTAGCAATCTCTGTCTGAATTCTTCCCCATTGAGTAGTCCACTGGTTAATTTATAAATGTGAGGAATAAACCTGCTTAAAAATAAATTTACTTTGGTGATACTTAATCTTGTTCCACAGGATGTGCTGTGATTAACATACTAATCTGCAACAAGTGCTTTCTTCCTAATCACTTTGCTGTACATTACATGTGACATTTCAGTCATATTTCACTAGCTTGCCCTGTGAGCATAAAGTGATAAAAGAAAATAATCAATGGAATCAGACATTCATACTAAAAATCTGGTCTTTATGTAAGATTAATTTGATTTTTGTGAAAAGACTCTATAGTTGGGTAGAATGTGACTTACATGAACAAAAATACCATTTGCTAAATATGAAGAGTAGGGAATAGAGTCTTATGGAGGGAAAATGTTTGTTATGTAAGACTTTAGATACACTCTGAGCTATCTCAGTGTAAGTTAAGTGAAAAGCATTACAGAGGCACATTAAGTTGCATCTTTATAGGGAATAAAAATCTTACATATCACAAAACCTGCTGTACTCTGGAAATGAATGTTGAAATATGCTGGCATCATACAGTACCGTGGGTCAAATCCCTCTCTGAGGACAATGGCCCTACTCAGTTTAGCTTTGAAGAACTTTAATAAGGTTGAGTGATTTTTTTATTTTATGTTTTTTTTTCTGTTACAATGACAACAACATTTGGGATTTTAGTTTTTTATTTAGTTGTTGGGAATTAAATACTGCAGTACTGAGCTGAATCTGTAAGGGTTTGAGAAGTAAGGTGATTACAAAAATGCCTCATTTAGTTTCATTGGTGTTGTGTTGTATCAGCTTTTCTCTCTAATGGCTGAGAACATTTAAATAGATAAATTATTATAGTTATTTTAGCAACTTAGTGTGCTAGTCATGGACAGTGTTTCACAGTGACAGGCACAGCAGCTTAGGATCATGAGGTGGATCCTGCCTCAAGTAGTTCGTACAATAAAAAAAACAGCAGGAAATCTTATGATAAAGTACTGGTGGTACTGATGGTGTAACATTCAACATGGATACCAGCCAGTGACATGTCTGGGTGCATATTGGTTGTTTCTGCGGTCCAAACCCTTCAATAGCTTCAATAATCTCTGCTGCTCTGTAGAAAATATGATTGAGAAGCTTTACTAAATTCAAGGTGTATGAGATCTACTGCTTTATCCGTTAGGCAAGTTACCTTGCCAGAGATAGAATCTGGACAAGTTGAACATAATAGACTCTTGACAAATGTCAGCCAGTTCTTGTCACTTATTTATTCCCCAGGCATTGACAAAGTAACTCTCTAATAATGGTTCTAGTATTTTTCTGGGTGCTGAAGTTAAGCTAGCTCATCTCCAGATGTCTGTATCAGCTTTTTCACCTCTTTGGTTAGGTATATTTGTCTTATTCTTCTTAGGCCTCCCATCTTCTTTGAAAGCAAACCTGCATATGGGAACAGAGTCAATAATTCCTTTTTGGCTTAGAGTTACTCTTTAGCATGACTGGCATTTGATTCAGCGCTTCTCTGGTGTTAGCATGTGAGAGCACACAGAAGAAACTGCTCGCTCTATTTCCTAGTTGGTATTCAAGGAATGTCTGGAGCAGAATAGATGGAGATGTCCAGGTTTAGCAGGATTATAATTGAAAGAGAGCAAAGAAACTGAGAACAAAGGTGAAAAATAAAAGGGAGGGCTGAAAAAGAAAAAAAGACCTAAAGTGTCAGACAGTAATAAGAAGTGGGTCTCTTGATTTATAATCACCGGTATGTTTTTAGGTAATTTTTATCTCTAAGTGTTATTGGCTCTTCCCCTAATTTGTCTTAAATAGAAAAAGAAGTTTTACTACATGAAGTTGCTAAACAATGCTCACATTGTGATTTGCTTCTGCCAGAACATCAAAATATGATGCACACGCCTGCATGTATGTGTATTTTATAAATAAATATATGGTTATTCACTCTTACCAAAATTATAGTTGCTTATGACAGCTCTAAGCCTCCAGCCTGTGTAGAAATAGACTTTACTTGGGATACTAGTTGTAGGTCATGGCAGTGATAGCACAGAGATCCCAGTGTTCCTGTAGTTTAGCTGCAGAAAAAAATTCATTACAGCTTAGCCACGGACAGCTGGTACAAGCCTTCTTTGGCAGTGTGTTGTTACAAATCACTTCTAATATTCTGGTTGGAATATGGCACCAGACCAGAGCCCAGAAAAGGCTGGGGTTTTAAAATCCTCATTTCATATATAACATAACAGTCTGGGATAAGTGATTTGGCTTCCTGTGCTTCAGAGGAAGAAAATTATTCTTTAACTGGTGTATTTGTAACCCAAATACAATCTAGTGACTTCACCACTGAAATTCTGCTTTGCTCTTACACTAGGAACACTGAACTGCTGGATGGCTTTTGTTTTGATTTTTTTGTTTGGTTGGTTGGTTTTGTTTAATGACCCATCTTCTAGACAAGCTGAAGCAAATAACTACCTTTTTGTTTCCCAACCTGTTCATGCAGGTGCAGTAGACAGACTCATTCTTCTAAAACATAGCTGTTTTTTTAAATAGTTGTTAAGGATTCTAAGACTTTTGCCATTATACTTTTGTCTTTTTTTCCACTTATAACACACTGCATTTATCAGTTGAAGGCCCCTTGTTCACTATAGCTTAGAGGGAATATGCTGTATATTTTTAAAAATCCCTATTTTTTTAAAAAAAAGGAGCAACTTTCAAAATGATTTTGGAAGAGGACAGTAACGTTGAGAGATTACCCACTTATTCTCTGTGGTATCCTATTGATTTTTGTTTGCAGAAAGTTATGCCAAGTTTCTTTTCTACTTAATGACATCACATAGGGCTTTACTGTAAGTATGTAGAGGACCATCTAAGAACACCCTCCCAGATTTACCTTTTAAAATATGTTCCATATGCCTTCTAACTAGAGATGCTCAAACAGCTTCAGAGAGACTTGTGTTGCCTGAACTCTGCTCTTGCATTTCTACAGTGCTTCTGGCTTATTTGCAGAGACATTTTTATCATGTTATTTACATGCCCTTTTGTGGTTGGCAGGGATGAACCCCACTGAAAGATCAGGAGTCATTCTGGTGAGTTTTTAGGAAAGCTGGCTATCCTGAGATGAGCAAAGGAGGGAAAGATCTCGTGCTATAAAAGTCTATGTGTTTAGGAATAAGTTATCTGGTGGAATGGAAGAGGTCACCAGGCAGATTTGAATGCAGGTCACAAGTCACAGGAATGGATCCTCAAACAGCAACCTCCTGTTGGGGATTTGTGCTAGAGTTCACAAAAAGGGCTGTAAAGTGAAAAATGCAAAGGTGGAAGCCTGTCACCTGGCCAGACAAAAGGGAAAAGTACAGAAGACAGTACATGCTTCTGTACTAGGTGCCCTTCTCTGTACATGTCTAATTCTGCTAAATCCTGGGGAAAAATAAGGCAGGGGGCCAACATGCAAATTAAAAAAAAAAAAAAAAAAAAAAAGATAAAAAAGGCTTGATGACAGAATGTCACTCTATGGGTACAGATATGAATTATGAGATTATGGCCCTAAAGACAAAAATACCTGCAGGAATGAGATTACTGAATAGTGGGGTAGTGTGAAAGATTTTTCTGTAGTTGGAGCAACTTGTAGTCTTGGGGTAAAGTGCTTTAGTGTCTCCTGGGTGAAGACAGAAAATGGATAAAAATTCTAATGTGATCTGGTTCACAAAATAAAACAGATGAAAGTTGCACATTACACAGAAATACAGTGAAAACTGGGTGTCATTGAAGGTATGGTGAGAAGGAATATCATTATGTAACTCCTGGGATGGAAAAAAACCCAACCCATTATCCCATTGGATGTGTTCAACAGCTGCTAAAATACATAGTAGGTGATCAGAGATGAGTATATTAAGAGTATTGCATATGCTTTCAGATGCTGGGTAGAGACCAGGGAATTTATGAAAAGGCTGCTCTATTATCAGCAAAAAGAGACTGTAATAAAAAAGGCCAGAGGACTGAGTGGATAAGCTTTTCAGGACAATAGGTGTAAATTTATGTATCTATTTAATATGTTTGGAATGAGGGGAGAATAAATAATCAAAATCTGGAGCGGGGGGAGGATTTGCCAGCATCAAGACATGGACTGCCCTTTTACAGGGTTCTGCTCTGCACAGTACCTGTGTCACTAGGCAACATTATCATGGGCCTTCAGGCTGTTAATTGTCATCACTCTCTTAATTCTCATCTCAAAGACATTGCAGAAAGCCTTCAGGCCGTTTGTGAGAACATTTTTACTTTATTAGGAACTTGAACCAGGGTTGCAAGATTTTCTAAAGTAGTGAATCTCGAGATAAGGAATCAGGATGCTCCACAGGGATTGCTAAAACGAAACTCTGAAGTGGAGTCAACAGTTTAAAAAACCACTCATCTGTCTAAGGACGCTGGACAAATGAAAAGCCAACATGTAACTGTAAAAATCAGAGGTCTGAAGGCAGAGGAAGATGAAACGAACAAAATAATTTTGCGGATGATGGGGTGTTCATGTATGCTCTTTGAAAGACATTTTATCACTGAGTAAACATAGTTCTAAGTTATTTCTGATGCATCTGGAAAGCATACACGTGGAACTCAACAATTTGTCATATGTTTATATTAAAGAAGTAGGCCACATGTTTGTAGGTTACTTCATGTAATAGAAGAAAATTATAATGTAGCAAGTGGAGAATTTTATGACAGAGAATTACAGAGTAATAGTATAGTTACTAATACAACATAGGAAGTGTGTGGCATTTATAAATGTCCAAAGTAATTTCTAAAAAATACTGGTGTGAGGATTGTAACATCTAATATATTATTCTTAGGGAGAATTCTTTAATGTGAAAAAATTCTTCAGGGCAAACTCATACCTAACATAAAATGCTGTACCTCTAATGTGCCAGAAGAAAGTTTACATCTTATATGAGCTAAAGAATCTAAAATGGTACTGAAATTTAAACTTGCTGCCAAAGTATGGCATATTAAAACACCATTGTAGGATCTGAATTTGATCTTATTTCCTAACTTTGCACAATTTTTTGTTGTCTTTTATCACTTTAAACATTTTTTTAAATTGCATTAAAATGAAAACTCCACCCTAATTGCTCAGTTCTTTCCAGAAGAATGAAATCATAATAGGTATAATTAGTGATTGAAAAAAAATACAGATGTACTTGTGCATAAAGCCCAGTGTCACTGTGCTATACTCTGCAGTGTTAAAAATATGAAAAAAGTTTCCAGCAGCCATTGCAAAACTATCAAACATAGTTTTTCAAAAAACATCCAGTATCCAAGGAAAATCCCTTTATCGTAGAAAACACATTGTATGACAAAGTTACAATCTCTAATTAATGCAGGAGATTTTCACTGTGCATTGAATCCTAAGTTTGGAATTATCAGAGAGAAAGGTAATTAAGGATAAAGCTGCTGGAGATAAGTAACTCTTCACCCATCTTCTGGGTGACATACAAAAGCATCTAAACACTACAGTGAGCAATTAATCTTTTATGAATCAGACAATGTGCAGATTAAGAACAGCTCTAGTACTGAGCTACACAACACATGCTCAAGTTTTGAGTCTGTACCTGCAGTCAGCATAAGTCTTATCTTAGTGGGTCTTCCATAAATGGTTAGATCTGAAGAAAAGTAAAAATAATCTATGTTCTTATGTTGTTTATTAGCACAAGAATTTCACACAGTGGAAGAAATGATTGTTTATTGAAACAAGACCTTCAAGGGACTCTTTAATTATAAAACAGCTTGAAATTTTAAAGAAAACGATACAAGAGAGAGAACAATTTACTGGGGGTAGTAGGTTGAGTATGGCTTGAGGCCTATTAATCAGTCATGCATAGCAAGTATCCTATAAAGAAACTGAAATAAACATACAGAAAACAGAGCTTCTACAAAAGGATTAAAAGAAATACTGTTAGGTCTTAAAATGTACATAACAGTTGCATATTACTTTAAGATGCGTACAAGAAATGTCCAACTCAAAAAGCCAGATAAATAAAATTAAGACATCAGTTCTGCAGCTTTGGAACCCTCTGATAGCAAAATAAGTGCAAGTTCTGAAGACATTGGAGCACCTTAGCTACATAGAGCCAACAGCTGCAGGCACTGGTACTGAGACGCCAAGCAGGGCTTTGAAGAAGGTAGGTTTTCTTTGTTGGGCATCTCCAGTTCCAAAGCCAGAGACACAGGAATTTTGTCTTGAAGTTTTCTAGAAAGTAAACACAGACTATAGCTGTTTGCTTAAAAAAAAAAAAAAGTAAGAAATCTAAATATGTATAAATGCCTAATAGTGGAGAGAGGATGGTTTCCCACAAAAATTGTGCACAGTGAGGTAATGAAAATAAACATGGAGGGGGGCAGAGTTTCCCTTGTGTGATGGTGTTGATTATCTAAATGGCTGAACAATGCAGTGAGGTTATTCAGTGGGGTGGGGCAGCCTCTGGGCTCAGCCCTGCAGAGCCTGAGGGAACCCTTTGCTGCTTTTGGGAGACACCAGAGGAGCTTTCCTTCAACTATTCAAAAAATCAAAGTATTTTGGAAAGCATTATCTGCCTGTTATTTTTGACAAACACGAGACATTGGGCTACCCTTTGACAAAAGGACAGGAAAATTTAGTGATTTTATTTTTTTTAAATGAAGGAGACAGCCAGAACAGTGAGGAGGTGTGATGACAAGCATATTATTGTACATAGGAGATTAGGTGAGGTTACTGGCATGAGGCCTCTCAAGATATTAAAGGAATTCAACAGCTATACATATTTTAGCTGTTTTTCAGTATAGTTTGACAGATTTGATATTGCTTTGTTTCATCCCTGGAATTGTAGCTTAGCTATAGTTATTTTGGTACCTGGTATGCAATTGTGTCTTATTTGTCTGTGATGATGCTTAGATTTTCCTGCCCTTTTCTCTTCCCACTGCCTGAGTTGCAGGGCAGCCATGGCAGCCACTGTTCACTGCAGCAGAACTGGGGTCTGATTCACTTGTGATTTCAAGCTAGGTAGATAATATTCTGATTACTGTCCTTCAGGATATAGCATTTGGCTGCCAGTGTTAGCACAGGAGGTTAGATGGTACACTGAGGTCTCTCCACAAAGTTTATAGACACTGCTAAAGAGATTTCTGATGTTGCAGCAGGTGGTAATGGATGCAGAGAGCAATGATCTAACATTTTGCAGTGGTAAGCTGTATTTCTTCTGGAAGTATTTTTGCTGTAGCCATCAATAAGCTGGACAGCTAGTCTAATATACTCAACAGCAAGAAATTGGCCACTCCAAAGGGCAGTTTGTCCTAGCCTAAATTAAATTAGATGAAGTGACTCTCACTGACTGCAAAGGAAGGCTAGATAATTAGCTTAGATTCAATTCTTGGTTTTCAGATGCTTGAAGTTAAGCTGGACTGAGTGACCAGATACTTTTCTGAAAGGGAACAGAGGGACAGCAAAACTTCTTAACGACAGCTCTCTGCTGGTTATCCACATTCACTGGAAAGCAGTCCTAGCATGTTGAGTGACCAAGTTGTGAGATTCTGTGGCTTAAAGTGTTTAAGTGCTGGAAGGTAAATGCTGAAAAGACCTTTTCTGCCTGCAATTCCACACCCATCAATAAATCAATGCAGACTGATGCACTCAACATCTGTAAACTGCATAACTGCAGGGATAGTAGTGTGAATAGCAGGTTATGTGGCTAAATGTAGAGATAAGAAAATATTCCTTTTGGTCCCTTCATATACAATGATTGGTCCTTTATCAAGGACTTGCAGACTTTTGGAGGTAGAAACCAGATTGCTTGCAGTGGTGCTTACCCTCAATCAGGCTACGATTTTAGCCACTCTGTTTGCAGCATCTCCAAACTAGATGTATTTTACCTCATTAATCACTGCTAGGAAATACCACATTTTATTCACCCTGAACCCAGAGTCTGATCCCCATCATTAACTGCCATCTGCTACTTAGTGATAAAGTTATCCTCAGGATTCCTCTGTTTGAGTCCAGTAAGAATGTCAGAATGACATTATTAAAATTGGAAAGACTGCTTTGTCATTAACGTGCCTAGAATCAGAGCCTGTGCTTAAAATTAGGTAGGTTAGGCAGTTTGAAGTCTGCACGTTGGGTTTGTTAGGTAGAGACTGTAGTGACAGACACCCCTGACTTTCAGGCTTTTGCAGAGCTGTTGCTGGGGCCAAATCCATGCACAGGACTGACAGAGAGGGTGATGCTAGGCCTTGAACTCTGAGATCCAGGCAGATAAAATGAACCAAAGAGGCTGGCAGCACCATGCTGTGTATCCTTGTAGCCTGTTATATGTGTTGTTATCCCAGGTGGTGACAGGCTACATGCCACACTGCTTTATTTTAGCCAAGGAATTTTCTTGACTTCAGAACAGTTGGGTGGCTAAAGTCATGTAGCATAAATGAAAGTTTACGTGGTTATTGCTTAATGATGGATCTTGGTCACTAACCTTCATCCTTGCAGCTATTTGGACTTGCTCCATGAGTCTTGTGATCTAATGCCTACCTACAGCAGATCTGGCCATGATGAGTGACAAGTACATGGCGAAAGACTGGCAAGGAGCCTCCAGTGAGCAAAAATTTGTAGCATAGCATGAAATTGCTGATCATGAAAGAAATATGTTGACAGACAACAAAATCAAAATTGGCATAAAGCAACTCCAAAGCATCACCAGTGACACTGATGATCTGGTGATAAAACCACAGCTCAACCCCAAACTCTTCCCCAAGGCATCCAGAGCGAGCAGCACCAGGAACCCATGGGTGGTGATCCCAGAGGGGGGAGAACACTCAGATAACAGGGACAGATATTAGGTAGTATACTCTGTATCTTACAGTTTTAATTACATTATTAATTCTTTCTCCTTTTATCAAGCAACTTGTACTGTTGTGCAAAGTGACATTTTAACTGGGCTAGTAATGGCTTTTGCTTGATTTTAATTGGAGTAGCAATAAATTTTGTAGCCTTCTATGAGGTGGTTTTCCTTTTTGCCTGAAGAAAATTTTTGAATATAACTACTGGAAGGGCCTTCCTGAGTTATCCAGTAATGTCTCCTGGTACTGCAAACATGTACCATCTCTTTTTAATTACCCTGCACAGTCTCATCTAGGAGTAGTTAGGGTTTATGAGGCTTTTCTGAGCACCTCATTAATGAGGGTTTTGTTTTTTTGTTGTATGTAACTGTGAGCTGTCTTCTGATAGGAGTGCTAAACAGCTTGTCCCTGAAAGGCCTGAATATGTCCACTGAGCATCTGAGATCTCAGTTGTCTGAATTGTCACACCAACACATGTGGCAGGATTAGGACCCTGGGCAAGGTAAGTGAACATGTGTAGTGAGCTTATCCAGTGCTTTGAGAATTTAGCATCAAAGCTCTCCTGCAGCTGCACTGCCTGAGAGTTAATGAAGATTGGATCTCCTCTAGATATATAGCTCCAACACACTGGAACTTCCTTCATAAATTTTAGGATAGACTTTAGTGTGGAATTATAGTGTAGGTCTCCAGCCATTAAAAAATGAATTATTGTTACTGATGTAACTCAGCAGCAGAGCACACTGCCAGCAATGGCCTGAGCTAATTCCCCCAAAGATTAGTCTCTGCTCCTGGAAGATAAGTGCTCTAGCCTTGTTTCCTTCTGTTGGGTTTTATATAGTGCCTTGTGTAGCACTGCACCATTTTCATTTGCATGTGCTGTACAGGGCTGTGCTGACAATATCAGAGCAGGTATTATATCACCCCTAATTCGGAAAGACTTGGTGAAGGTTATCTCTGCCTGAAGCAAAGATACTACTAGGCTGAATATAAAGCTGTTAGAGTAATTTCTAATGAATAATGTATTACACAATTTTACTTCCCTTCTTCCTCCCTCTGTGCATCGGTTGTTTGAGACCTTTTTTTAAGAAAAAGAAAGGAACTATTGACTAATGAAGCTAGATTAAAGTTGAATGCCTAAGCTAGTTACAGGTGACAGATCCAGAGACAGGCTGTAGTGTGGTTAGATACTTTAGATACACAAACTATTAGCTACTGTTCTTTGCTGGTAGGTTTTGGTTTCAGGCCATTTATGAGTGAGGTGTTGAGGCATCTGGCACTCCAATTTCAAGCTACTTTGACTGGTTGCTGTAATTATCTTGAGGAAAATCAGGAAGGTAACTGCCTTCAAAGGAGGAGGTAAATATATTTTCATGATTTCTTCCCATTCTAGTCATCTCCCCTTTGTTTCATTAGTGGCAGTTTCACAGCAGTCTTTCCTCCTTTATGTTGTTCTCTTTCTTTTCCTTTTGAAAAAAGCAAATTTAAAATTGCTAATTGCACCTATCCTTGGATGTGTGAGGTATCCTTCATGAAGGTGAGATAGATTCAATTAACATAATATTCAGACAAAGCTCATAACGTTGAAGCCCCAAACACGCGGGGGATGCATGTGAAAACTTGTGGTACTATTTGATAAACAGAAAGGCAAGTCATTTCTGCAGGGCTGATATCAAAAGAGAAGGACTTATTGCACAATTTAATTGAACGTTCATTTTTAACTTTACTTAGGGACATTTGACATGAAAATTCTTACCATTTTTGGCAGGAAGTCCTATTGATTTCACAGATGAAAGCAAGTGGGTATATCCAGAATGACAAGGCTTAGGGAGATAGGGGAAGATGATTGTGTATTATACAATCCTCCCTGGCTCTCAGGGGCAATTAGAAATGCAAACATGTTGCCCTGGTAACAGCAAAATTTGTCAGGACTTTGAAACCTCTGATCTCTTTGGATAAAGTAGCAGCATTTATAGTTTTTGCTCATTCACCTTACTATTGTTGTGATGGTGAATGGCATCAGGCAGCCTCTTCTGGGCAGAAAAGACCTCGTGTGACTGCAGAGCTAATATGTCCCAGCAATTGTACACAGCAGAGGCTCCAACATTTCCCTCCATTGACCACTGGTGAACTATCAACTGCCAACTGGCTGCAAGATGGTGGTTCACTCCCTGTGTTTCCAGCTGTTAATATTTCACCAAAAGGCAGATAAATACATTGTATATTCTGCTAATAGCTCCAGAGAAAAGAAAAATCAATGGCAAATAATCTCAGCTGCTAATCCTGAGCTTGTTCTCTCACAGGTTCTCTGTCCCCCATCCTCTCTTGTGTTGTAGTCACATACACTCAATTTTGCAGACTTTGGAGGCTTGCCTGCACTCACCCACAATAAAGTAATCTTTAGATAGCTGCATATTTTGTTCTCAAATTGAAAATGGGGAATTCTGCCTTGGATGGAGCTGGATTCTCTCTGGAATTCAACACTGCTGAGATTAATAACATAGAACACAGTTTAGTTCTGGTGTTTTTATTGTTTCTTCAGGTTTATGGCAAGTTTAGAGACAGCAGAAAAGGAGGCTCTAAGACAATTTTTGAGGACTGAAGAGAGATAAAGGTGATAAGTAGTATGGAAAGATGCCAGACAACAATTTCAGTTACCAGGTAGAAATAATTTAATGAGGGAGAAGAACAGCAGGTACAAAAATGTTTTTTTGCTAAGAAAAAGGGATAACAAGAACTAACTGTTAGATAAACACAGAGAAATGAGAAGCAAAGTAAACATTTTTAACCATAAGACAAACACTCTCTATAGGAAAGCTCTAGATTCCTTTTTTTTTTTAAGATAGGCAAGACTGAATTTCCTTTTTTTGGGATGATTTACATTAGTTATTTGAGTCAATACAGTGGGTTTTTAATAAAAAGATCTAACAAGATGAATTTATGTTCAAAACTTGAGTAAGAAAATGTACTTCGTTCTTCCTCTGTTAAAAAATAAAAATAAAAAATTAAAAAATGCCCCTTTGGTGCTTCAGATCACCATCATATTTTTATATAGTTGATCTGCCTACTTTAGACTGTTTTGTATAATTTTATGAGGCTGATATGGAAGAGTTACCTGAAGAAAATGTTGAAGTTTTTTCATATCCCTGAGCTTGAAAAGAGCTTTGTTTTCTCTTTGCTTCCTTGAAGTGGCTCCTATATTGGGAAGCAGTTTCTCAAACTGCACCTAAACTCTGAGTATTCCAGGTAAAATCCGAGAGTTGTCAGAATCATTCTCCAGCTCTTGAGTAAAGTCTGTCTCAGATTGTTAGTCATGGCTTGCTCTGCAGTAACTATTGCAAACTCAACCAGCCATAAAACTCCTATTCTTCATAATCAGTGTTTTGGATTCTACTAATCTTCTTATCCTTTCAACTTTCAGCAAATTTGGCATTTGTGCCCAGCACTGGTTCATAGCCTTAGGAATAAATCTCTCCATGTAGGGAGCTTTCCTGCTTCCTAATTTTCTCCCTCTGATGGAGGAAGAATCGCCTCCAAATTAAGGTGCTAGTTATGACAGTGGCTCTCTGGTACAGCTGCTCACTTCACTTACTCTTCTAAATAACTAGCACTAAGGACTTGGCTGCCTTTAAGCTCTAGCTGACTTTAAGTGGTCAACTCAGTGGAAAGGTTCCACATGCCTACAGCTATCTAAGCACCTCTCATCTTAAAACTAGATTATAATTTTATCATCAGAAAGAAGTTCCATGCAATGATGTTAAGTTTTCTTGCAGATGTCAGTCAAAGGGCTGAAGGATTTCATCCCAGCTGCAGCATTTACTCCTTAGGAAAAATACACTTTGGGGGTTCAACCTAGTAGCTTTTGCCAGAAGCTCTGAGCTTGCTTGTGTGTAGGTTCAGAGATAGAAATTGGTTTAAGTTTTGGATATTTTTTTTTTCTATTTTTATTTTTTTCCCCATTTCATTTGGGTTTTGTGCTTGTGGTATGTCAGCTAATTAGTTTTTGGGCAAATTAATCTTCAAGTGACACCATGAGGCGGGAAGTTAATTCCCACTCCTCCCTTGTTTCTTTATGACTATCTAATTATTCACGAATGTCGCAGGGGTTGTGTTCTAGAAAGACAACTCAGCATGGGGTTAAGCAGTGCCCCAACAGAGGAAAGAGGGTAAAAAATTTACATATTTGACAGGCATACAGCTGCTTTGAGATAGTCATTCTCCAATTTTCATTTCTGTCCTGTTGGTATTGTGAATTATTAATCAGACAATGATTACCTGTGCAATCCTCTGAATTTCCGAAGAGCTTTTTTTAATATGGACTAAAATACCTTTCATGTGCTTAAAAGAAGTCATGGTCTGAGAGCCAGATTTTCTGTTGCATTGTGCTTATGCAACTTGCTTATGGATCAAGGAATTTGGCATGCAGGAAAAAGCATCATTTTTCTGTGAATGAAATAGGACAAGGAAAGGCTTGTGGTGCAGTTTGGGATAAGGCCTTTTGAGAACAGAAAAAGAAACACCGGTTTGAGTGGTTACAAAGAATCTGTACTATGTAAGAAAAAAAATAGAGGGGAAAAAAAAATTCTGCAGGTACCATGGGTTAAAGGACAAAAATGAAAGTGGATAAAAATAATAAAGAAAGAATTTGAAGTCTCAGGAAGGGCAAGGATGTATAGAAACAGTTATGGAAGAAATAAAGTAAATTAGGCAAAAAATTTGTAAAATATTTTCCAACATTCATTGATTCTATGATTCTAAAAGGGTTCAATTTAATTTCAGGCACATCGAATTCAAGAAGTAAACATTTGTGGAGGAAAATCAATGTCATCAGATTATGAAAGGAAAACAGGCTGAGCTACAATATCTGAAGACACTCTGGAAAGAAGGAAGATTAAACTAGAGAGGTAGGATTGGGAAAAGTTTCCCTTATTTTATCTTTTTTATTTTCAGTTTCTAGAGTTGTATTTGATCTGCAAGGAGTAGATGTGGTCAAATGTGTTCAACAATTAGCAGAAATAAGTCTCCTAGCAACTCAGGTTGAATATTTGCAGTCAGAATGAGGAGAAATTCCTCAAGATAAAATAACCTTTCCCCACAGGTGAATGTAAAGCAGCTGTACTAATTTGGGGGGGGGAAAAAAAAAAAATAAATAAAAAATGTATGATGTATTTGGTTTATTTGACTTTACTTTTCTAAAACCAAAATGTACTATTTTAATTTTGTTTCCCTTCAAACTTGGAGTTCTTCAAGACTGAAAGAGCAAATATATATAAAAAGAATGTTTTGTCTTCTTCCTTTTTGACCCTTTTGGAGAAGAAAAAGAAATTGTGGCCAGTGTTGAGGCAGCAAAGAGATGAGATGCTCAAGAAAGAGACACTATGGTTAGCAAAGGGATCTAAAACTCAACAGCCAGTTTTTATTTGAATACAAACTAGAAGAGAACAACATTGGAAATGGAGAAATCAATGCAAGGCAGATCTCTCTCCTTCCTGCTATTTTCCTGCAGAACCCTTGCAGTCTTTCTCAGTCCAACAAATTCTTGGTTGCAGCAAGTCTTATTTTAAGTTCTTCTGGGACATGGCACTTTCTTCTTTCTTTCAGTTCTAAAGCTTGACTCTGCACCTATTACCTGCCCAGACCAACCCACTTGTGTTGCAGGTTTCTTGTTTTCTGCCTGGTTTTCCTACCTTGTGCTCCATAACCTGGTTTTCTTCATTGATTTTTGCACTTTAGTTGCTTTACAAGGAATAACAACTCCTGTTCCTGTCAGAGGACCTCACCTTGGCCTGGACACACAGATGTCAATACAACACCTTCCTTGTGTCCAGCCCATTGCAGCCTTGGCAGCAGAACATAGCACACAAACCAAGCAGGTATCATCCATCTTGGAAACATTTCCTCTCCCATTACCTCTTCTCTCCTGCCCTCATTTTTTATACCACTATGAAACACTTGGAATATATAGTTTTAAAAAAGGACCAAATTAGTAAAATGTTCCATTATTACTCGGTAAGAAAACACTATTGATGAAATTCTGCTATGATAGTTTTGAACCTGGTTTGAGCCTTAAAAGTACTGAAGAATGGCTGAGTGCTGATCATTTTAAATAAGCAAATTACTTTTCCCATCTTAGTTTCAGATAAATAAATGATGCAGACATTAGTAACATATTTGGCTGTTGGTTCAGAGAACAGAGAAGACAACTGGATTTTCAGCAATGACAGAAGAGTCCTGATACAGGAAGCACTATTAACTGAAATAGATAAGGAGGTAATTAGCTTTCCAACTTGTCAGTATTGCTAAGAACTGGAGATAGGACTACAGAAGCAAGACAGTAAGTACTAGCTCTGTGCTGTGCCATTTTATTATGATTCATCTCAGGCAGAATTTATTTTCTAAAATGGTGTGTATCCAGCCCATTTCATTACCTCCTCTTGTAAAATTCAAAACAATATGGCTTTCTTTAAAAAGAAACAGAAAACACATGCCCAACAAAACAGCAAAAAAACCCAAAACAAAACAACAAACAACTCAAACAAAAAAAACCCCAACAAAACCCCAGAAAAACCATAATATCTTGATGGTTTCTTAAGAGAAGATCTCTTCTCACGGTTATAGGTATGTTAGAAAGGAAATTGATGTATCTTCTTTTCTTCTTTGTGTGTTCTTGGTACCACAAGCTGTGCACAGCATGCTTTCAATTAATTTAAACTAACTTTCCATCTGCTCCAGCAAATGTAGGGTTTGAGTGAAAGACAGGATGATGGAGTGACATGAAATATGCTAATAGCAAACACTAATGGGAAAGCCAGTCTTCTGTGGCAAGTGTAATATCCATAGTGCACTCTTTCTACTCCATATTAAAGGCTCACTTTAGTGAAAAATGATTATTGTTTTCAATATTTGCCTAATCAAGTTGGGAAATGAAAGCTTTAGTGATGGAGATAGAGATTTACATCTTCCAGAGCATGTTAATGTGAAGAACACGATGTATTGGATCGATTCCTTTTTAATTGCCACTTTCATCAAGCTTTATGTTATGGATTTATTTCATTGTTTCTAAACTTAAAGCAAAAGAACACAAATGCTAAATATGATTAAAACTTGGAAAGCTTTGTGTTTCTTATCTATGTGATCCGAATATTGTGTATTTTGCAAATATTCTATTTTTTCCCAACAATTTGACATTGCAACAAAGTTATTTAAATTAGAGAAGCCAAGGCCACAGCAAAACAGCTAATGGCTGCATCTGAGTAAAGACAGACTGAAATAGCAACTGTAGAACAAAAGCCTACTAAATGTGTAGAAATTACTGTTGTCCTTTGTGGGTTTTGGGGTGTGTGTGGGTTGTGTTCTGGGTGTTTTTGAGGCTCTTTTTTGGTTGTGGTTTTGTTTGGATGTTGGGTTTTTTTGTTTGTATGTTTGGAGGGTTTTTTTGTTAAATATAAAGTAGGAATCTAACTGTGATTCTAGCACCAGCCTTTCAAGTAAAAACCCATTGAAGCAATGTGGTCATTAAATTCTACCTGCAGCCCAATCTTGTTCACAAGTCAACCCTTGACAACAGGGTTATGGCCCTTTTCCCTAATTTAAATTAGCATATCCATTTGCAGAGTGGGATTTATTTTGCAGCCTGGTTTGTCCTCCCCATATTACTTACATTAAGTACTGTACTTTTAACCCTGGTTTGACCACTTCAACTGATCAAATAAATGCAAATCAAAATTCTAGGCTTTGCACAGGCAAAGATGGTGGCAGCATTACTCTGAACAAAGTTAAGTAAAAGATAATAAGCTTATTCTTGCCCTTTCTAGGTTAAAATTCCTCAGCGCTGACAGTTTAGGTTTTGATATTTTACTTTTCTTTTAAGACATGCCTGGAAGCTTTTCATTCTTGGCAAGGATGAGAAACAGCTGATTTGCAGGTGTCCTCAGAGGCTACCTACAGATCTAACAGTATAAAAGATACCCAGTGGATGAAGGAGAGGGTCCTTCAAAGTAAAAAAACAACAAAAAACCCCTACATTTCTTTCTTTTCCTGGGAGTATGTAAGCATCTAGCACCTAATGTCTAGCAATTCAGGGCAGTGTGCCTTCATCACCAATTTATGGCAATTTTAGGGGAGATATTGCTTGCCAGACCTGTTCCATTCTGCAGAAACAAATGAAAGATTTCCCAGGGCACAAAGAGATGTGAGTAGAAGCTGTTTAATTTCCTTTAGTGCCTTTTTAGTTTGCCACAAACAGACCCAACCAAAGAGAAGTCTGTTCATCAGATAGGTATTTTTCTTTATTGGTTATGCTTTAGATATAGCAACAGCTTCAAAAACAGAAGGACACGAGACAGGAGAATTTTATAACACTTTTATCAGAGCAACTGAGACAAGTGAATAAGAAAAAAATAGGCATTCTTTTGGACATACAGTAAAATCATTCTTCACTGATATTTAGCAAAGGTTCTGTGTGTCCAAAAGCTTGTTCGTTTTCCCAATTATATCATATGGTCTAACAAAAAGTATTAACTTTCCCCACAGACCTTTCCTCCTTACTGTTCTACAGGACATCTATTCACCTACAACAAATAACATTCTCAAGTATTTATATGCTCAACCTGAAACCCTTGTAAGAGAAGTAATTAGACAGGCTTAATTAGAGCTGGCATGACAGCTGATATATGTCAGTAAACCTTTACAGTTCTGCCCAGAAAGGCATTTTCAAAGGGCTCTGACTGCTGTGTCAGTCATGCTCATTTTTTCAGTTAATGTATACAACAGTATAACATTTAACCATGGCTTAATGTTTGGGTTTTGGGGGTTTTTTTTGCTTTGTTTTTGCCTTTTTTTTTTTTTTTTTTCATTTGGGACTGTTTCATGCATAACTCAACTATTTAATCAATCTATCTCTTCCATTGTTAGATTATAACTGGCGTGACTGCAAAGAAGTGAGAAGAAAGAAGAAAATAAGATGCTCCATTAGAAAATCAGTGCACCATCCAGAAGTGACAGATTAAGCTATTTGAAATGAAGGCAATCATGAAGGATTTTGAGGATATTTTATTTTATGCGTAAATTGGATCATTGGCTGAAAAATAATCACTTGGTCCATCAAAGACATAACCCAGGAAATGAGGTGGGGATGGAAGTTAACAGAGGATGAGTAATAGAGGCAAGAGAATCAGGCATGCAGCAAGGCAGGGATGATAATACAAGTTATTTGACATGGGAAACAATGGTAACTAATGGCAATTAGCAGTAAAGTGAACAGGTTTTCCCCTCATAAATCTGATGTTGGTGTCAGTGTGGTTTGTTTAAATGCAGATTTGGGAGAGAAGATGTCTCTGAAATGCTAACAAGAAAGCAGGACAGAATTATCAGACCATCACTTGTGGGGGAAGAGCGAGAAGTCCAAGAAGATTAGGGGAATAAAAATGAAAGTGGAATGTGCCAGGAAAAATGTGCAGTCTACTGGTATATGTGTTTCTGGATCTTGCATTCAGCAGAATGCAAGTCCCTTATGAATATAACTCTATAGAGACCAAGCTATGTATTTTTAGCCTGTGAGTTCCAAATCACATTGTTAGTCATCACTGAAGGGAATATGTCTTTGTTGTGGGACTGATTGCACTCCCAAATACAGTCCCTTACATCTCAAAAGAAGCTAATATGTCCTTCAAACTTTTCCTGGTGTATTTTATATCAGGCAGAATTTCTTGTGTTACACAGAATGAGGTATCTGCAGATGTTCCCTGTTACACATGGGTAAGTGCAAGCTGACAGATGAAGCAGTATTTTATTAAAATTCTCCCTCTCAGAAGCACAATAAAAAAGACTTATTCTCTTTCACATATGAACACGTATGTCTGTGCATGCAGCTGCTGTACCTAAGGTCCAACAGAGAGCAGAGGAGAGCTCCTCAAGATTTTAATGTTTGATAGCTATAACAGCTCCCTGACAAAAACTGTCCTAGCTGTGATGGAAACAGGCTTTATTTTGTTAATACAGTGGGATAGTTTTTGCTGGAATAGGAGAAAACATCCTGAGTAATAGCTCAGATGTTATTTCCAGTAATGTTTTGGGACATGATAGAGACTAACATCTATTTATAATTTAACCTACCAGTTTATGGGATGACATACCTGGATCCATTATCTGCCTTTTCTACTTGTTTCTTAGAAACTTAATTTAAAGTTTTAAATTTATATTTAAAACAACACATCTATAGAGAAGATATCTTTATATAATGTGTGTTTGCATACTTCTCAGTTGTTATTTCAGCAGTCTCTATAAATGAGAAATATTTTCAGACACAGCTTATTCTATGTAGCATACAAAAGACAATAATTCAGCTATCAAGTATTGAATATTATTCACTTGGTCATGTGGTAGCAAATTACCTCTTTCACCTCCTCATCCTTAGGATTGCTTGGTACTTGAAATAGTTTTGTGTTCTAGTCCTGAAGGATAGGATTTAAGATTAAGTACAACTGTTTGTGACTAGAAAGACTTGTTAAACAAGAAGCTCCTAGATTCAATTCAGGAATCAAATTTATCAGGTATTATCATAAAATGGAAATACACCATCCTACTGCCAAAGTAGTTAAAAATTCAGGAAAAAGACCATGGTTAATAGCACATTAATAATTCACCTTTATTCAGAGACAGTTTGGATCAGGCTGGAGAAATTATAAAAAGTATAAATGAGCTCTGAAAAAGCCAGCTGTGTTTGGGTGACAAAGCTATGGAGTTGGCAGAAAGAAAATTGTGTAGCTAGGTCAGGCTTGCACAAGTGACACACCCATGGACTACAATGAGTGAGCAATTGAGTGACTGATTTGCTGGGATGATGACAAACAGTTTCTTAACCAGGCTTGTCCACAGTTGCAGTGCACCACTGCTCTCCTGGGAGTCATTCATTGATGGACTTTGGTCTGTCCATGTGGCAGGAGGCCTCTGAATTTCAATGTAATTCCTTCTTGTGTTACAGAACACCTTGAACAGTTGCTTACATGGAGAAGGCGCTGCCCAAGGGGGCAATTGCAGGGACCACTGGGATGTTGTGAAGGTGATCATAGATGTGGTCAAATTGCAGACATTGCATCAGCTCCCAATAAGTGCATGAAACTTCTCCATGGTGAGGAACTGAATTGTTCCGACCTAATACAATCCAGAAAATGCCTCCAGAGCTGCCATATTGGACACACAGGTAAGAGCTGGTTTGATTTATTTGTATATTTTTCAGGCAGCACATCACTCCTGGGTGACTACATCAATATAGCTGTATTTTAATTTTATAGTAGACTATTGATAATACCAATTTTTTATAATGCTGGTAATGGTGTGAAATGTAGCACTTTTAAAATACATTTAGATATTAAGTTTTAGCCTCCCAGTCTAAAAATGTTGACTATAATTATTAAATGTTTGAGTTATTTCTTAATTCCTTATTCTTACTAGAAGGGTTTTCTGGAGTGCTATTTACCATTTTCTGTGTTCAGCTTAATTTCTTATTTTTTAATGAAAAAAACACAATCTTTCTTACATTATTTTAATATCTTAGAGGTAATTATTAAGATTAAGCACCTGGCTTATGTAAACTGTCATCTCAATTCACTTTCAAGTAAACCAGAGTTGCAACAAATAACAGAGGTTTTTCTGGAATCCTTTAAGAATGCTGTTATTTGTGGACATTGGTTCTTCATATTCTCATTTTTCTCTTGGTTTGTGAAGACTGGTTTTAAATTAGAAAAAAGGGGGTTTCAAGGCTAACCTTAGATAAGGTGCAAAAAGGATGTTAAAATATTCAGTAATAATTGAGTGTCAATTTAAGAACATGTTCCCCATTGAACAGGTACTTGCTACTTCCTGGGAACTTGAGGTTATTTTTAATACACAGTTAACAGGTTCCCAGGAGTTTCCATGCAGTTCATTTCACACTTGGACTTTGCAATATTTGCAACAATTCACAGAGTTCAGAAATGTCCAGGAGACTTTGGCAGGGACATCCAAGCAAAATGCTAATAAGGAAAACAGAACAGAAGTCTGAGCCAGGATTCGTCTGGTGCCAGACTCCATCAGCACTACATGGTGTTGACATGAAAAGAAGAGCTCTTTCAACTCGTAGAGCTTTAAACCAATGGGGATTTTATTTATTTATTAATAGAGAAATAACAGAATGGAATACAAGGGATGGCTTGCAAGAAGCCCATTGTCTTAGGCCAGTGGCATCCCTCTCAAATGAATGAGTAACTGTGAATGAGTTCTGCTTCATAACACAGCTGTCTAACACAGTGATCTCACAGATCAGTGTTTGTCATCCTGCTGTTAATTTACACTTCCACAAACTGAAAGGAAAATACCACTGAATCAAAGCTGATCTGATTTATGGTCTTATGCTTTGGTGTAAATGCACCACTTGTATAAATGCATACAAGGTGTACAGCAATACAGAGTCAGCCAATTGTACTTCCAAAGTCTTAGGTCAGTCTAACATCAGATGCTGTCTGTCTTAGACCTGTTCTTTGGCTCCACTGGAGCATAAAAAACAGTAAAATTGTGTTGTGTAATGGCACAGCCCATAAGCACCAACATCATCATCAAACCTTGGTTTGGCTTTTACTCTGAAGCTTGTCCTGGGTTTGTGTGTAAACCACTATTTTTAGGAAAACTCTGCACCAGGGCCCCTTGCCTTTTACCTGTTTGTGTGATGCTGGTTCTATTGAAAGTGAATTATAGGTTTTCAGAGTCTTGACTTGTGTGACATCCTGCCTGTCAACAGGTCAACTTTTGGATTGAGTGCCTGAGATTGGGCATCCTTCTTTCATCTCAATTATGAGAAAGGCAGCAAAATGTTTTCCATAAACATCTGGTTTATTAACTGGTAAATACCTTCTGTCTTACAAGAAACTGGGCAGCTCATAAAAATGGTTCTTGACACAGAGGCCTTTGGGAAGATCAAATGAACACAGATCTCCCCTAGGGAAAATATGCTATATGGTTGAGGAACTAGGCAGGCAGAGAAAAATTTGAATTATTAACTCTTAGGGTATTTCAAATTTATCTGTGTAAAGGATAGATACAGAGTGGCAAGAGCAGGTCTCTACAGAAACAATGTGAGAGTTGACTGTGTTATGGGGATAAATAATATATGAATCTTATCTCTTTTTAAAAGTATGTTTTTCCAGACTTTGTGAAGATCTATGTTAGAAAAGATTTCTGCGCTCCCCCCAGCCCCCTGATTTCCTTTGAAACTAAACCAAAAAAGAAGAACCCTCAGCAAAACCCTGAAGTAGCAGCAAATCCATTTGATAGGCTAATGAGCTAATGAAGATGACTGGTACTGCCTACTGTCCCCACTTCCATTTCTTTAAAGGTATTTGAATTGCCCCAATTCCCATATTAATTAGTCTGTATTACAGTTTAATTGCACTGTACTATTTTTTTTCCCAATGAACTGAGCTTTTAATGAGTATTCACTGTTTAATAACCAATTTTAAAAATTGCCTATTATTTTGTGTGTGATAATGAAACACCTCATATTAGCTGTTTGTAGTTGTATACATACACACACAAATATGTTAATACTTTGATTTCAACAACAAATCCATTACATCCCTGTATCTTTGTTATAAGTCAGTTATACATTTGCTAAATAATGGCATTTAAGTGCACATACTGCCCTGCTCTCTTATTTAACCTAGACAGTACAAAGAAAAAAGAAGAGCTGCAGTGGCAAGAAGACTTTTGTTTAAAATGGAAGAAAACAAGCCTTGGATTGCATCCACTCCCCCCCAACAGACAGAGCTGTGTACAGAACACGTTTTCATTAGCTTCGGGTACTCAGTTCTTATTTGCTGGAGAACCAAGTACACAGTGCCAAGGAACAGAAATTCAGAGTACCAGGAAGTGCTGCAGCTCTAGTGTTGTGTAAAGGATGACAGAAAACTGCAATTAAAAGAAAGTTTATCACAGAACTGATAAGAGAGTAAGCCCTGATGGCTGTTTAATAAGGTGCTGTGCTAGAGCATCAGTGCAAAAGTGATGACTGGATGTCAGTGGCACAGAAAGCAGATGGTAAGAACTGTGAATTGAATGAGAAAAGGGAGTGGGGTGGAGCTCTGCTCACCTTGTGCAAATGCTGACTGGCAGCCCAGCATTGTGTGGGGCCCGATGGCACAGCAGGACTGACAGAAGGAATAATGTCTGCAGGAGTCTGGGTTGGTCTGACAAATAGCTACCTAACCTCCCCAGCCCTGTGTCTGGGTGGCCAAGGCAGTTTCTCTCCTCTGGGAGGGTTCAGCTCCCAGGCTTGTGCCTGCCTGAGGTACTGGCACAAGGTGCCTCTGCACCCTGGCTCTTTGGTGGCTCTTCTTGCCAGGAGGACAAGTCTCCACTGGCTCTACTGCCAGGATGGTTTTGAACTGTGCCCTCTAACTGTTTCTGTTTTTTTATCTTTAGGTTGTGATGTCAATGAAATGGAGCGAGAAGAGGACACTTTGTGGGTGCTGATGGGAGTAAAGCCACAAAAGAACACAGCTTGATGGGTACACAGATCAAAATCCTGCAGTCAGCCCTGCTGGCTGATGGTGAGCAGCTGCACTAAGCCCTTGCCAGGGCTGGGGATAGAGGGGTTTTTGCCTGGCTCAAAGGATTTCTCTCTAGAGCCATTGTTTTGACTTCTGCAGGATCCCAAAGCAAGCCATTTTCACATGGATTAATGTAGTTTTTGCCATTAGGAACAATGTCAAAACTTGCCAGGCACCGTAAGGGGGCTTTCCAGCTCTGGTCTAGCTTGTACATGATGTAGCTAATAGTTATCACTAGCACAGGTGGATTTTTAGTGCACCAAAAAATCTAAATCTTTCCTTTAGATATATTGTATCATAACAAGACTTATACTAATTAACTACAATATATTGTTTCTCCTTTGCTTTATCTGTGGACTCTGGCATGTTTCCTGTGATCCCTGTCTGAAATATCCCCCATCTTATTCTCTTTCTTTTTGGCAATTCACTATATGAAAGGCTGGGGATCTGTTAATTGGGGCACCTGTTCTCTAGAGGTTTTGCTGGCTTTGTTCAGTATGAAAGATGATGTCAATTAAGTTGCCTTGGAGATTCAGGAAACATTTCAGTGTGCATTAGCTCATGATGACTTTAAAAAAAACATAAATCTTTTATAGTTATATATTTTATCAGTTGGGGGGAGAAAGAGAGTTTCAGCTCTTAGGCTTCTGGCTTTTTAGTGAACCAGTGGGAACTAAGTGTTCAAATCCCACCAAAGGCCAAGTCCCTTGGTAGCAGCCAAGTCAATAATACACGTTGTAACCCCAAGGCAGGTTGTAATCCTTGTTTTACAGCTCCTGGGAAGGTGTCTTACAGCCCCATTACTTTAATGCAGCTGATCAAATAGCACAAAGAATGGAACAAAGCTCCTGTGATTATTTATTTATTTATTTGTGTGCAAAGAGGCATTATTTGATTTGCAAGTGCAGACTAGACTTGTTATGTTCCCACTGTCCCCAGCAGATCACATGCAGGAACGGTGAAGTTGGCAAGATCACTGGAAGAGCACAGTTAGCCCAGTATAAAATTTGTTCCCAAGTAGCTGCTGGCATGAAGCACAATAACATGTGTAAACAACAATGGACACACTTATAAAAGCTAAAGTTTGAAAAACCTGTTAATGACATGAAGGTTTAACCCAGTCCATAAGAACTGTCTACCTGTGTTTCATTATCATTCTGTTAAAAATGTGTGGTTGGTTAGAAATGACAACACTAAGAGAGTTTGTTTCTTGTTTGTTTTTTTTTTTCTTTAAAGGTACCACAAAAAGCTGCCGAGGAACATCTTGTTCCCCAAATCAGTTACTCCAGTATTGTAACTGTATTGGAAAATGCTGTTTGCAAGGCTGTATTTGCCAGAGTGCCTGGCAGTAAACAAGCTCTTTTGCTTTTCTGTTTTGAGCAGTTAAGTCATAAGAAATACATGGAGCCACAGCAATGATGGTGAGTATCCTACAATTGCATTTGTAAACAGTAAGTTGCAAAATCAGTCATGAGTAATAAAATATATTGCTAAATATAATGTTAAAGTGCACTGGGCTAGAGTAACTCACTTTCTGCTGTACCCACAGGAGCCATGGAGGTCACCGAGCACTGGGAGGTGGATGAGTAGAGTCCGGCCAGAGGTGTGGCGATTGAGGAACAGCATCCCAATAGTTCTACAGCAGGAGCAATGACCCTTGCTTTGTTTCTGCAGGTAAGAAGGTTGTACTGAAGACAGAAGGGACTGTTCTGATTTACTATTACTGGACAAAAACTGTAACTGGCTTGAACTGTGCAAAGTTATGGAGTAGCAGTAGACTGCAATCCAAGAACGTTTGGTGATGAGACAGAAAAAGGTTGAAAGGGCAACAGAAAACTTCTACCTGACTAAAAACCATTCAGCATTTTCTATGTCTCTTAACATTTCCTTGCTTAACTTTGTACTGTTTCAAATACGTCTTTTAAGATACAAGGCACAGTATTAGTTTAGGACAATGATCTCAACTGAGACCAAAGGAGGTGACACTTTTTTGCTGGGGCTTTCAGGTAATGACCTTTTGCTCAATTACACCACAAGTTTCACATACACTGTTTCATCCTCTATGCATTATGGATCACATAAAAAAAAGAAGACTGATAAAGCCTGGGCAAAGTCTTGGAGGTAGGTCTCAGTAAAAGTAAGCTGCTGTGGCTTGTACTCAAATGTTTCCTTCAAGTGCTGTCCTCCCTTCCCCAGCTTCCTCTGTTCTCAGATGGAGTAAAGGGCTATTTTCAGGGATATTCTGCCTTCCTAGAAGATCTAAAAGACAACTTGCAGGAATTTCAGAAATCCAACAGGTTCTAGCTTTGTGTTAGAAAAAAAATTCTCTGCCAAAGAGGCAATAATGCCATAGTGCTATGGTGTAAATTCCCTGCAGGCTTTTCATTCTATGCAGCCTTCTATTCTGCCCTCGAATCCAGGCCAGAATTATTGTTTATTAATTTCACCTACTAGACCCTTCTGCAGTGTCTATGTGCAGCTGGCAGCACAAGAAAGCACACCCCAATTCCTTTCCCTTCAGATTCAAAGAGCTGAGTGAAAAAAGGAAATAGTACCTTACAAACCTGAAGTCCTGGCACTGGGAACACAGCAGGATGACACAGGGAGCCTTGTCAGGGAAGGCTGCAGTTCCTGGTACAGAAGGGCAGTAGTGCAGTGCAAGATTTCTGGGGGAAACCTGACCCAGAGCAGTTTGGGCTTGAAGGCAGTAACAGGTCTAAATTTTGGAGCAAGGTTTTCTGAATGTGGGCAACAAGTAGTCTACATTTTAAGGAGGAGCTAAGTGAGGGGGGCGGGACATGAGATGTGACTCCAGACCAATGCAGTACTAGTGGTTCAAAGCACCTTGTAATTGGCTGTGACAACAGTGACAGAAATGCAGTCCTGCAGCATCTCAGGGTGGCCCTTGCTGAGTGACATTTGTTCAGCCTGTTCCTGCCTTGTTTACAACCTTCCCTTTCTGTAGCTGGCTGTTCTGGTGGGCTGAACTGCTGCTGGTAGGTGGGGGAGACAGCCAAGCAGAAAGGGAGTGCAAAAAAACCCATTAAAGCTCTTGCACACAGTCCAGCCTGGGGACATCTGAGACAGAGTTGACTCAGTGTAGTGAAAGCAGGGCTATTGATGGCTAATCATTCCTGTTACCTGAATGACCACTGAATAAGCTGCTATTGCCTGTGTGGTCAAACCTTATCCACCTCTCTAGCATCCAGACTCCGAGGCTATAACCATGGCGTAGTGATGCTGAAGGCTGCAATTTATCTCTTTTAGAGCAATGTGGGAGGCTCTAGTATTTAGCACAGGCTACTCCAGCCCTTTGGCAATCTCAAATTCTGTAGGCCTCCATGCCTGCTGTATTGCATCAGGAAGGTCTACGCCCAGACAGAAGGTAAAAGCCCATACATCATTTATTTGAGCATCTCACAAATAAATTACAAGGTTCTTCGCAACCACGTCATAAATCAAAACGTTTATTTACACCTCAGAAACAGCAAGCAACTCAGCAACTAGGGCCCAAAGAAACGATTAGCTGGAAAAGTAGCTGAATTAAGTATCTTTAAAATCAAACAAAATATATTCCTCCATTCCTGAACTTAAAAAAAAAAAAAAAAAAAAAAAAAAAGAAAGAAAGAAAAAAATTTAAAAAAATAATTGGTGGTAACTTAAAGAGAGTGTTTGTTATGGGGCAAGCATGACTTTACAGGAGGGCTCTGTCTGAAATGGCAAACACAGCTTGTTTGTACTGACTTTACCACCAGGGTTCACCAGACACGCTCTTCTCCCGTCCCAGGCAGGGTGTGTATGCCTGTTCATACACAGTCTGTCTTCAGACATTAATTTTAACCCCAAATCATCAGCCATTCCCTGATGCAGAGCACTGTAATGTTCAGAGGGTGGATGAAACTTCCCCAGATAGTTGTCCCACTGAGAGCACAGTAATGATGATTCTGGCTACACACCCTGCCCTTCCGACTACTGGTGACCTGCTGGTACACAGACAGCTGAAGATGAGTGGGTAAATAACTATGCATATCTTCACATGATAGATGTGTTAAGACAGGTCAGCTAAAGTTAGCATCAATACAACATGAGAGCTGGGATATGCCTGGGTTGGATTTTTTTTTGCCTTTTTTCTTTTCTTTAAAATGATACTAGTTTGGCACATGTAAACCACACTGTGCTCAACCATAACTGCTTATTCCACTGCTTATTCAATTAAACTGCTTATTCCACGTCCCCGTGTTGTATTAGTCTCCCTCCATCTGCATATATTATATATATATATTTATATGTGTATGTGTATATCTCTATATATCTACATATATATACACACATAACAACTGTGCAACTAGTAACTTTCCACTGAGAGTGTATGAGTGCATCCATCTGAACAAATACAGATCAACTTGATGGGAAGTAAGAGATTAGTGTCAATGGTTATTTGTTTTACATAGCAAAATAGTTATATCTGCTTTAAATAGAATAGTTATAATGATAACTTAAGTACTTCATGTACTTTGCATGTTAATTCTAAAAATCGCAGGGTTAATAGAAAGAAAATAATTGTTATTAAAGTTCTTTACCTTTTGTTAGCATTGGAGAGTGTATCTCAGACAACAGAGTTTCTAGAGATGCAATAAAGGGAAGATGGGATCAGAGGTTTGCCTTAGAGTTGGTGTTCTCAAGCTGTTGTGAATTTAATATAATTTCTTTTGTGGTTTGTTTTTTTTATTTGTTTTCTTGTTGTGTTTTTTTTGTTGCTTTTTTTTTTTTTTTAGTTAAATAAGACATTATTTAATCCATTCAGAAAGAAACAGCCTTTATACAGTGATGTGAAAGTATTTACATACAAAATTCTGCTGTGCTTCAAGTGGCTGGGTATTAGTAGCAATTGCAGAGAAAACTGGCAGCCCTCTCAGTATTTGAGACAGGAGGTCTTTGCAAAGGCAAGACCAGTGATGTAAACTTGTTAATATAACATATATCCTTCTTTTTTTGTAGTGATAAAACACTTAAACTAGGGCTGTACAAACTGATTTTAAGTCCATAATTTCATAATTGAGGGTTGTATTATAGTGAGCTCTAACGTAAATGACCATGCAAGAAACCATGACAAATTATTTGACTACAGGCTACAGCCAGTTCAAATAAATGCTAAACTAGATTATGCTGGGTGCCTTGGGGACATGGCAAAGTGGTTGGTGAAGGAAGTGAGTCATCTGTGGGAGGCATCTAAGCTGTAAGTTTCTCTGTATGTGACAAAAGAGACTTATATATAAGCACTCAATGATCCTGTGACAAATATTGCTGCTTTACTGTTCACAGCAGACCAGTAAAAGCAATATGTGTGGATGTTTAGAAGAAAGATTTCATCTAAATATGATTAACTGAATCTCAAGCAATTCCAGTAATGAAGTTGCTCTTTGATTTATACCAGTGTAAACGTGATGAGAACAGAGATCAGAATGTTTATTAGCCAGTGTTCCACTCCTTCTTAATTTTCCTTGATACTCAGTAGGAAATTCAGCTCTTTTGCCTTTGTTCAGACCTACAGTTACTGAACAAAATGTACATTAATAAGTGAACATAGGCATATTGCAAAAGCACACGTGAGGTGTACAGAGAAGGGTTCAATTAGCAAGTACACCACAAACGAGACCTTTGTCTTGCTAATGAACTCCTCTCGCTGATTATTATAACCACTTTGTGGTTTAACAGCAGATGCTTTTTTCAAGTGAAATTATTTTTGCACAGGAAGTTTTGTGCATGTTACCAAATGCAACTCATCAAGTTCACTGCCTTTTATACTCTAGACAGCATTGTATGTCTACAAACATAAACTGAAATAAACGCTGCAAATTTCTACCAAATAGGTAGAAGTAAGTGCTATGTTATAAAACCAGCAAGCTTGACTGAACAAATGTTAAACATACTGAACTATAAAAAAATGTGAGCCGTTTTTCAACTTCCTTACTAATAAATTATTGTTGTTCCTTTGTTTCAGGAAATGGACATATGTTTTTTTGAGCCAGAGTCAACAATCTCATTCAGGTAGGAAAACCCAGATTATATTATGGTTCTTATTTGTATAATGCTACAGAACATGCCACCACCCCTCGTTAAACAG
Source organism: Chaetura pelagica (assembly GCF_000747805.2). Classification (NCBI taxonomy): domain Eukaryota; kingdom Metazoa; phylum Chordata; class Aves; order Apodiformes; family Apodidae; genus Chaetura; species Chaetura pelagica. The sequence goes on along the minus strand of NW_009970717.1, from coordinate 7,143,779 downwards.
GATTTGTTCTCAGGTACAAAGAGGGAGAAACATTAACATGGCAGCTTCATCTTCTCTGTGCATACTTAAGTGGTCCAGTGATTAGCTCTGTCTGAAGTCTAGAGACACACAGTAAAGGCTGGGAGGCTTTAATCTAGGTGCAGATATGAAGTGATGATGGTGAATGAAGGCTTTTGATGCATCTTGTTTCAGCTTTTCAGCCACAATACTGACCTCTCTATGTGTCAAAAGGTTGCAGTATTAGCCAAGAAGAAAGATCTTGTCCTTGGGCACAAAGTAGTAGAGAATCTTTCCCATTGTTAGTGTAGATCCAGGCAGAAGAGATTTTTTTGTTGTTCTTTGTTTTGGTTGCCTTTAGAATGATCCTCCAATGCTATAGGAGCCTTAGTTTAAAGGAGAAAAGAGTAGCTTTGTATGGTACTTGACAGAAATGACACTAATGTCAATGAGTGTCTTTCCAGAGGTGGCTTTTACTGGATAGATAGAAGAAGAAAGCCAGTAGAAAAAAAGAGTGTTTGTGGGGGAGGCTATTATGATTTCTTTTATTAAAGATAGAGGTGTTTTAGATCAAAGCATAGGATGTAGTTTATCTTTGGGTGCATTTGGATGCATTCATTAACTATACATGTTGAAAATCCAGTCATGTTTTGCATTTGTTGAATTTTTTTTTTCTTTTGAAAACTTTGCCTGAAAACTATAATTCTAAAAATGATTTTTGATGATAAAGCAGCAGGTTATGATTATTACATGGGCAGAGAAAGAAAACTAGAAGCATGCCCATGTTCATGTTTGAGATCAGACAGTTTCCCTCTTAAACACCTGCAGGTGCTTAACAGCCCACTCCTGGAGCCCTTTGCTCAACAGAAACTCCCACCAAAGTACCCCTTTGGTAACTGAAACAGCTAGAGTGTGCTGGGAGAGAAACAAGGTCAGGGGGAGGTTTTACTTGGTCAGTACTGCGGGAGTTAAGCTGGAAGAGAAAAACAGGTTCCTATCTGAACGCAGCTTGTATCTTATCAAGAAATCCACAATGTTAGGAAAGTTCACAACACAAACTAATTTTTCCTCTGTCGCTGTTGTTATTACTCCTTTTGATTAAAAACAAAACAGACCTGCTTCATATTTGGTACAATACAGGAAGGCAGAGAAAAGCTATTGTACAGCAATTTTTAACCACCAACACACATTTAATATCTAGTGTAGCATTATGGGAAACTAAATGTATGTTTGGACTTTTTAATGCTTCCAAAAAGCTTTGCTATTGCAACATATACGTGGTGTGGAAGATATGCTTATAATCTCACTGTAATAAAGACAGTATACAGGATGACTCATAAGTACTGTAAAAATGCCAACTAAAGAATGCAGCTGCAAAGTTCTATTGCATAAGGAAGCTGTTTTTGTTTTTGTTTAAACTTTAAATAAGCAAGTTTGTTAAAATATTCTAAGACACTTACCCTAGTTACTGGCAAGCTCTAATAAAAGCCACAGTCTGTCACTAGTATACTTTTTGTGTTAATTTTATAAAAATTTGGTGTGAGCTTTGATGGATCATTTACAATTTATTCACAAGATGATCATCTTGATACAGTTAGAGGTTTGGTTTTGTTTTTTTTAACCTTACATGCTCACAGAATAAAAAAGGATTCATATTCATATTTAACGAACACCCTTTTTTTTCCCCATGTTTGTGAAGAAGTGTGGTAAGTTTACACACAAAGAAATGCTTGTTACTCTTAACTGGAAACTGAGTGTACATGTGTATGTATGTATATATATACTGAAAACTATATATATGTGTGTGAATATATTTATATAATAGGGCATCTGGTTTCCTCCTTGCGCTTACGTATGTAATGCCAGCTGCGTGGAGGCTGAGAGCCCAGGGCTTGAGGAGCACTGTACTTTGCTGTTCCAATCAGCTGCTCATCTGGAGACATCAGCCCACTGAACTGTGTCTGCTGAGCTGACCAAAGACTTCAGGTTTGTAAACTGCCCCAGCAAATAATTATCTGCAGGAACACAAAGGAAGCTTCACCCCTTCAGAACGAGGCCCAGGGCTCCCGCTGCTGTACATGGTGGCCCACTCAGTGCCAGCCGCCTGCTTCCCACCTGCTTCCCAAACCAGAGCTCTGCAGAAGCTGGATCCACTGGATCATCAGTTCCACCTGGGGGCATAAGGAGCACAGGTCAGATCAGAAAAAAGCCGGGGGGACTCGCATTTCTTGTTTGCTGAACCTCTGAGGTATGAGGAGTGACGCTGCAGAGCCCCGGGGGCTGCTCTATTTGGTGTCAACAAGGTGGCTGCTGTAGCAGGATGGTTGCAACAGGCTCTCTCCTTCTGGCCACACTATAAACAGCAAGTACAGTAGGTTTAGCCGTGGTAGAATAGTTACAATTCATCTGTGGCTGTGTTAATCTGCTTTGTCCCTTGCACACTCCAGATGAAGATTTTATAAAAGCTAAACCTGTCGTATAACTCTCTATATAAATATATATATATATACATACACTCATACATATACAAATACTAACCCACAGACAAAATATTTTCTGAACATTTGAATAGCAACAAGTCAACAGATAGAAAAAAAATTGAGTCAATCTGGTTTCTCCTCCCCCAAGGTCCATTTTAGATGTCATGGTCTTTGAACATTCAGAGAAAACTCGCATAAGCCTGGTGTCTTGCAGAAGGAATCTGTTCAGGAACAGCAGTCAGGGCAGGTTGTCAAACACCAACGGACAGTTGGACAGATTGAGTGAGGCTGCAAATTAAACTGGATCTGGAGCAACTGAGGCCTAGTAGTGAAGAACAGTAACTGTAAACTGCAATCTTCAGATCTGATGGTGTCTTTTTTTCGTCTCGTTGCCATGGCAACTCAGTAGGACAGCTTCAAATGTCAGGAGTTTCTTACAGACCTAAATGATAGGAAATGTGTGTGATTATTACGATGCAGATCACAGCATCTTTTAACTTTTTGGTGTTGTTTTTTTCCCCCCAATTAAATTACTGATTGAGTGCATGCACATTTGTCAGTAACTAAAAACAAATTATCCAAGTTCAGAAGCAATTATTTGTGAAGACAGACATCTCCAAGGAGAAACCCCAAAATGTCACCTGGGGCATTCAGAGACCTTTGTAATGCAATTCAGGAAGATGTAGTGCAGAGGTCTGAGCATAAATCTCAGGCCAGGTCCTGATTCTCCCTATTTGACACCTTGATCATTTATGTTAGTGCAAGAGTGCCAGTAAAATGCCAGTGAGTCACTCTGCACACACTGACAAGGAAAGAGCAAACAAACAAATTATTTTTTAAAATAACACATGTATAGTGCCTTATAGTTTGAGAATATACCAGAGAACAGAAGAACTGGCAATACCATCTTAATTTTGCTTAAGAAATACAAATCTTATGTGGACTTAAAAAAACCCCAAACAACCAAAGAATGTAAAGGTGGTACAACCTGAGTTATTTTATCTGTTTTAAATGGGCACCCATATAATACAAAGATGGTAAAGAAATTTGGAAAACTGGAGACTAGGAACAAATGTAACATTAGTTATAGATAATGGGTCACTTTTCTCCAGTTTCATTTGGACACCAGTAAATTGCAAATATTTGGCTTTGCAGTAAAAACAGGTAAGAACAGTAAGAATAGTATTAGCAAAACATATAATTGAATTTGATCTGGCTCCTCTCAAACTTCTGACCTTGCAGTGTTGGTTTACTGGTTGTATTTGTATGGCTGGAATGGAGTTAATTTTCTTCAAAGGTTTTGGATTTGTGACCAAACCAGTGTTGATAACAAACCAATACTGTAGGTGTTGCTGAGTGGGGCTTACCCAGCAACCAGGCCTTTTCTGCTTCTCCTGCTGCCCCACCAGCCAACAGACTGGAGGGGCACAAGAAGCTGGGAGGGGACACAGCCAGAAGAGGTAACCTCAACTGCCCAAAGGGATGTTCCATGTCATATGATGTCATGCTCAGTAATAAAAGCTGGGAGAAAGCAGTCGGAAGTGGGAGGACATTTGGAGTCTTCTCAAGTAACTATTAGGTGTGATGGAGCCCTGGTTTCCTGGAGATGACTGAACGTCTGCCTGCTGATGGCAAGTAGGGAATGAATTCTTTATTCTGCTTTGTTTGTGCATGCAGCTTTTGCTTTGCCTATTAAATGTCTTTGTCTCAGCCCATTACTTTTCTCACTATTCCTCTCTGATTCTCTTCCCTCTCCCTAGGGAGTGAGCAGCTGTGTGATGCTGTTGCCTACCAGGGTTAAGCCACAACAATGCATTGAAGGATTCATGCTCTGTCCTGAGAGGAGAACACAAAAATGCACATCAAACATACATATCAAAACTGCCATTTCACCCAGGAAATGTTTGTCTAATATATATATTGCATTTAGTCACTTACGTGATGCAATATTGATAGCCCAAACCGTAATGCACTGGTCATTATTAGATGCTGGCTTGTGCTCTTTACTAATTTTTAATTATCTGCTTTTCTCTGGGGGCAAATCAAGTTTAATAGTAATATTGATAAGTCTATTTTACTTTATCTGCATCTTTCTTGTGATTATCTTGATATTATTTGAATTAACTTTGATATTAAATTCTTCCAGCTCGAGGCCTGTCCAGGTGGGTTCTGAAGCAAAGCAAGCACCTGGATGGAATGCAAGAGGCTATCCCTTCCCCTGCAGCATGACCTCAGTTCTGTTAAACAAAGGCAAGTAAAGCAAGTTAAAGAAGTGTAAGAATCCATAGAGGGTCTGCTGGGTGGGGGTCTCTGAAGTGAGATGTATCCCTGAGATTTCCAAATAAGATTAACCTGGAGTTGCTTGGCATGTGCTGTTTAAAGAAAAGGTCTGGCCACAAAATCAGGATCCAGGGTGAGATAAAGGAAATTCGTGACAATGACTGCCAAAGTTTGGATATACTTGGATTAGGCATTCTAGCTAGGACCAAATCTCGTAAACAGCCTGATCTCCTGCAGTAGTGAAAAGGAAGAGTTCAGGACTCTGATCTCACAGTCTATCTGAAAAACAGCATTTCCAGATAGCAATGGAGCTGGGTGTCTTTAAAGGACATTTGTTCAGTCCTGACTCAAATAACAACAGCTTTTGAATTGGCAAAGCTACTCTGAATATTTAGGAGATCCCTGGAGGTCTTTCTGCTAAGGACAGGCACTTGTGTATGATGAATGAACAGCAGCTGTAGCACTGAATTTCTGTACCATCCATAGGCTGAAACTTCACCAGAAGAATCTGTCAGCACAAA